>NC_092242.1:16005998-16378498 GCF_036320965.1 Panulirus ornatus | reverse complement strand
CATTTCTGTCTACCCGGACTCGCTTCTTGCACCTTGAACCCTTCTCCTCGTCTTCCTACATCCCCAGAGCCATGCGGCAGCAGAGCTATGACGGAATGGATTCCTCAGCATCGCGGAATCGTAAGACAGTAGAGCCTCTGAAACGGACACACAGACACACACACACCAGCAATGGGGAACCAGAACTTAAAAACATCCAGCACAGGGGGAAAAAAATTAAGAGCAAATGTTCCCCAAGTCAAGAAATACCAAGGACGTGTGAGAGTACCTGAGACATGTGCTGGTACTCTAATCATTCGATACTTGGAGTACAGAAGTAAATCAAACACAAGTAAACGTAAGTTTACGTTGCATTTTCAAGGCATGAATAAGGCTTACAGGATAGAGCATTTTTACAATATTTCTATGAAACTGCAGGAGTATAGTAAAAGAAGAGGTGAGTTGATAATCCATGTTTTATTGTAAATATTCAAGTCTATCTATAACTGAAAATGCCCAAAAAACATAATTAATCAGTTAGCCATGTCTGTATGTCAATGGTTTGAAATACTATTAACCTCACCTAAAAGTCTGGTTTAACACAGTCGTGTCGTACATGAATAGATATCTCGTTGATATGTAAAGTCTGTCATTAAAGTACACTAGAGTAAGATACATACAAAAAAAAGTTTAGCCAATACAGAACTGTCAGTCCTCCTATAATGAAATAATCTTAAGGTCGTTTTAACGAAATCTTTACTCGTAATAAAGGAATTAAGTCTATTGCACCTTTAGTTAATGTTATGGACGTATTTTATCCATCTACGATGACGGCTTTCATAATCCAGGCTCGGTACGACCAAGATGTGTCACGCCCGAGTGTGAGAGGTTCCACAGTTCTGCAAAAGCTTTTTAAAACTACCGACGAAGCAAAGCTCCGGTGCGAATAGCTGTCTAAAAAAGAATTAGGTACGCGGGTCCACCTCTCGTAAGCTTTGCTGTAGAGGGAGAGTAAGTCAGAAATAATCTTTCAGTTTGTAATGACCCCATGACATTAGGCTGGAGGGAAAAAAAAAATAAGTTCACGAATGATGACACTATGCATACGACAGCTTTGCAACGGGAAGAACAGGACAAACTACTGGGATGTTTCGGGAGAGGGCTATGATGCATCGTAGCCACTCTTCTCAGATAAAGGCAGTACCTTACATCAGTGCCTTAAGGTCTAGCAAGGACACAGTTTGCCTCTAGCAGCAGAACAGTAGCTAGCATTGGTGAAGGTCACTCTTCTGTGTCTGACAGTCACAGATGGTCAGTGTTTAGCCGATATCCAAGTGACCGTCTTAGGGGAAGATTTCAGTGCTGTACCAGAGGGAGTGTTTAAAACACCAGAGATGCTGATGACATGGTTATAACGGAAATTTCAATGTTTATAAAACATCGGCTGAGTATAGGAAATAGATGACAGCCACCCTAGAAAAGGATGACACACGAGAACAAAAGCTTTCATCTATTTCCCACTTTGCTGGAGTATTTCCATGAGGTACTGGATGGGGTAATATATCCCCTCAAACTACTAAGCTTTCCATATGCCTACAGCTATACTTTCGAAAGGCTTTGCTATTTTCTTAACGCTCAAGAAATTGCAAGACGTTGTCATTCCTGGAATATGATGATAAACTGCTTTCTCGAACACCTTGTACTGGTCTGTGAGTCGCGTCCTCCCTGCAGCAGTCAGAGTCATTCTTCGTAGTCTTCTCATATGTCCAGAACATGACTCTTACGTAGCTGTCGCCGTCATCCTCACCCCACAGAAGCTCATTCTTGACTGCGAATGCACGAGGAAAAACAATGTCGTTCAAAACTACTTGCTACTGGATCGGAACCTCGAGGGTGTACAGGGTGATCTCCGGCTGCTCCTGCTGCACCAGGACTGGGCTGTAGGCAGTGTCGGTGTCTGCGTAATTTGGTCTGGCTTGGGCGTCGTGCACGGCGGCAACCGGGATAGCTCCCAGACGGTAGGCAAGGGCCGATACCCCGCCTGCTTCTGCCGCCAGGTCGGGGGACACGGCGTATATGGGAGTGCCATGGGGTGAGCTGCCCACTGGTATGACCTCACCATCTTCAGCGGCCTGCTTCAGCAGGGGTGAGATGGCGTCTTCCACCTGCTCAGCCCGGGATTTCACAACCTTCTGACCAGGGAGTCCCACCTCCACCGCCTGGCTGTCATCGCTGATTGGTGCGGCTGCTTGTGGCTGCAAGAACATGAGAGATGAAGAATAAGAATAGATGAATAAATAGATAAGTATGAATGATTATCCTGGTTTTCTGCCTATGAAACAGTAACACCAAAGCATAAACGAACATTATTCGGTTGGTAAAGTTTCGGGCATAACATCACACATCATCAGACCTAGAAATAGTTTCTCGTGAATACGATGCAATTATTACGAACACTTCACATAACTAACTTAATAAAGAGAAAGGTTGGATATGTTGTACCCGCAGGATCATACACACAACAAGGTGCATTGAGAAAAAGATGCGAATAAACAAAGGACTCGGTATCAAGATGGGTTGGTGTAGCAAATTAAGCGAGAAAGGACGAACTGAGTATGGGTTTGAGGAGAGCATGGAGGAAATGGAGTGCATTAGTTTCCGTGGGAATGGACCTGGCTTTTGATGGAACAACAATTGCTAAGTTGCGTCATAGTAGAGAAAAGTGACTAAGGTCCAGGGTGCACTAAGGAATGTGTCCATTAGGGCAAAGAAGGGTAGAAGGTATGGCAATCCCGACAGTGTTGTACTGATGCGATTCCTGAGCACTAGATACAGAAGAACGGAAGAGGGTGGAAGTGTTGGATAGGGAATTCTGATCGCAATGTGTGGTGTGATGAGGGTATACCATGTAAGAGATGACAGTGTAAGAACGAGGCATGTGGTAGTAAGAGAAGTTTGATTTATAGAACTGACAAGGGTGTGCTGAAGTGGTTTGGAAATACGGAGAAGGTGAGAGAAAGAAGACTGACTTAGAGAACCTATGTTAGAAGTGGAAGGAGCTAGGGAAAAGGAGAGGCCAAGAAGGAGATGGAAGGATGGATTGAACGTAACTTTTGGGCTACCGTGCCCTAAATATTCAGGTGGAGTGAGAGGTGTGCATGGAATAAAATGAGCTGGATCTTTGTAGTATATGGTGGGCGACGAGCTGTCAAAGGGCTGTGGGAGACCAGAGAAAACGGTCAGGGGAAACTATGGTATGATTAGCATGACTTGGCCGCGAATGGTGTACTCTGGCTTTCAGTGTATTCTCATATATATTTGGTACAGAACAGGTGTGAGCAAATAGGGCCATTTTCATCTGTTCCTGGACCTACCTCGTCCATTCTTCTTGAACACGGTAGCACCAGGACCATGTAAACAATGGCCTCGTTTGCACACTTTCAGTCGCTAGTTGTTATGTATAATATAACGATACCAGAGTCTGCCACCCACAGCCTTGCCGCACACACTACTTCAGACCTTACCTTAACAGCTTCTTATGCTTTATTCAACCCACTGTCAATCGTCGTTCTCACGTACCTCGTCCATCCAGTTCATTCTATCCCGTGGACACCTTTTGCCCTCCTGAATATTCAAACCTCGAAACCCCAGAGACTCCTTCAGATCTTTCTGTCTCCTCTCGAACAGGTGAAGCAGCCACGGTGATATTACACATCCTTGACGCAAACACACCTCTAACGAGAACCACTCATCCTCCTCCCTGTCTACCAGCGCAAATGCCTTACTCTCCCTGGCAATACTCGTTATAGCATTCAGCAACTTTTTCCTTACCCTATATATTCGTCGCATCCTCCGCAAGGCACCTCTGTCAGTCCTATCTTACGTTTTGTTTGAATTCATAAATGCCACATACAAGGTAGGCCGTTTCTCTTTTTTCATACCATGAGTCAGATGCTCGGTTCATGCTAACACCTTATTAATCGCCACTTTACCATACACTTTATCGGGTATGCTCAACAAACTCATGCCTCTGTAATCTGAATACTTAGTTCCGTCCCCTTTGTCATTATACCAGAACTCTATTCTGTGTCTTCTGCTACTCCTCAGATAACTCAATTTGGGCCAAACAAACGCTGAATAGCCTGATTCACTAGTTAACAACACTGTCATCCCTATTTTTGATAAACTCAAATGCAGTCCAATCCAGTCCTGACACTGTGCCACACTTTATCTTGAGAAAGGCTTTTACCTTCTCCTCTCTTTTCACCATCTCATTCGCCATGACTCACTCCACACGCTACTTCACCCAGAGAAAAAGGCGTCCGCCTCTATATCATCTATCACATTTAGCAGACCGTCAAAACAGTGACTCCATCTCTTTTGCATATCTTCTTCATCTTTTAGTTGTTCCCCATCCACTATTCCTACTGTTATTCCTACTAGTTCTTTTTGGTCTCCTTACACTATTCACCTCCTTCCAAAATATACTTGGATCCTCTCTGAAGTTCTCTGACACTCACCCCACCTCATATTTGCCCATTTCTTCAACTCTCGTGCCTTAGTCTTGACCTCCTGCTACATTCTCTTGTACTCCTCTCAATCATTTACACTCCTTCCATGTAGTAGCCATCCACATACTTCCCTTTTAGCTTTCACTAGCGATTCAGTATCCGTTCGCTTGACACAAACTTCACCCACACATGTAAACACTGCCCCCAAAATATTACCTCCCAGTACCATTCTACTTTCCTTCCTTCATTTACTCTCAACCTCTGCCATTATTTTCTCAGTGTCCTGTGGTATTCCTGCACTCAGGCCTCTTTTCGAAGCTCGCTCACTCTTGCCAAGTCTTTCACACGCTTGTCATTCCCTTTTTTTCTTAAAACCACAACAAATTTTCATATTCTCCTCCGCCAAGAAATGGTCAGACAATCCAAATGACGTCCCTCTCAACACGTTCACATCCAGCAACGTGTCCTTTGATCTCCAGTTAATTAGCACCTAATCCAGTAATGCCCCTTGACCCTTATCCTCATTTACTTACTAATGAACCTTTTGTTAAGCAATGTCTTGCCAGTCACGTCTCTTAAAACATACTTTTGATTGTGATTATCATTATCATCATTATGATTATTATTGTAGTAGTAGAAGTTTCAATATTATCACTTATCATTATTAACATCATCATTATCATATATACTGTAGAATGATAGGTTCATGATCATGCCATCTCCATGGTAGACTGAACTCTGCCTTGTGACCATTCTGACCTCAGTCCCTCACCTTATCCAAGTCGGAGAGCGTGTGGACATCGGCGGTGAAGCCAGCGATGGGGTCACTCAAGTACTCCCAGACAACAGGGTCACCTGTGGGACAATATGGTATTAGCCTGTGCTCTGATCTGAGCTTAGTAGAACGAGACAAATACACATGATATTAACTAAATGGTGAGTGCCAACACTGACTTAAGTCAGAGTATAGGCTTCCTTTCTCCTTCTGAAGATAGGTTAGCACAGACACTTAAGTCTGCCCCTGTGTGTATGAGGTTACTGACTGTGAGAGACACCTCCATGCTACATAGCCGGAGGGTGGAAGGAACATAAGAAGCGATGACGGATGATACCTGAGGGCACTTAGAGTTCAGACTAGAGTGATTTCGTCATTAGTTAGAAGAATATTGGGTGTATCTCCGCATGTTCGATAAGGGAAACTGCGATAAGAGAGAGAGAGAGAGAGAGAGAGAGAGAGAGAGAGAGAGAGAGAGAGAGAGAGAGAGAGAGAGAGAGAGAGAGAGTCACTAAAGACGCAAATGGTTGAAAAAAACATATGAAGAGGTACGATTCTCAAGCATGGCAGTATATAAACTAGATCCCAACTAACTGATTGAAGCAGGCCTAGGAAAAGCTCACGTGGAAAGGATGTCTTACTTTTCAAAGGCTGGTTGTGAAAATACGGGGAAGTGACGGGGAAATACAGAAGAGAACAAAAGAAAGAAAGAGAAAATTAAGAATTCTGATAGACCTAGTTCCACATTTGGAGTGTGTCTGTGTGACAGGCAAAAGATGATTGGGACCAGAGCGTTATCTGGCTTGGAATAAAGATATTAAAGCTGGGATTTATGGATAATGCAGAAATGGGGGAATTTGAGGAGGTTTTGAAGAAATATGACCCATTAGAAAACCTGGTTATCAGGAAATATGGGTCTCGAATTATAGCAACAGAATTTGCTTTGAATATTTTCAAGACGAGTGTGATATGATACCGTAGATTCATAAATTTTGGTATCAAGATGAAAGTTGTAGAGAACTTGAAGATGTAACTGACGGAGTTTGTTTCGGAGACTTCTTTATACTGGATGACGTGACTAGATTAACATGAAACAGAGCAGAGGGGAAAGTTTGAAGCATGCATAGAAATCTCAGTAAAAGATGACATTGGTGAGAGGATACTAGAGTCCAATATCGAGCCTGAATGAAACTAGTATCTAACATCACCTACAAGATTTCTGTTCATAAATCCACAGCCTAAGTACGGAGATGTAAATCTACTGAATAATGGGATTCGTTTCGTGGTCTTTCACTAGAACTGTCTCATCTGCAAACAGCGATGACTCACCTCCCATGCAACACCCTTATCACATCGTAGACCTGCTCCTCTCTCCAAGACCAAGGCATTTACCTCCCTCACATCCTAGTCTATGAACAGTATAAACAGTCAAGGGGACAGCATACACCCTTGACTCTAACAAAAATGCTGACCCGCTTCATCAGGAACCACTCACCCTTCTCCCGACGAAAACCCCTCATTACATCTGGTAGCTCTCATCCCACACCATGTATTCGCAGCACACAAGACCTCTTTCTCATCCCTATTATATGCTTTCTCCATGTTAGTATCTACCACATACAAATTCCTCTCTATCTCCAAATATTTCTCATGTCAATCTTTTAAGCAATAACCTCGACCACAAACTTTATATCTTTCCTAAAACCACATTATTTCTCTCCAATCTTATGCTCTCTGCATGCCACCATGATTTCAGTCACCACTCTCCCATACATTTTACTAGGTCAGGAGATCTATTTTTCCATATATCCACTGGAAACCCCGATGAATCCACGAACAGCACTTTCATCCCATTTCATGACAGAATCAACTGCAATCCCATCTACTCTAACCACTTTGCCACATATCATCACACCGTTTGTCATGACTCTTTAGATCCTTATACCACCTTGTCCAAAACATCTTACATATGCCGCTCTGTCATCTACAGCATTCAGCAGTCCTTCAAAATACTCACTTCCACTTCCTCTTCGCCTTTTCTTTGCCCTTTAGCACTTCCCTGTCTACTCAACACAGAACAGCTCCCATTTGTTCTCTTCTGATTCTTACACTGTTCATCTGCTCCAAGAACGTTTTCTAATCCTTTTTAAAGCTTACCGACACACCCTTATCCCATCTCTCATTTTTCCTCTGTGAAGTTCCGGCACCTTTTCTCTTGACTTTCTGCCGCTTCCTCATGTACACCTCCCACTCACTCGCACTCTTTTTCTACACGTAACGCGCATGCATTCTTTTTTTTTTTTTTAATTTACCTGCACCTTAACCTCCTTCTCACAACTGAATACCCTTTCTCATACGCCCACATCCTGCCTTCCACCTACCACACAGTTCACTCGTACATGTAAATAACACTTCTCTAAATACCTTCTGCTCCTCGCCCATTTCTCTTATTTCATTTATTGTCACCTTAGTCACTTCGCTTAATATCTTTATTAATCTCTGCACAAAGGCCTCACAAGTTCTTCGAAACGTGCAAAGATGCAACAAAAATCATAACATGATGCTAAACTAGAAATTTGTTAAAAAAAAAAGATGTAAAGAAGCACTTTTATAGTATAAGAGTATTGTATGAATGGAATAAACTGTGATGAAATAGGAAGAATGACCAGAAAATATACGACTTTGCATGAAAGAAAAGAAAGTTCAAAAGATTGGGCCACACGAGTGTTAAACTCCCTAACCGTACTAAATGAATATATAATCATAGATAGGTGATTCCATTAAGCGTAGTACCATAAGTGCAAAGTTCCCTCTCGGAATGCAAAAAGAGGTAATAACAAGTAGATGATAAGACATATAGACGGAAACAAAAAGATGATCCATCAGTTCTCGACATAAAGATCAACCTTCCTGTATCAATTAACCATTAGGATATCATGTCATCGACAGAAAGGATTGATGCAAGGAGGAGGAGGAGGAGGAGAAGAATTTGACAGGGGACAAGCGGCACAGAACGAGAGAAGAAGAGGAGGTGAATTATCATCAAGAGGCTAAAATATGAGAGGTGAAGGAGGAAAAAATGAGCAACTATAGGATAGAAAATCACGAACATTGAAGAGAGGAGGATGCAGAACGAAACAGATATCAGGCCATAATCAACAAAACGAGTAAATGAAAGGAATGAGGGAAGTAGCAGAGCAGTCAGAGAGGGAAAGCAGGAATAGAAAAGTCCAGGGTGGAAAGATGTAAAAGAAGAGTCTCAGAGGAGCGAGAGAAACAGGGATGTCACAGATTGAGAACAGAATAAAGAGGCGACAGAATGAAAGTGTGGGTAAAGGTACTGAGAAGACAGTTGTCAAGAGGCAAAACTGGTGGTTGAAAAACAATAGGAATTGATAGAAATGTAGTGCAAGAAAACATTAAAATAATGGAACTCAAACAGTAGAATGCGAAATAAGGTGAAAGCTGAAATACAAACTAGATAAAGAGGATAGACGAAGAATGGAGAGACGGAAGGGATCATTACCATTGGGATCGTGGTACTGGAAGAGTCCCCTGACAGTCTCCTTCTCGTCCTTGGACTCGTAGTGGAACCGCCCCGGGAATTCGTACCCGAAGAGGTAACCGGGTCTCGCCCTGTCAACAAACTGGACCCTGCCGGAAGACCGAGACGTTAGTCAATAATAGTAGATAATCATTAACTTCAGCTTGTATTCCAGAAGGTTAAAACCCTCAAAGGAAAAGTACAGAACAACACCACATGACTCGGATAATGCAAAACCTTAAGATAATTTACCGGTATCAAGATTATCCGGGATCTTTATAGATTATCTACTCCATACAATTATGATATCCATTTATGTTTCTAATAGCATATTCTATCACTTCAGGAATAAATCCCAGAATTGGGTGCGTGAGTGGAATGAGGAATTCGATAATGCTCTGTGGGAAAATAGGTCCTCAGGAGTGTTGCTTGTGCTGAAGAACTCAGGAGGTTCCACTTAAGCTGTGTGTTAGGGAACTTGGCAGGCTGTGGGAACGTATTAGTGTATGTGGGCTGGAGAAACTTGCTATAGTTTTGCTTGTGATCTTGGATTATTGTGTAGGACGAAGGGATAATAAGTGAGCTTAGAACTCACCTGTGCTGTTTATGGTTTGAGAAGATCCATTAATGCTGTATGTCAGTTGGTCGTGTGACCAGATCCTGAATGTAAGCTGGCGGATTTGTGACCGTTGTGTGCGAAGCTGGAAAATCACCAGTGCAGTGCTTGGTGTGTGTGTGTGTGTGTGTGTGTGTGTGTGTGTGTGTGTGTGTGTGTTTGTAAGGAAGACTTACCATTATCATTGCCGAGTATTGGCCTGGCCGACACACCCACCCATTATGTCTGTGAGTGACTGGAGACACTTACCATTCTTTATTCTCCCCTCCCAGCTGCGTCGGGACGTTGAAAGCGTAACGTAGCGGCGAACTTGGGAAAGCCACTGAGCTCCCTACCACCAGAGCCAATACCACCTGTAGAGCATTGCCGGGGTTAATAGAGGGCGTTTGAACCTTAGGAATCCTACCTACTACAGACCATAGCAACGGAGTGTATGGTCATATAACCGATCCTCTCTAGTAGAATATATTTTTCAATGATTCACAACTCAAGAATCAACCAAGAGACAAGTGGCACTCCGGGGAGAATATTTTTAATAAAAATAAAAAAAAAACTCACAGAAACACTGGTGAGAATGAACAACTGCTAAAGCCATCACTTCGTGTTTGATATACTAAAGGTCCAATATATTTACATTTACAAGGGAGAATATGAGTAATCGTATCGTAGTATGGAGGAAATGCCGAGTATTCACGTCAAACATGTTGATGCCCGGGGTACAAGGCGAGGCCAGTCCAACAAACAGGACGGCGACGCTAACGTCTGAGGTGCACTGACCCCAGCCTGAGCCTGAGGGAACCCTTGGGTTCGTTCCACACTCGTCGTTCTTGTAGGGTTTGGTCTAGTGTGTGCTAAGTAATCTTAGCGTAGTTATGATGTTTGCTATACACAGTTTTGTCTTCGCCTTCGTCTCCTTTGTCAATGATTTGTCTCCTGGTTTTTCTACGTAGGGTGTTGGTCCGCTCCTTATCCATTACGTGATGAAACACAAGTGGAGTTATTTCCTGAATTCTCAGAAAAGATTTTTTCCCAGTCAAGACTTTTTCTTTATCTTTATTTTCTCTCCATTTGATGGGAATGATAGAAATGCTGCTTGACCTCGTGACTCAGTTTTTAATCTTTAACTAAACCTCCACTTCATTTTTTTATTATAGTTTTAGAAATACATATATTTTCTGACCCTGATCCACATATTTACATGTTTCTTTCTGTATTTCAAGGAAAGTTTTCCTGGATAACTAATCACATCGTTCCATGGCAATGAGATAGCACGATATGAAGCTGATGTTATCCACAAAGATGTGTCTGATAACTTTAAGGAAGCATAAAAGGTCCAGTATACTCATTGCATATTCATAAAATAGTATATTTCTCGAAAAAGAACAGAATTCTTCAAGGATTTGAATAAAAAGTGATGAACGAACGAAGAAGCAGAGAAAATACAAATATATTCACTTGTGTTTTGATAAAACGACATTCATCCCACTATTGATTACAGACAAGATAAACCATTTTCTTTTCTTTTTTTACTATCAATCACTTGAATCATATACGATCATTTATGACTACTCGCTCTCTGCCCTACGATGTATCTCACGAAAGCTGAAGCCTCGAAGAACTAAGGATGACAGAAAAAAGTCCTGCTGATCTGGCGACGTTAGGTAAGAAAAAGCTATTCCAGTGCAGGGATGTGGTGAGCAGCCAGGTCGCTGTCATCCGATACATGAAGGATGGTAGGGGAAGCTCATGGTAAAGCAACATAATGATCTGGCCACGTCTCTCTGAAGGTTACGAGGCTCTGGGACCCGGATTTTCGCATTCCTTCACCCTCGAGTTTCCAGTTTGTCTTATAAAGTAGCTCGAATGTTATCATCAACACTACGGCTTCTGATGATGAGCACACAGTGTGTGTCAATTACTCTACACTCGTTATGAAGCCTTGTGACTCCAGCTCATCCGGAAAGGCAGTACATAGAAACATATGCAACAAAGGAAGATGCGCTGCCGTCCAACTCCCGGCCAGGTACCCGTCAGGTGAACGGGTAAAGCCGGGTTGGCCAAGAGGGTTGGTTGTGGGTGGTGACCGGCGGAGTTGGCAGGCAGGCAGGCAGGCCGCTGTGGAGCACTGCTTGGGTGGGTTGTGGCTGGAACCCCTCACCCGCTCGCTGGTCGGCGCTTTGGGATCACTGGTTCTGCTAGTTGTTCGATGTAATAATCGCGTGGATGAGATCGGAGATTGCTGAAACACCCCCATGGAAATAAGATAACTATGTAAAATCATGTGATATATGTATGGCGCCACATTCTTAAGGGATCTGGAAACTTCAACAGTGAAAAAGCTTGAGCCTCATTTCACCCAACACATACATGCATTTAGTTTTCGGCAGTCTCGTCTCACATTCAAATGCATCTGGTATGGTATTGAATTATACAGATGCTTAGTGAATCTGACGAAAGAGGAAAGGCATTAAAGTGAAGGTTTTGTCGCTTTAAAGTTATCTCAACGTTAAAACCTTTTCAGTAGTATTAACCGTTTTCATCATATGTGATACGTAAGAAACATTGGATAAGATATCTTAACCTTTGCCATCATAACTGATACATAAGAAGCAGTAGATAAGTTATCTTAACTCTTCTCATCATAGATGATACATGAGACACATTAGATACAATCCCACAAGACAAGATATAATTCTAAACAGTCAGTGACGGAAAACCGACACGGGGTCTGTCCACTGACCCTACAGCAACATAAGGTTCTAGAGTGAATGTCATTGAACTCGGGGATATCTACGCCACCAATCCGTTAACCGGCTGCTAGGCAGCCCTTTCAGCTCTCCCTGACGAAGGTCAAGCTAAACACGTATCCCTATTCGGGGGATGCACATAGCGTTGCATATGAGAATTTGTCTAGTAAGTTATATTTTTTGCCTTATGTGATGTGTGTGTGTGTGTGTGTGTGTGTGTGTGTGTGTGTGTGTGTGTGTGTGTGTGTGTGTGCAGTCTTCCTTTCTAAGGCACTCTGATAACCGTGGAAACTTCTAATCCATGACCACACGAACAGACCACAACACCGATCGATCACATCTGCACACAACAACAAAACTAGGTCATAGCTGTACAGAAAAACGAAAACAGCAACACTAGATCACGGCTGCACGTGACAGCAGCAGCAACACTAGACCACAACGACACCGAGACACAGTATCTTAAGAGCCACCTACCTCAAGACGTAGTCGCATATACAAAGACAGGAACATCAAAGTCATAGGAACACTCAAGAAAAGACACTACAAACGTTTTTGAATCCTTGGCCACACCGACACTCTGAGGTATAGTGAGACTGGGCCACACCAACACTCTGAGGTATAGTGAGACTGAGCCACACCGACACTCCGAGGCATAGTGATACTAGGCCACAGCAGCACAAGGCTGTGATAGCACTGGGCCACACCAACAACAACACTGGATCACAACAACAACATTAGACCAAAGCAATAACACTGAGCCAAAACAATAACATTAGGCCACAACAAAAAATATGGAATACACCAAGCCTTGGGCCACAAACGACAACACAACACTCCCTGGCCACCTAAACAACAACGCTGGGCCACAACAACAACAACAACAACAACAACAACAACAACAACAATAACAATAATGGGTCACAGTGGGAGCTTTTAATTACAACAGCAACAGTGGGACAGAGCAACACCACTTTGACACAATAACTTCAACACTGGACCACCAAAAATAGTGAATCACAAGCACCAAATGGACCACAACAGCAACAAACCTTACCACAACAACAACACTGGGACACTTCAACATTAGCACTGCGCCACAACAACAACATACGCCACAATGACAGTGGGACGCAACAACACTGGGCCACAGAACAACACTTGGATGCAACAACAACACTTGGCCACAACAACAACCTTTGGCAACAAAATCACACTGAGGCACAACAACAATAACAACAACGCTTGGCCACAGTAATAACACTGAAATACAATAACACGTCACAACAGCAACACTGGGCCATAACAACAACACCTGATCACAACAACAACAAAACTGGACCTTGATAACAACACTGGGCCACAACAATAACACTGGGCCACAACAACATCACGATAATCACGATATTCACAACAGCAACACTAGTGCCGTAGCAACAACACTATCATAAGAACAACACTGGACCTTCACCACAACACAAGGCCACAGGAACGACACTTAATCACAAGCATGACATTAGGCCATTATAACAAAAGGCCACCACGCAAATAGAGGCCATTATAACAACGCATTCCCATCACTTACCAGGAAAAGCATCCTGCCTGGAGGTCAAGTTGAAGGCTGAGACGCAGCCGGCGGAACCTGTCGCTTATATACCCGCAGTGTTGCCCACCCATGAGCCACGCAGTATCATAGGACACCGACCTTTCCTAAGCAGATCAGTGTGTCTCCTGCCTTACGAAGGGGAGACATATTGTTTGCGCCTTGTTTCGCACCTCTTCCTTCATCTTCCACCCCACAGAAAAATGAAGGTTTGAACCATTGCTTGTTCTGGGGAGCGACTGTCTTGAAATTTGGTAGGTACGTACCGTGGTTTATCGCGCCCAAACACCCTTTTCATATATGCCACTTCAGGAAAATTAGGAAGTCAGAGATAAAACAACCCATAAACGTGTACTTTTCGGCTACGTTTCCCTACAGATTCAACCAGCTGTTAGGAAACACTACCTACAGATACCTTTCTATAAGCCCCATGCAGTGCCAAGAATAACTTCGTGATTTTAGTTATGTCTCCTATCGGGAGAAGTCAGAGGTCACCAAAATAGCTGAATTTTATTATCGTATTTTGCTTGCGAGCCATTACGTGGCCCTCTCTCCACACAGCGTTCATGAAATTGGGTACAAAGATGTCTTCCCATTTGATGCCGATGGCCTATTTGTGACCATCATTTTTCGCCTTCATGATAGGTCAAGGAAATATATATACTTACTCAAAAGGAGTCCACTGCGTCAGCGAGGTAGCACCAGGAAACAGACGAAGGAAGGTCAGATCCGATCACATCCATACACGAGCTGTCATTTGTAATGCGCCGAAACCACAGCTCCCTATCCACATCGAGGCCCCATAGATCTTTCCATGGTTTACCTGGATGTTTCACATGACCCGTTTCATTCCATTGACGTCATGTTGACCCCAGTATAAAACATCGTTCTAATTTTCTCTACTCCGTGCATGGCTTTCAACCTCCTGCATGTTCAGGCAACGATCGTTCAAAGTCTTTTTCACTCCATCCAATCTGATCTTCCGGTTATCTTTATTCGGTACACTTCTGACACATATATCCTCTTTGTCAATATTTCCTCTCTTTCATTCTCTCCATTCCGAACTATTTCTACGCATACACATTCTTCTGCTCTCTCAACCACACTCTTTTCATTTCAACACATCTCTCTTACCCTTTCATTACTTACTTGACCAAACCAACGCACACCACATATTGTCCTCAAACATTTAATTTCCAACGTATCCACCCTCCTCCACACAGTCCTATCTATAGCCCATGCCTCACAATAATATGATATTGCTGGAACTACAATTCCTTGAAGAAATGTGTTTTTACACATTCTTCATCGTTTTCAGAACCTTCGCCCTCTCTCCCACCCTATGACTCATTTCCGCGTCCATGGTTTCATTCACTGCCAAGTCCACTCTCAGATGTCTAAAGCATTTCACTCACCGTTAGCCCCTTTGCCTTTATACAGTGGCATTGTCCATACATTCTGCCAATTCTCAGGCACTTCACCATGATCCATACATACACTGAATATCCTTACCAACCAATCAGAAGCACAGTCACCCCCTTTCTTAATACATCAAACTGCAGTTCCATCCAATCCCGCCGCCTTGTCTCGTTTCACCATCCGCAAGGCTTTCATCACCACTTCTCTCCCAACCCAGCTACTCTCCATTACTCTCTTATTTCAATACCACCCCGACCAAAGCACCCTACATCTAGTACTGTGTCATGAAATACATTTAAGAACACTGCAAAATCCTCACTCCATCTCCTCTTCACTTCATCACCACCTGTTATCACTTCCCCTTTTGCCCCCTTCACCGATGTTCGTATTTGATCTCTTGTCTTCCGCTCATTATTTACCTCCCTTCTAAAACATTTTTTTATTCTCCGTAAGTTATAATGATATTCTCTCACCCAAATTCTCATTTACCCTCTCTTTCAATTCCTGCACCTTCCTCTTGATCTAGTGGAGCTTTCTCTTATACAACTCCCAATCGTTTGCACTCCATCCCTGTAAGTACAGCCCAAATGCCTCTCTTTATTTTCAATAGCAACTTATTTTCTCATTCCGCCACTCACTACTCTTTCTAATCTGCCCACCTCACACCTTTCGCATGCCACAAGCATCTCTTGCACATGCCATCACTGCTTCTCTAGATATCTGCCAGTCCTCACCCATTCCCCTCACTTTATTTGCTCTCACCTTTTGCTATTCTACACTCAATCGCTCCTTCACCATTTATTCGCCTTCTACGACACGCAAGGAATACGGAGGAAGAGCTCTTCTCCCTACCTCAGGGAGGTACATATATATGGCTAACATGCGGAAACTATCATTCAAGATGAGACGTAAATTATTGAAACGATCACCACATGATTGACCATTAGCTGCATACTTTTCAACCAAATCATTCATATCGGACAAATCTGCTTTATCTCTTTTTGTTCATAAATCATCTTGCATAATGAAAGTAGAGCGGCTGACGTTAATTGTCTTATTCAAAGAGCATTTGTTGATGTCTTGTATCAATGAATAACAGCAAAGAAGAATTCACATTGCACAGATAGTGTTGTACTTAGTTGGTCAGGAGAAATCAGCTGACAACATAAACAAAACGTAGTGATGAGCCATCAAGCTTGAGAATCATTGGACGAAACAAAGAGGTGTAACGCCGGGATTAGTTGTGGGACTAAATCCCTTTTCTCATGTGTTAACGACGTGGATAATAGGCTTCGTCGTAGGGTATCAGAATTAGCCGATGATATTAAGCTGAGAAATAGAATTACAGCAGAAAATTGAACGTCTATAGCAGCAAGCTGACACAGCCAAACTAACAGACTAGTGTGAGTTCACAGGTGGCACATAGATTTTGATATCGATAAGCGTAAAGTTATACACACCGACCCTGAGATGGAGAAGAAAAGCTACAATATAAGTTCTGCTGAGCTGCAAAAATGTTAATGTAGGGGAAAAAAAGGCTAGTTCAGTCATCTCTGGTGACCTAATGCAAAGCAAACATTGAGTAGAAGCAGTGAATATGCCGAAAAAAAAAATCTAAATTTCGTAAGTTGGGCCTTAGAATTCAAGCACTTCACTGGTGCGTCACCACCCTGACTAGTGCATTCAGCTTTGGTCATCCTAATGCGGGGGAAAAAAAAAAAAAAGGCGATCGATAGAAGAAGGTAAAAGAAAAACTACCAAGATGAATCTTACATTAAGAAAAAATTCTATAGGGTTTGAAAAGTGAGGTGTTTTGATAAAGGTACTCTAAACTATCAAAGGCTTTGATAACCTTAGTTTAAGCTGATATTCAAGGCTAGATTTGTCAAAGTCCACACCTGCTAATGGATACAAACCAATGGGCAAACTTTCTACCTCGAATGTTGTAAGTCGCCTCTACTTCAGCAGAAATATTAACGCAAGGAATGATTCATAAGTAAGAGTAGTTGAAAACAACACCAATAGTACTTTTAAGAACAAACTGGATACACACTTGAATTAGAATCCACAGCTGGCCATTTTTTGCGCCTCTATAGATATGTAGATAACAGATATATCTCTTTCAGTCATTTGTTTGTTTTCATATATAAAAATGTGTTTCTAGTCTTTTTTTGCTATCACAGACAGTGGTCTGTTGCTGTTTGGAAACCTTTATATATCGGGATGAATACCAAAGAAAGTTGATAAAGGAAAGAAAAAAATTGATTTAGAAGGAAAGGCGAAAAGAACTTTTCTATTATAATCGAAGACATGCAAGTTGAATGTGAGAGTATATGATGGTATAACAGATGTGAAATACATGTGGGAATACGTCAAGATTTTCTGATATCCTCATAGTTATTTGATGCTTTTACGTGAGATGACAGCGAGAGATGTGATTATGATCTGATTCTTTATCACAGAGAAACAACGGTACAATGCCACAGTTTCTGTATGCAAATGATGCTGTGTTGTCACCTAACTCAAAAGAAGGACTGGAGAGAAGAGTGGGCTGTTTCAATGATGAATGTAAGAAGAGGAGGATGAAAATGATTGCGAATAAAAGTAAAACACCATCTTCGAAAGGGATAGAATATTATAATGTGAAATTACTTCATATGACAAAAAACTGGGAAAAAACTTTGAAATGAAGTATTTTCAAAGTGCATTCGTCATTCATCTCCATAGCATAAGTCTGATCTTTCAGCAGATTCTGAATTTTCCACGAATAAATTCAACGTTATATATCTTCATGTGATTATGATTTATTCTGGAGGTAATGGCAGTATAACCGGGATACTCCACTTGCATGAGGTTGTATCATCGAAGAGGAGTACTGTATCGTCGTTGAACTTCTCCCTCCGAACGGAGTCCTTCATTTCCTAGCTACTTATTGTAGCGCAGCCTTAAAACTTCGGGAGTCCCATAAGAAAATAATCTTAGAGTCACTCGATGATAAGAAGGGGCGGCGATGGAAGCTGTGAGGCTCTTTGACGGGCTGAGTCAGCTGAAGAAGTTCACTGAAGGTCATCCAGATGACTCAACAGTGTTGAAGCATCATCGAAGAACACAGTTATCTACATCACTGAACCCATCTGTCACCATTACTCGATTCTCAGTTCAGTAGGATGGATCAGGGACCTACACACTCCTCAGCATCACTTTCATACATTCTGAGCTCAGGCCCAGCGTGTTAAAGTGAAACAGGAATTTTCACACATAGAAAAGTCCTGCTTAATTCCTCACCATCGTCTCATATGCAGCAAGATGGACCGTGCCTTGTTATGTCCCGTCTCATGCAGTGGAATGCATCGCTTCTTGTAGCTCCCCATCTGCTGAGCTTCATGAACAATGATTATACCTATCATTAGACATGATGATATATTCCAATTTGTCTTTAACACTAGGATCCGCTCGGTCACAATCTGTGCAGAGCTTACGGCATACTGTCTTGCGTGTTTCAGTATGTAGACAGTAGTGGTTAGATAGGCATCGACTAAGGACGGACTACCTCCCAGGTGTCACGAGGGATAGTTAAAGTGGCACAGTGAGCCGACACCGCCCGCAGTGGTAGTCATTTTTCACAACCCTGGCTCAGTTCGCTGTTTCTCTTCCTTTCCCGTATAGACATGTGGGTTTCTGCATAAACTCATTTCACAAATAAAAACCTTCTCTCTGTTTCTCATTTAATCCTTGACAACACGTAACTAACACGAATTTTTATCCTTTACCACAAGTTTCTTTCATCTCTGGAGATAAGAGAGTGTGAATACGTATCTCCTGCATGATAGAAACCCTATTCCTCCTTGTGCTGTCACTCTCTTACATAGGTAACAGAAAGACCTAAGCAAGGATTGATCCACGAAGGCTCAGTGTCGGGAGTCTGAGTGTGTATGGAGTGAGAGGCATGCATGGGATAGCGGGAACTAATACGTTGTGGTATACAGGGGGTGACGTGCTGTCAGTAGGATAAGCCAGGGCATATGAAGTGGTCAGGGAAAACCACAGAATGGTCTCTGGGGCTTGACTGTGAAGAGGAGACTCTGATTTCTTTACGTTAAACATAAAGGCTAAAGAGAAGGATTGTGCGGATGAGGTCGCTCTTCGTATGTTCCATGGCGCTAACCTCGCTCACGCAGGAAACAGCAAATAAGAAAAAGAAGTACAATATACAACCCATCACTGCCCGTATAGCACGACACGCCTCAGTGTAGCACCGTCAGTTATAACTACAAAAAAAGGTTTGTTCCCTCTTTAGGTGAAATTAAAATGTCATGCAGCCTAATACCCGTGGAATATTATTAGAGCCGCCAGCATTATACCCAGCTCTGGTCCTTGTCTTCTGACGCCCTGCTCTCTGTGAAGGGTACCTGAAGGAGAACATGTAACCCTAGTGCAACGTAATGATACCAGAGGAACTTCTTTCATGCCTTTTACCCAAGTGGAGGCATCCAAGGAGGTCATATACCCCACCAGCTGAGACCATATCCCCGGTGACAGTCCTGGTGTGAGATGTTTCAGGGTCACAGAAGAGTCAGACGGTGGTGTTGAGCAGGTCATTGATCCCGGAGAGAAGCCGGTTCCTGTGAATGCCCTGGTGCCCGCCTTCACCTGACCCCCCCCCCGCCCGTCCCTCTACCTCCCTCCTTCCGTACACTGTTGCTACTGGCCTTGTTCGCCGCGCCTTAAAGCTCCTGGATTATACAAAGGAATTCAAATAGCATTAGACCACTGGGTCATTTCGAGGAGGCTGTTTTGTGATAGTCGAAGATATCAGAAACTCTGGAAGATATCAGAAACTTTGGTAGTTTTCATCACATATCTAAAGTTCCTCTTTTTCACGTACCCTATCATTTAAACTCATCATAATCTATGCTTTTGTTGTCTCTGTATCTATCCTTTCTGTGTTGCAAGCTATTTCAATTCTTCGAATGTCTTTTGTTCTGAATGACACATTTTCTATAAGATTTTTGATGATAACATCGAAAGCTAATTTCAAGTTGACGATTATCTACACCAAAGATGCACTAGTATGTATCATTAATACCGCTAAAGGAATAAATGATAACCAGAAGTAGTATTTTCCCTGACTAATAGCAATTCATTTTGAGTGAACCATGATGTTTTTCCAAGTGTCCTTTGTATGGATTAAGCACCCCTAGAAGCGAACCCAGGTCCTCAGTGTGACAGCCAGATAGCCAAACCTCTAGGCTACAATGAGCTTAACTCGGTACCCCTTCAGAACAGTTCTGTGATTCACGACTGTACATGCCCAAAGAGCCCTAAAGAGAATGCAGACTCTCCACTTAAAATCCGTCCCTCTAGTCAACACTTAAGAGAGAATATTTAAAGTTTTATCTCAAGCTACGTGGATAGATTTTTTTGGGCCATACACAAAATTTGTCAGCGTTAGTTTTAGCTGCATCTGTCTGAGTTATAGAGTAAATACAACTATCCTAGAGCATTTCGAATTAGCAAACTGAGGAAAGAAAAAGCATCCACCAAAAGACTTTCTGCAGTTGAATCTTAAAGCTCCATTACCATTCCCCAAGATGATAGAGCGAGAAGTCGATTTTCAATCACATTTTGGATCTCGGCAAATGATCTAAACGGAAGGCCAAAGTTTCATAAAAGTTCTCCAGAAGAGATATAATGATCTTGAGGCTAATAGCCAGACTGACCGAGAAGACGATATCTTACAGTCTATTTTTTTCTCTACATTTAACTCATTTGTCCCTTCATCTTTATTAGTCACTTCTGGACGTCTGCAGGGATGGTCAAAATTCTATTACCTTCTGTTGTCAATTCTGGAGGTTTGGAGTTCTATTGCCCAGTGATGTATGCGTTTCAAGAGAGCTTGGTTTTCTCATGTGTAAACAGAATTAAGATTTAAAGTAAGGAATTGAGATTGAAAGTGAGGAACTGAGATTTGAAGTGAGGCTCAAACATAGCAAAATCCAATTTTTGATCTGTCTTAAAGAATTTCTCAGTCCTATTGGTCCGACAATTCGAAAGAAGCTAACATTGGGTACTAATAAGAATGCATAAATGTCCCATTTTCTTCCACTTCCCGTCTGGCTTTTGACAACTAATTCCATGGGTACAAAGTCTGCTGACACAAGCCTCATCACAACCACCGTCAGTACCAGTAACAAGCACTGAAGTCACTGGGTTATTAGAGTCAGGTTGCATTTAAAACACTTCCATCTCAAGCACTTCACTTACCCCGGTTAGAGGAAACACCTCACCAAGAGATACAAATCTCAACTTTAACAGTTACCAAAGAGAGAGAATTATATCTAAACACAATCTGCAAAAAGGAAATAGATTATTCGCAAAACTATGGGGAAAATGATATTTTCAAAAGCTGCCCCTCAAGTTTTTCATTAGACTCCGTTTTCTGAGATAAACTTTACCAACTTATTCTCTCTGTGCGGATACATTTCTGGGATAACAATAAAAACATTGTGGTGGAGAAGGTAACTGAATGGGCGTCTTCAGTGCAAAAGTGCATTGGAATGTAGAAGCAGCCGCTGGCGGTTGTATTAAGAAGTCGCTTCTTCAGAAAATCTCCAAGGGTAAATTATACCTGGAACACGGTACAATCGTCACATCCTGTAGAAGATATGATCACGTGAAGAAGATGCTATGATTTGTTGACGGGAATATATTTGCGACACGTTACCTACAATCAACAGAAGAGATATCTTTTTTAATGAACTCATCTGTGAGACGAATATCATGCTCTATGTCTTCCTAGATGCCTGTTTGTCTGCTCTAGTTCCAACCAATTAATATCAATACTAATATTCTCTCCTTGCCTCTCCGCTTGGCTCTTTCTACATTTCAGTTAATGCTTGGCAGGGATGAGGACCTACGTCCTTGACTACAATTTTAGATATGAAGAAGAAAAGAAATATAGTTTCAGGTCTGGAGGTCAGAGAGAAAGACCTTACTGAGTATTTCAATGACAACAGACAAGAATTCTAATAAATCTACTGACCTTGATTGGAGTGAGGATACGTTATCAGTGACAGGGGCAATTTTGTGGGGTTTTTATTCTTGGAATGCTTTGTAGTATCGTGCTCTTAATTCGTTGTACAGGGAGGAGGCAACGAGCAGTCCACAGTTGCTAGGTAGACATGATGTAACAGGGAGCAAGAAATCATCTAGGAATTTCATGTTTCCTAAATGATTCTTTACCTACAAGATTCAAGTGTCCAGATGGCCAAAAAGTTACGTACTTTAAGAATTACCATTAAGCAAATACTCAATCTAAAGTCTCAATGTCTTAATCTTTTTATAAGATAGCAATACGTTTGTGGCGTGTTCCCGCTACCTGTTGCTATGTTCCCCAGATTCATGAAGGCTGTACATTTATATAACAAAGTAAACTCTCCATTGAAAATGCTTCCTTTCGTTTCCCTCCTATAAAAACGAGTAACAGGAAAGCTGCAGGCTGACGAATAGATGTCATACCCCAAAGGAAAACGAAACAATGATAGAAGAAAAAAAATGATCGAGAATTTGATGATGATGACCTTGTGACATGGTCGATGAGGACGTCTCAGCCTTGAAGCTGTGCGGGGATCTCCCTTACGTGTATCATATGAGAGAACCCCCCTGGACCACACCCATCACACCCTGGTTTACCATGAGCAAAACAGAGATGGAGATCAGGACATGTTTGACAGAGAGGAGGAGGAGGAAGGCAATAATCAGCGATGATGAAGAGGAATAGAATGGAAATGAAGCAGCAGAAATAAACGAGAGATGATGATGATAATGGGTGAAGAGAATTTAGACGAAGATGAAAATTAGAGGGAAAAAGGCGTCGATCTTCAGAGGGAGCAGTTCTTATGCTCATGGTCCCTTTGTGTATGTGTGTGTGTGTGTGTGTGTGTGTGTGTGTGTGTGTGTCTGTCTGTCTGTCTGTCTGTCTGTCTGTCTGTCTGTCTGTCTGTCTGTCTGTATGTATGTATGTATGCATGTATGTGTGTATGTATGTATGTATGTATGTCGGCGGCAACAGCTCTACATTTCTGCTTCTTGTTTCATTTTCTGCTGCCTGTCTCTTCTTTTCACTCACTCTCTAACTCAGTGTTTCAGTCCTTTTTTCTGCCTCTTATTGCATTTTTCAGTCTTGCCTCCAATGGTGTTCTATGTGCCTCAGAGTGAACCAACATTACCGGCATGTGATTGGCTGGAGTTGATCCCACACGCCTGTGGTTGGCCGAGGCTTATCCTACATGCTCTACGATTGGCTGATGTGGCATGAGCCATATGCCATATGCAACCCAAGAACCCACCAATCAAGACGGAGAAAAATACTTCAGAATATATATATATATATATATATATATATATATATATATATATATATATATATATATATATATATATATATATATATATATATATATATATTCTTATAAGTCCACGGGGAAAATGAAACACGAAAAGTTCCCAAGTGCACTTTCGTGTAATAATCACATCGTCAGGGGAGACACAAGAGAGAAATATAACAGTCAGTTGATATATATCGAAGAGACGAAGCTAGGACGCCATTCGTCTCTTAGATGTATATCAACTGACTGTTATATTTCTCTCTTGTGTCTCCCCTGATGATGTGATTATTACACGAAAATGCACTTGGGAACTTTTCGTGTTTCATTTTCCCCGTGGACTCATAAGAATATCTTGATCACGCGCAAAATTGTGATCCTTTCCAATATAAATATATATATATATATATATATATATATATATATATATATATATATATATATATATATATATATATATATATATACCAGAGCAACAATAATTCTCTCTGAAAGAATAAGCTCCTTACACGTAGAAACACAAAGATTAGAAAGAATAAGAAGATGATGTTGCGGATGCGATGACATTACGCGTGCTGTATGAGCCAGCAATTTGCTTCCCATTTTTCTGTAATGACCAACACAGTCTCGTAAAGTTAGTCATTATACTGTGTCCTGCGTATATGGACCGCAATTCCATGCATTAACTAGACGAACGTGTCTCCTATCAGATCACCAATATATATATGTGTGTGTGTGTGTGTGTGTGTGTGTGTGTGTGTGTGTGTGTGTGTATAGGTCCTTCATGACCATATACGATCGTCGATGATGTACTGGGTTCGCCTAAAATCCCAAACTCTGGTAAAAGGACGACCTTGAGGGTAACGCGTAGATAAACAAGTTTGGAAGATAATGTTAGTGAATGACCCTGAACGCCGTGGCCAGATAGGGTGGTCAACACCAGCTTATCAAGAGAGACGGAGACTGATGGACGTGGCTGGGCGCCGCTTCGAATCCAGATGACTTCAGACTTGCTGTTGACAATGTTATCCACTGTTGAACTACAGTGAGAGGCATTGCCATGTGTTATCTGATATGATACAAAGAACCGGATATGACGGGTGTGTGCGCTCTGTGTGCGCTTGATAGGGGCGAGGCAACACTGTGGCTTCCAGTCATTTGTTTTTAGTTTCATTTTGTTTCGTGGTTTGTTCGACAAGATGCTGGTAGTTGGCAGTGTCATCTAGATAATGACATGTTATGAATAATCCTCCATACTTCAGTAGGAACCCTTCACTAAGCCTTCCCATCCCCTCCACCAGTCGCACTCTCCTCCTGTAGTAATGCACCCGTCGCACTCTCCTCCTGTAGTAGTGCACCAGTCGCACTCTCCTCCTGTAGTAGTGCATCCGTCGCACTCTCCTCCTGTAGTAGTGCACCAGTCGCACTCTCCTCCTGTAGTAGTACACCCGTCGCACTCTCCTCCTGTAGTAGTACACCAGTCGCACTCTCCTTCTGTAGTAGTGCATCCGTCGCACTCTCCTCCTGTAGTAGTACACCCGTCGCACTCTCCTCCTGTAGTAATATTCAGTTCCACCTTATGAATTTCATCTGATGGAGTTAATCCCAATACCTTAACCGAGAAGAAAAAAATTTTATCACTTCATCTGACCATACGACCATTCACCGGTAGAGGGACATCGTAACAATGGTGATGAAACTGTTCAGAAGGTGATAGCTTCCTCATTAGAAGGGATCAGAAACTATCTTCATTGTTGGATTGCTTCAGAACCAGGGAGTTGCTAGCGCATATCGTTACAGAGCTTACCAAGCTTCCGTTAGACTGTAAAAATGGCAGACAAATACATAGAAATGTTTCAGCATTAGCAGTGTATGCAGAATCATCAATTTTTCAGGTAGGAACTGAGCATGAATTCTACCTGAGTCTCCTCGAATAAACTTGGATGTCTGTGAGGGAATATTTTTTAAAAATCTTTCCGAATCTGTATCTGGGTAACAAGAGAAATTCGTCGGCGTCTACATTTGCAACAGATAGAAAAATGGACGGTAACTCATGCGATCTTTGAAGCTATTTACAGTATCTATGAAAATAACTTAGACATATGATTAACGTATTGTTCCTGTGGAGTAATTCTTGAGTCAGTTTAAAAAGAAATCATAATAAAGGACAGTAATTTGAGTGCTTACTATCAGATCTGTACAATTATACCTGAGCAATTCACAAAAAGAAGGATCTTGCAAAACGAAAAAAAATAAAGAGAAACTAATTTTGAGTGAAAAAGTAAAACAAATACAAGGAAAAATACATAAACATTTAGTTAGAAAATGTAGGATCAACTTTATCCAGATATAGTCATTCTGTGTACCCGGTATAAGTGCTAACCACAGAATTGCAAGTTATTTTGGTAGCCTTATCATTTCAAGCGGCGTTGACAGACACACTTGATAAAACTGGAGTCGTTGACATGACTATTATGAAACAGATGACGTTGACAAACGCTTCACGAAACAGACAGCGATGACAGATGTTTTATGATAGAAAAAATAAAGGCGTTGATAGCTCGTCAAATATGTAGCCTTCACAGATGAGGGTTCGCGCCACCATGGGCAGATGAGCGTGGTAGTTATGTACGTAGCACCCTCGCCAATGTCCCTCCGCCGCTCTCGTGGGTAGGGTCGGCCTCGCAAAAACTCAGCGTTCCCGTAAGGATGAGCCCGGCAACCAGGAGACTCTTCGAACTAGTTTTTTCAGGTGGGCATAACCTTGATCATGACCCCCAAGCCCGGTCCGCCGCCTCTAACCATGCCCGATCGCCGTCCGACCCCCCGGCAGGAGGCGACGGTGGGTGAGCGAGCGACGGTTTAAGAGAAGCATCCTAGGGGGTAGGTATCCTGCGCAGGGCACCTCCTGAGGCCGGTGGCAAGAGCTGATCGTGCAGGTTATCATCATTATCATTACCAGTATTATCATCATTATCATCATTATTGAAATAATGATCATTATCAACACGTTACCATTATCATTATCATAATTATCATCATTATTGAAATAATGATCATTATCATCATTATTATTATGAGTATGAGTATTAGCATTAATATTATGATCTTCATATTTGTTAGTGATACCCACTCTATACCAAACTTCAGCTTCTATGATTCCATACTCTGACATAGCCACTCCCAGGTGTCTGAAGCACCCTACTTCCTCTAGCTTCTTTCAAACTCCAACTCCAACTAACTTCTATATCTCTTCCTAAACTTCATAACCTTACATTAACTCTCAGTTTTCTCCTTTCACGCTTTCTCCCAACTTCTGCTCTTTCTCACTCGAGTTTGCCACCAGATACATGACGTCAGTAAAACTACAACTATCTCACCTTCCAAGCCACCCAGTCCACCGTCAGTAGACTATACACTCGTCCCTCCTCCCAGACCCTCGATTTATCTCCCTTACCACCCCATCCACAAACAGAATCATGAACAGCAATTATGACATCACACACTCTTGCTACAGTTCCATCTCATCTGGAACCACTCACCTTCCTTTCTTCTTACTCGCATACATACCTACCTTACTCCTCACTGTTTATAGTAGCTTTCCTCTCACACCAGATATTCGTAACACCTTCCACAACGCATTTCTATCAAATCTATCATACACTTTCTCCAGGTCCATGATTGCCACATAAAAATCCATTTTTTTTTCTCAAAGCATTTCTCACTCACATTCTTCATTGCAAGTACTTGATCCACAAAATAGAATCTACCGATCCTGAAAGCACATAATCCCCCCTCCCACTTTCTGATTCTCTGTGCATGCTACTACCGTCTCAACGACCATTCTCCCATACAACTCACCAGGCATACTCAATAGACACATACCTCTCTACTTGAATGATTCGCTTGTGTCCCCTTTGCCTCATACAGTGGTACAGTACAAGTATTCCATCAATCCTCAGGCACCTCACCATGATCTGTACAAACAATGCGTATCCTAACTAACCAATCAACAATGCTGTCTCCTCGTTTCTTGAGAAATTCAACTTCAATCCAAACCACACCTGCCGCGTTGCCGCATTTCATCTTACCCAAGCTATTCACACCCTCTTCTTTTTCATCTAACCACTTGCCTTGACTCTCTCGTTTCACATACCTGACTTACAGGCTGACTGACTGACTGATCTAATATTCATAAATGATGTGACGGTTTTGCAATTAATGTCCAGGGGAGAAATATAGAATAAGAAAATAATTCCTCCAAATGATATAAAGGAAATCGGACTATGTAAGGACTTCATTGGTCTCTCGCTACTGCTGCTGCTGCTGCCCTTAGTCTTAGGGTCGTTCTGGCTTCTTTACGTCCTTGCCGCGTAACGTGGGTGTCCCTGGTAAAGAATTGGACCAAAATGAGTACGATAAGTGTACCCAATGAGGTATTCATCCATGCCCGTACCCTGTGAGGTATCCATCCGTGAGTGTTCCCTCTGAGGTATGCGAAGACGAGTATAACCATCGATTTACACTGAGATTAGTATATTAGGTGAGCTATACTACGTTGACATGGTTCTTGTTATCATACGTCTTTCACGTCATCATACATGTTACCATCATCATACATCTTGACATCATTCATTTTGACACAGACTACTCCAGAATTTCCGTTTGGGGTAGTTCCATTTCCTTCTTACACGATATTTGGGGAAATAAAAAACTAGTAGAAAATCTTATATTATTTTTTATTTTATTATACTTTGTCGCTGTCTCCCGCGTTTGCGAGGTAGCGCAAGGAAACAGACGAAAGAAATGGCCCAACCCCCCCCATACACATGTATATACATACGTCCACACACGCAAATATACATACCTACACAGCTTTCCATAGCTTACCCCAGACGCTTCACATGCCTTGATTCAATCCACTGACAGCACGTCAACCCCGGTATACCACATCGCTCCAATTCACTCTGTTCCTTGCCCTCCTTTCACCCTCCTGCATGTTCAGGCCCCGATCACACAAAATCTTTTTCACTCCATCTTTCCACCTCCAATTTGGTCTCCCTCTTCTCCTTGTTCCCTCCACCTCCGACACATATATCCTCTTGGTCAATCTTTCCTCACTCATCCTCTCCATGTGCCCAAACCACTTCAAAACACCCTCTTCTGCTCTCTCAACCACGCTCATTTTATTTCCACACATCTCTCTTACCCTTACGTTACTCACTCGATCAAACCACCTCACACCACACATTGTCCTCAAACATCTCATTGGTAGAAAATCTACCAATACCAAAATAGGGAGAGAGGATTGCTGTCCTTTGGTACATCAGTTATAACGGCAGTGTGTAACAATGCTGACCACACAGACAGGTTTGGGTATCAGAGGCCATCCGCTAGGCGTTTTTCACTTCGTTTTTCATCATGATCAGCGGTGATTGTGGTGTGTTCACATACCCAGGAAGGAGCCTGTTTGGTAGCTTTGACAGAGCCTTTCTCTCTGTTGCCAATGCTCTGTTCCTGTTTCTAATGATAGCGTATCCTTCACTCATATGTTTTGAATGTACAAGTGACTTCTTTGGAAAAGGGTGACATTTTTTTTTTCTTTTTCTTGGTGGGGGATGCACATTGCGAGAGTGATATTATACCTTTAAATTCTCCACTTTCACTTTCGTCAACGATACTCTTTGCGGGATATGTCACGCCACCTTACCGACAAAAGGTCATTATCTATCCTCACACCAGCGATAGACTTTGCCCCAGAATTGCACCAGAATGACGTAGCTGGAATGCCATCCCTTGGGCATGTTGTTTTTGCTAGGGCCATGTCGGTCATTGTGAAAAAAAAAGAGGTAGAACTTAAACTGTCCCTCTCAGTTGGCCATATTGTAGTGATAAGGGATACAAGTCTTTCCATGGCCTGTATCTGAGAACATTCTGAACTGAAAGAGACTAGAATCAAGTTTACAAAGATGCATTAGATACAGGGACACTGCTGTCACAGAGGCCCAGGTGGTGGTGGTGGAAAATTCAAATGATTGTATTTACCTTAAGGACGATCCATGAAAAAGTTCCTTTCTAGAGTAGCTGTAATATGCCATTGTAGATTAAGAAAGCCACTGCTATCGTCTTATAGTCTTTTGTATCATTCTTCCGGTCTCCTTTCAGTATATCGAATACCACTGATAATCAAGATAGCATCTGCTATCTTCATTCTTTCACAGTCATTACAGTATTAGTAATCTTTTTGTGTAAGTATTAGATGAATGTTTTGATTGTAAATCATTGAAGTCTCCATGACTGGAGCTTTGTCGCCATGGTTTTAGTCAAAGCAGATGGTGACTAAGAAGACAAAAGAGGGAAATATAGTTTGAGAATTAAAGAACATCTGAGCTGACATCACAGTATTCATCTGCTTGGACAAATACCAAGAGTTGACTTGGATCCTGTTCTGAAGATAATCCCTCATTGTCCCCTTTGCTCCCCGCAGTTCATACAATATCATACACTGGAGCTGGCCCTCCTGAGGTTGTTGCCAGTTCTAAATCGAATGTCTTATCACAAAGCTGGTCCACGTGATCTCTCCCTTCTGTTACCAACTGCCTCAAGATAGTCCCAACCCTGCATGGATACAAAACTGGTAACTCTCTATAAATAGCATATCAAAAAAAAAGATAAAAAGAACTCCAACCGGCCGAAGATTCGCTCACTCAATACCCGAGTGAACGAATGATTGCAGATCACTGGATACTCCTTTAGACTGGCTACCTAAGTGTGACATTTAGGGAGTATATTGCCGAAAATAAATGTGACAAAACACGTTCATCAGAGCAGAAACATTAAGGTTGGGGAACTAAATTTAAGATAAATATAACTCACACTTCAAGGTTGTAACATCCTAAGAAAATATCATCTCATTGACTTCATTTTTTTTCCTCCAGCTGCTGTCGTACATCTTGGAAGCTGTCATGCGGTTTTTTCCTTTGCAGGCATTCTTCCAGCCTATACTTCATGAGCCTTTTATCCAATCCTGTATCTGGCTCACTTCAGTTGCATGATAGATGGGGCAGAGTAGCAGGTCTTGCCACACACAATAGCATGGTGCTGAGGGCCCCCCAGGTAGATAGAGCTGTGAGGGCGTTACCACAGGTGGGCAGGAGTGGTCCACATGAACGTCACCTGAGAAACAGTCCTGAGCTTCTCGCCTTTGTTTCCTCTGTGTCTCATTCGTTGTACAAGCTAATAAATTCCTTCTAATCCACAATGACATGAAACACGTTAAGTTCACAAGCGCACTTTCGTGCAATGATCACATCACCAGGAAAGATACAAGGAAGAGAAATATAATTCAGGAAGAGGTGTGCCTAGGATACCATTTGGTAAAACAATCAGTAACTGAATGGAGGTTCGAGTCTGGTAAAGGGAAGTTTATAAATTTTATCAAAAGTATTGTTGATGATATATATATATATATATATATATATATATATATATATATATATATATATATATATATATATATATATATATATATATATTTCTTTCATTCTTTCAAACTATTCGCCATTTCCCGCATTAGCGAGGTAGCGTTAAGAACAGAGGACTGGGCCTTGAGGGAATACCCTCACCTGGCCCAATTCTCTGTTCCTTCTTTTGGAAAATTAAAAAAAAAAAAATAGGGGATAGGGGAGAAAGAATACTTCCCACGTATTCCCTGCGTGTCGTAGAAGGCGACTAAAAGGGGAGGGAGCGGGGGGCTGGAAATCCTCCCCTCTCGTTTTTTTTTTTTTTTTAATTTTAATATATATATATATATATATATATATATATATATATATATATATATATATATATATATATATATATATATATATATATATATATATATATATATATATATATATATATTGGAAACGATCACAATTTTGCGCATGACCAAGATATTCCTATGAGTCCACGGGGAAAATGAAACACGAAAAGTTCCCAAGTGCACTTTCGTGTAATAAGCACATCATCAGGGGAGACACAAGAGAGAAATATAACAGTCAGTAGATATACATCGAAGAGACGAAGCTAGGACGCCATTTGGTAAACATGTGATTGTCCAAAACATACAACGAGCGTTCATAAACTTATCATTTTACAAATCTTATCAACAATGATAAGATTTGATAAGATTTGTAAAAGGATGTTTATGAACGCTCGTTGTATGTTTTGGACAATCACATGTTTGCCAAATGGCGTCCTAGCTTCGTCTCTTCGATGTATATCAACTGACTGTTATATTTCTTGTGTCTCCCCTGATGTGATTATTCCACGAAAGTGCACTTGGGAACTTTTCGTGTTTCATTTTCCTCGTGGAATCATAGGAATATATATATATATATATATATATATATATATATATATATATATATATATATATATATATATATATATATATATATTCTTTTTTTCACTGAGCCAGGTCATGTAAAACGTCCGGGGTAAACCATGGAAAGGTCTGTGGGGCCTGGACGTGGATAGGGAGCTGTGGTTTAGGTGCATTACACATGACAGCTAGAGAAAGGATGTAAGAGACTGTGGTCTTTCTTCGTATGTTTCCTGGCGCTACCTCGCTGACAGAGGGTGGCGATGCTGTTTCCTGCGCGGCGAGATGGCGCTGGAAATTTATAAAGGCGAGCAAGTATGAATATGTACATGTGTATACATATGTATGTATGTGTATGTGTATGTATATATGTATATATGTATGTGTGTATATGTATGTGTATGCGCGTATATGTGTATATATGTGTATTTGAGTGGATGGGTCTTTCTTCGTCTGTTTTCTGGCGCTACCTCGCTAACGCAGGGAACGATGATCAAGTACAATAAATAGAAATAATGAATGAATATATTCATTCATCTATTATACTTAGTCGCTGTCTCCCGCGTTAGCGAGGTAGCGCAAGGAAACAGACGAAAGAACGGCCCAACCCACCCACATACACATGTATATACATAAACGCCCACACACGCACATATACATACATATACATTTCAACGCATACATGCATATACATACACAGACATATACATATATACACATGCATATATTCATACATACTTGCTGCCTTCATCCATTCCGTCGCCAACCCGCCACACATGAAATGGCACCCCACTTCCCCCGCGCGCACGCGAGGTAGCGCTAGGAAGGGACAACAAAGACAACTCTCAGTCCCTAGCTGTCATGTGTAATGCACCGAAACCACAGCTCCCTTTCCACATCCACGCCCCACACACACACACACACTCACACACACATATGTGTATATATATACATATATATATATATATATATATAGAGAGAGAGAGAGAGAGAGAGAGAGAGAGAGAGAGAGAGAGAGAGAGAGAGAGAGAGAGAGAGAGAGAGAGAGAGAGAGAGAGAGAGAGAGAGAGAAAAAAAAAAATCTACCAGAGAGGAAGGAACTGCAGTTGACCTTCTTGCTCTCTCTCTCACTAATATAATCTCGTCATTACTAGTGTTACACACTGTAAGAACTGTGAGGTGGATGTTTCTCAGCGACACCTTTGTCAAAACTTGTCTCTCGCTTTTGTTTCTCACAAAAAACTTCTTCGTCAGTCTATCCACCTTCACTCGGAGGGGTCTCGTCAAGAAAGGGATGAATAGCACTGGCATTGCTGATATACTTTACCTTTTCTCAAAAGTTTTTCCCTGGTTAACTGCTTCATTTATCCTTTTTGATTAGTGTCAGTTACAAACTTTTAAAAACCTTTTTTTTTTCCTCTTTAAAGAAATATCTACTTTTGATCTCCTTTTCTGGAAGATTGCTTTTCCTTTGGATGCATCAATGGTAGAAGTGCATTCTCGAGAGATTCTCTTCTGCCTGAATGGACTGTTTGTTTATGGGAATACGAAATTAGTAAGAGTTGGTAGTCACTATAAATTGCAGTGATACAACGAGTGTGTGTCGCTGTAATTGCCACGATAGTATGTATTACTGTAATTGCCTTGAGAGCATGAGTTTGTATTATAGTAATGGCCATGGTAATAGTGATCATGTATCATCGTAACTGCCATGATATCATGCATTAAGTGTCATTCTAACTGCAATACTAGCATGAGTTGGTTCTTTGTGCACGAGCCATAATAACTATGTGTCACCGTATTTGCTAAGGTGGTATCAGTTAGTGTTCATTCTCAATGTTCGTTGCTTATTGTTCCAATAATGGTAGTTTGAAATGATTATCACAGTTGATCTCCTATATAGATAATCTATGACATGAAAAAGCAAAAACAAAGAGAAGTATTCTAGTAATGTTTGTTCCTATAGATAAGTCGTAGGTTTTTGTCGTTTTGTGACTACATGATATTTCATTAACTTTCAGTAAGGTGTTTAAAGCTACTCTCAAACTGAACAAATTTTCTATCAAAGCTGAAAAAAAGCAGATGGTTAAACATGGTGAGAAAGGAGCCTTTCCTTTTGACCTACAACTCATCTTTTTTTAAGGAAAAGTAGACATTTCGGATCGTTTTCTTTTTTTTATTGTTTTTGCTGCAGATCTACACAGGGTAATGGACACAGACTGGTCACAAAGCCATCCGGCAAATCACGTTGGCCGACCTGTCACCACACTCGTGCCATATCAATGCCTACACATCTCACTGCATTTGTCAGCCACACAGACAGCGCATCATATACATGTGTGTAACAGCTACAGACACACCAGGGATATGCTTGTAGTCGTCCCACACATACATCAGTGACGCCAAAGATGCTGCCACGTACACACATTCGCTACTCAGACATGTTAGCCATACGAATGCATCAGAGTCACGTAAGTAACAGCTTTCCGTATGTCGTATATACTTATGTTGCTGCCACACAGAGACACTGGTGACACATATGCAGCAGACACACAGATGTATCAGACATGAACGTATCAGCCACACGAACGCATCGAAATGCGAACACAGCAGCCATACGAACGAATCAGTGACACATCTGTAGCAACCACGCTAACGCGTCAAGAACAGAGAAGTAACAGTCATACATGCACACATTCTCGCTCATCTATACTGTTTAGGTGTCTCAAGAGCATGAGGGAGTTTCTAGGTGAGGTGTCCTTTAAGGCATTTTTTAGAACCGTCAAATTAAGAGTTTCAAGGAGATTCAGAACTCTTTTGGGGGATAATGAAGGGGTTATAGTAGGGGAAGGCGGAGGCATAAGGTAGGAAAGTAGGGTTGACGGCAGCAGTGTAAGAGATGGGATCTCCAGAGGAGAATGCAGTGTAAGTCAGAGGATGAACAGCAGGGGAAACCACACTGTAGGTGAGAGGCTTGACATCGGCGGCGGGAAACGAGTACTTGACGGCAGGGGTGGCGATCTTGTGCTCCTTGGTGGTAAGTTCGATCTTGGTGGTGTCCGCAGGAGTGGCTGCCTCAGCTGGCTCGAACTGATGGGTTTTGAACGTGTGATCCACGACAGTGGGCTGGACATGAACAAACGGATGTGGGATCTGCACGGTGCCCACGTCACGGCGACGACGGGCCTGAGCTACAGCATTATCTTTAGACTCGGGTTTCTCTGCCGCGAGAGGTCTGGCATAGATGTATGGGAAGAACCCGCCGGCGTATGGGGTGTAGGGAGTGAAAGGAGTGTAAGGAGTGTAAGGAGTGTGATAGACAAGAGGGAATGGCTTGGTTTCATCTTCAACCTTTCCAACGGGATAGGTAAAGAAAGTCGCCTGGCGCTTCTCGCGTTTGCCTTTAGCCTCGTCGAACTTAGCCTGGAAGGCCTCACGAGCCTGAGCCACCTCAGGGGTATACTGCACGGGCTCGGGTGGCACCTGGTTGTCTACGGGAGCAACTAGGTCTGCCGTTGGTGCCACGGGAAGGTTGTTGGCGCGGACACGGTACCCTTCAGGTCCAGCTTCATAGAAGGTGACGGCAGGCTTCCCTTCGGAGTCGATGTAAGAGAACTGACCGACCACACGTCCGTCAGCCAGGCGTGTCTCCTGGCGGTTCTGGTCGAAGGTGAAGTGGCCGAAGCTTGTCTGACCCAAGAAGTCCTGTGTGCGGTACTGGTGAGCCCAGGGGAACGGTACACCGTACCTAGGGATCACCAGCTGCGCACTGCAGCACCATACAAGGGCTAAAACCACCTGTCGATAAACAAACAGAAGAACGATGTCATACTCTTCCGTTAGTATATGATTAAAGTAAGGATAACCTATGATAACTTTGAACCGCAAGACTCCTCTAGAAACAGCCAAAGAAAACTTACTTGTGCTATTAGCTGTATTGCAGTCCTCTGTATCTATCTCAGTCTTAATATATAAGAAACACATACCTAATATACTTCTAAATAATCAGATTGCTCTCTCACTGACTCTTCAGCGATGAGTAATAAAGGCTGTTACATTGAAGTGTACAAGATGGATCCACACGCTACCGTGGAGAGTCTGGAGCCAACTCATATTCCGTCCCCACACACCTCCCAAAGCTACTTAAGGTTCAGGTACTCACCAGGGACCTCATGTTGCTGTAGGCCTGAGCTGCTGCCTCCTGCTGCCGCCTACTGGCCGATCGCACAATATATATATAGACAGACTCGGGGCCCAAGCGTCTTCCCTCAAGGACACCATGAGGCCGATCACCGGTTTCGCCTTAGTGACACTCAGATTCCTGAACAGGTTTCAAGTGCTTTGCTATACTTAAGAAACACCTCTACACACTCGTGCTAACTTCACGGACTGAGGCGTATTTCAGCATCTAACTGAGTGCTTGGTAATGGGTTCATCGGGATAAAGTTAAAGATACTAAGTTTACTAGAGGATCTTGTAACTTAGGGGGAAGTGCAAGTCAAAGGGTTTAGGGGGGAGTGGGGTGTGTCTAGCTTGGGTAGAGACAGCAAGTCGTGTTACTAGACTGAGAACGATCTTTGCCTTAAAGTATGTTCGCTTATCATCGATAAGGAATTCGGTATTAGTAAATTATCTTTGCTGCTGTTGAGCAGAAACGCTCCACAAACCACGTAAGGTATTGAAGAAATCAGTAGAAGAGAAACTTTTACCAAGAGAGCGAATCTCCTTTTTTTCTTTTCCTGCAAGGATGTATAAAAAAAAAAAAAAAATCCCATACTATACTCCAGTATCATTAACAAGCATTGTTTGTAAATTACTGGAAAAGATAAGCAGAAAGCAAAAAGATAAGCATCTGTAAGTATAAAAAGAAAAGAAAGAGATACCTCAGTGGGAGGTTACATGGGATCAGAAGGAATAATTTAAGCCAAAATGACCTTTTCCGTCCTCTTTGGTAGTAACAACGCTACCATAGTGTTAAAAAGGAAGGGATATTAGGCATGAGCACTCTTGGATCGCCTGCAGTCACTAACAGTCTCCCTCAGTCCAAGATGATGAAAAAGAATTAGATTCCAGGCAGGCATCAAGGGAAGACTGAGATGGAGATTCGAAATCCCCTACCAATCGAAATGGAGCAGAGGACGCGTACCAGAAGTGTCTTTCAAAACGTGATGACACTAGCGAGTGATGTCCCCCCACACCCAAATCTTAGGATGCAGTCGTTATAGGTCTTATCTCTACGTCACTTGCCAGACGAGCTCGAATCATACATGAATATGTTTGCAGATGATTCTAAAGTAATACGAGGAGTAGGAAGTACTGAAAGACACCACGATAGAAAGAAGCAGTATACCCCTGAGACTTAAGATTTGAACCCGGGCCTGCCGCGTAGCAGCGCTGGTCAGTTGTATTGTCCATGAAATGGAACTCGACCAAGGGTAGAACTAGTGTGGATGGAACACAGCGAAATGTGGCAAGACCACAACCAACATATCGTAGAAAGTAAAGTATGGGAAACTACGCATTAAAAGGGCTAAAGGGCACAAGGGCTGATATAGTCCCGAACTCGTCATAAGGAAACATCGTAAAGACAGTTGTAAACTTTGGTATACTGGCAAAATTGCCTGAAGTACCTGGGAAAAAAACAAAACGAGAACGTGAATGACATACAACGGAGCCAAAATAGAACATGTCTGGAAAAGTTTCAAGGTGCCAGTGTCAGCGATCAGATAGATTGTCCGTATCACATGGTCCAAACAGACTAGTGAAGGAATTATCCCAGTATGACAAAAGAAACACACACACACACACGCACACACACACACACACACACACACACACATACACACACACACACACACACACACACACACACACACATATACATATATCCACCAGTTGCCTTGGGTATATATGGGAGATAAATACATCCCACGTATTCCTTACGCGTTAGTGAAGGAGACCCAGAGGTGCGGGAGCTGGGAGCTGCAACCAATACCCTCCAATGCTGACGTCTCAGCAATGAATTCCCCTGCGTCTTCTACATCCACCTCATCTCCTCTCGTTCGACCTACGTTTTCACTCGTCACAACTACCCCTATAAGCCCACATATGGATGCGAATTTCCAATGAGGTAGAGTGACCTTGATTAGGTTTTGCGTCTCTGAAATCAAGTCTCTTCCAATCTGTTCTTCCACAACGCTTCACAACTTACAAATCTCATTCCACTACGCAATACATACATGATATCACCTTGACGCAATTCATCTTGAAAACCCCCACATTATATAGTTAAGTCTGCCTCTGAGAAATTGAATATCCTGTTCAGATGCTGAAGATTCTTCGCCAAAGAACAGATGTTTTGATTATACAAAGGACTGATTCATCTATGTGTAGAGTTCTACTCTCACAAGTATTGGGTTCGAACTCTGCAAACTCACTTAACGGAGACGACTCTAAGGCAGTCCGATTTATCACTCTTACACTTGACCCACTTGCCCTACGCAGCAGTGTTCATCCTACTTCCCTCTTCAGGATAACACAGCTTCGGCTTCTGTTCCCACGACCTGGGTATTTCAGTGTCTCAGCTGTTCACCTTGACCACGCAATGCTGCCCAAGTGGCTGCGTCACATGATTATTTTTATGTCAGTTGATGAGTGTGAGCCGTTGCGACATCTCTTTCTCTTTCTATACTGCTTAACTCTAGATCTCTTTACCTTCTAATGTTTTTGATAAATGGATAAGACCTGACCTTTTTGTATTTCTACAGATAGGATTTCCATTTTTCTTAAAACTCTTGATTCTTCTTCTTCTTCCTCGCTTCTCTATATCTTCCACACATTTTTCAGATCTCACTTTAGGCGTGGTTTCGATGAGGGGTTCTTGTAGGCGACTGGAGCCTTTAACATTAGGAAATGTTTGGATATGATGAAGCTGTAAACAAGATATAGATATAAAGAAAAAAAAATGTAGATCAGTTACTACTATGGCTTCCAGTCCAACAGCCACCGCCTTCTTACCCCTCATCATCTCATCCCTCACCTCATCTCACTCATTCCCTCACTTCACATTACCCTTCACCTCATCTCCTCACTCTCTCCCTTACCTCATGTTAACCCTCACCTCATGTTTCCTTGACATCACCTAAACCTATTGCACAAACATGAAATGCACTGGGCACCCTGGAGTGGATGAGATTGCAATTGAGTTTCTCAAGAAGAGACTAGCGTTGTTATCGACTGATGAATCTCATTCAGGCCGTAAGGTCTAGCGGCGGGCGCACACGGACGCCGGCAAACAAGACTATAGATATGCATCTCCGTCTTCCCTCCTTTATATGTGCAGAAGTATATCTTAGCGTGAGACTGTGGGCAATGATAATGAAATATGCAATGAAGCGCTTAGCGTAGCTTCCACCCCGAGGAAATGTCAGACAGGAACGCTTGTCGGTATGAAGTTGACACTTCAGACGTGAGAGTGAAGGAGGAGACTTTGAGAAGGATGATTCATCACAGAGGAAAAGCCTAAGTGTATACAAACATGAGTGATGAAGGAAGAGAGACAGAAAACATGCTGTAGAAGGTAACATTACGACGAACCACAAGGGTCCTGTGGACGCACTGAAAAGAGAATAGTGAATGTTCATAGCTCCATCTGCATACGAAGATAGACAAGGGTATGTAAAACATGGGCGTATGTTAAGGCTTAGCTTCGAATTATATTTGGCATGTGAGAGAATCCCGGTACAGTGTCAGAAGATTTCAGAGATGAGGCAGCGCTCACGCATCAACTTACAGTCGGCGGTACATCCGTGCTACCGTGAGCACATTTCCTTAGGTTAATACTCATATGTCTCTAAAGTACGGAGACGTACTGCACGCTTGGCGGTGCTGGGCGAGTGGTCGAGGTACAACTTGTGGCCACGATGAGCAATTGATTGGCTTGGAAATGCAACATGCAAGAAGAGTGGTGGAAGACGCGGTGGTGTTGACTGCGGGCCACCACCCCTTTCTCTTTGTGTCATCACGCGCCCATATAGTTGCCATTCTCTTCTCCATCATCCACTGCCACACTTCCACTGATTCACCACTGCCGACATGTTCTTCCCATTGTCACACCTCTAGTGGATGATCTGGCCTCACTGCCACGCGCTAGTTCACTACTCAGTGACAAGCCTCAAGTGAATCTTTCCTCCTTACCACTCATCTGGCTCACCACATACTTTTCCTCTCCCTACTGCTTCACCAGCCTATTGATACATCTTCACTGTTCGGTAATTACTTCCATACCGTTGCTAGCTGAGCACCCACTCCAATAACTCACTACCCTCCCCTGTACCTTCACTGCCCATTACATCACCCTTGTTCTCGCCGTTCTGCCTCACTCCCCCCGGCTCACTGCATATACTGCCTCACTTTCACTGGTTCAGTTCTTGTTGCCATACCTTCTCCGGCAAGCCGCTCACTGCATTGCCTTCAGCGGTTCTCCAGCCACTTTGGTTACCTCTCCGCTACTACTACTACTACTACTACTACTCCACCGCTTTGGTAACAACTTCTACATCTTTACTATTTCACCATGACTAATCCCCACAAGATCACTGCTCACTGCCACCTTTTACTGTGACACCTTCACTGGGCCGGTACTCAGTACCTCTCTCCTACTCATTCTTTAGTCACTGCTACTATTTCAGTGATTCACTATCCACAACTCTACTGGCTCACTACCCACAACTCTACTGACTCACAACCCACAACTTTGCTGGCTCATTACCCACAACTCTACCAGCTCACTACCCTCTGCCATACCTCCATTGTTGACTATTCAGTGCCACGACTCCACTATCAGGACGTATTAGCATTACTTCCTTGATGTGATAAGTAGCAGACATCATGACAAACATCATTACCTCGACGGAGAAGGAAACTTCATAACATCCAGGGAACAAAAGGAGATCTCTGCCTTGACGAACATACAGACATCACTAACTTGACGAACATACAAACATCACTACTTTGACGAACATACAGACATCACTAACTTGACGAACGTACAAACATCACTAACTTGACGAACATATAAACATCACTAACTTGACGAACATACAAACATCACTAACTTGACGAACATACAGACATCACTAACTTGACGAACATACAAACATCACTAACTTGACGAACATACAAACATCAATGCTTTTACAAAATTCTTGACTTCAGTAACTGAGAGCATATACAGCGCTCCTGACTGTAACGCATTCACGGCCCGTCCAGGGTCGAGCATATATATATATATATATATATATATACAAGGAACAAAGTGCATATGAACGCGCACGTTCATAGAATATACAAACCTCCAACAACCAGGATCGAACCCGGGACCCCTGCGTGGCAGGCGGGAGCGCTACCGCTTGACTATGATCACCCCTAATAGGGAAGCGACTATTCGAATACTGGGTAACTGAATGCTCCTTGTCTCATGTTGGTGACCAACGGGATCTAGACCGGTCATATCTCATCAGGTATTCGATTACATTCGAATAATCATTTCTCTATTAGGGGCGATCATAGCCTAGCGGTAGCGCTCCCGCTTGCCACACAGTGGTCCCGGGTTCGATCCTGGCTGTTGTAGGTTTGTATGATATATATATATATATATATATATATATATATATATATATATATATATATATTACCTCTGGGGATAGGGAAGAAACAATACTTCCCACGTATTCCCTGCGTGTCGTAAAAGGCGACTGAAAGGGGCAGGAATTGGGGGCTGGAAATCCTCCCCTCCAGTTTTACCTTTCCAAAAGAAGGAATAGAGAAGGGGGCCAAGGGAGGAGTTTTCCCTCAACGGCTCAGACATCTGTTCTGAAATCCTGCCTCGCTAACGCGGGGAATGGCGAATATGTGTGAAAAGATATATATATATATATATATATATATATATATATATATATATAGAGAGAGAGAGAGAGAGAGAGAGAGAGAGAGAGATAGGGAGAGAGAGAGAGAGAGAGAGACAGAGAGAGAGAGAGAGAGAGAGACAGAGAGAGAGAGAGAGAGAGAGAGAGAGAGAGAGAGAGAGATACCGTTGATGGGATGGCCTTGATTAGGGCCTCAGCTGCCCGTCTCGTCTCAGCTAACATAAAAAAAAAAAACAATCACGTAGACATCATACCGTACAGACAACAATTCCTTAACAAATTACGTAACATCACTATACAAAAATCAATAACGTAAAAAAAAAAAAAAACGCTGAACAATAATACACTGAGAGTTTAAACACACATCAGTACCTTGAAATACGTAACATCATTAAGGCAACAGAGCAAACACACATTTCCTTTGACATAAGATCCTTGACTTGACAGAATACAAAGACATCAACGTCATTACCTTGACAGAGTATATACAAGACAATAACTTTGACAAGATGTTCAGATATCATTACCACGATTACGTCTACGATTGAGCACATGCGCATCTTTGCCTTGATATGGGTAGGTATATGATCGGTCTTGGAATGACTAAATGGAACAGTTCTTGAGCTATGTCATAGGCCAACAGACTCTCTTTTATGTGAATCTCTTATGTATTTTATGTATAACTCTGTATCATCGCTCTAAGTTCACAAAGCACACATATTACCACCTAGTCAACAGGACATATGTTTTGTATCAGCCTGACAATATACGTAACATCATCAAAATGAGAAAACGTACCCACAAAATCAACTCGACAAAATACTCAACACTATAGAGATAACAGAACACATGAACATCATTTCCTCGACAGAAACATCAGTACTTTGAAGAGGGACATCCTTATCTACACAGGGGACGTCGCCACTTCGACAAAATCCATGGAATCACCACACTGACACTACAAACAAGAGCCATTACCTTGTCAAACATACGTGATACCATTGATCTATCGTAACATCTGAATGTCACTACCTTGACTTGAACGTATAGACATCAGCACGCTAGCAGTATCTTAACATTCCCTCGCATCATCATCATATCCGAGACCATATTGGAAATCACTGAGCTAACAAAAAAAAAAAAAAATAGCTTCATTGGTACTCTTCAAGATCTTTATTGTTCATAAAAAAAGATTATGTTAGATCTTCTTACAGATTTGATAGTATATCACACTACTATACCACACCCTACATCATGCACCACAACTGTCACTACGTCAGGGATACGATCAGCGATAGCCAAGGTTGTTAGGGTCTAGTGATGTTTGTTAGTTCCCGCATCCATACGCCCTCTTTCCCCCCTCCTCCCCCCAAATCCATGAGGATGGAAGTGTTTTTTGACACACACACACACACACACACGACGGAGGCCCGGACACGTCCTGGAGGCAGCCGACAACAACCTTCGCCCTAGTAACTAACTGATGCACAGTCCCCTCCAAGTGACCCTCCCTTAACCTCCTTCCCCACCTCCCTCCACCCTGCACACCTCTCTCTCTCTCTCTCTCTCTCTCTCTCTCTCTCTCTCTCTCTCTCTCTCTCTCTCTCTCTCTCTCTCCCCTACCCAGACCCTACCTCCTCCCCACCGCAACACACACACACACACACACACACCCAACCGGTCCGCCCAGGAGGGCTGCCTCCACACACCCATCTCCTGCAACAGACAAAAATCCTGGAGTCCTTGAACTGCTCATCGGGACTCTCGTTTCGTCGTCCCTGCCAGCTAAGGGTCTGACCTTGTAAGGGGGCGTGGACCTGCCGGGGCGTAGGCTGAAGCTAGAGGGTGCTAAGCCTTGGGAACATTAAGGACGACAATCCACTAAAAGTTTGAACTGAGGCTAGCTGTATTGAGTAGGAGGGAGGGAGGGGCGATGAGACGCCGGGAAGAAGCTAGCCCAAACTGTGTTTGATAAAGTTGAGCAAAATGTTAGAATACAATAGGCAGATATAGACGAGAAGGACTGGAGTTTCTAAGAACTGGATGTCGAGGAGAAAATGTTGCTAAACATGTAAGGTAAGTAGATACAATAGATTGAAACAGAGAAACGTTAACCAGGTGGCGTTCAAGTGGTAGAAAGGTGGTAGGCTGACAATCTAAGTAACCTTAACAAGATGCGCCACAATATGAGAAAATAAAACCTTAAGAAATAGAATAATGATTATGAGAGGTTTAAAAACACGGTTATGTTTGTATTACGCCTCTCATGAATAGCAGGCATACGGGAAAGATAGCAGGACAGAGTGGGAAAGATATAGAGAGAGAGTGGGAAAAAGAGTAAGTACTGCAAACCGTTCAGACAGCGTATGATAACGCGAACAAAAATGAGAAACAGACGAAGAGCTACAGAGACAATTGAAGATCTAGTGAGGTGTACACGCGAGGTGAACCTTAAGGCTAAATTGCTTAACAATAGGAATAGGTTTGTCTGAAGTAGAGGAGTGTGAAGAGAATCAGCGGAGGGAGTCTTTTTGACTGCAGACCAAGTGATAATTACAGGTGTAGAGTCCAGGTGTATCACAGTGAACGCCCGACGTAAGACCCCCCAACTCAGCACCTCGAACTAGAGCGGCAACGACTCCTGGAGAAAGAGATACCAGACTGCTTACACTGTAGATCGTATTGGTTCCTGGAAAGAAGTTCAGACTAAGGGGAAACTTCTTTGCAGCCGCAGATGAGAGGGCGGCAGGGAGATAAGGAGCCTTTAACGAGTAAGAGCAGGGGAGAGCAAAGAAGATAATCTTCAGGACGTAAGTGTTCAGGTTAACAGAGGTTCAGATCTTCAGGAGGCCAATAAAGAAGTTGATCGCATTGTTTCATGAGCCTCTTTGGTGTCACTGCCATTTAGTTTATCATATTCGTCATATGTACACAGTAGTCATTATATAGAAATTATGTTATTAAGTGTACGATATCACCATATAGTCATATCTTTATTTGAGTAAGGAATTATCTCATCTCTTGAGTAAATACGTTCACAAGAAGGACTTCACTGTTGAAATAAGTATGCATTATCCCATGTAAACGATCTTTGATAAGGTGAGTGGTATATTTTTCCCTCTTAGTGTTCCATGTTTGTTCAGCAAGTTCCACGGAGACTATACACGAATCACGTTCATTGGAGGCGATCCACACTCACTAAAATGTTGACAACGTTCACTGTAGGCGAGGAGAAGGGAGGAACAGAATGATGAACATTGCGGATAAAAGAGTGGGAGTGAGGGGAGGAGGAAGAAGAGACGAACGATGAGGGGTGGAGGAGGGAGAAAGAAGGTAATATATGAGTAGCAGCAGCAGAAGAAAAGAATGAGAATAAAGGGAAGAAGAAGAATAACATGAGGAGGAGCAGATACCTGAGGCGTACAACCGCGGGATCTTTTTTCTTTTTTTCTATTTCCAAGCTGTGCGCGGATACCCCCAGTAAACCACTGATACACAGTGTGACGAACAGCACTTGATGTGACCAGATGATCCTCTGCAACAGTGCTTTCCTAAAACGGTGGCTCGCGATTCCCCAAGAGGTGGCAATGGGGTTTTTAAGAGTTATCGTAAGCTGTCCACACTGAGCTAACAGAATAGCTTTGCTCTCGAACAAGACTACTCCCCGAATGAGCATGAGTGAAAAGGAAACAGAAATGGCATAGATTCTATAGTTCTTCCCTTTTTCTAATGGCTGTTATCCGTGGGCAAATATAGATCTCCCATGCCTTTATCTGTTTACACCTGTTGGGATCAATGTGGGTGAACAAAGAAGACCCGGATGTGAGGACTGGAGAGTAAATCCGGTTGAGAAATACTGCTATATAATGTCACAACCTGGAAAAGATTCAGGAACACGCAGTCTGAACTTTGCTCCACCGATTAAACTGAAGAGCAGTGTGGGTCATGTGCACCTTCGTGTGGATAGATTGGGACAAACTTATGGACAAACTATGGGGCAACAACGCATTGTGAGAGAGTCGAATATGTGTGAGGGAACTCAGTATGAGCGAGGTTGCTCTGGATAAGGACGTGCACTGAGATTTAAGTTATAAGTAGGAGACATAATATAGGTAAGGTGAAGACTATCAATTGGGACACAGAGAGAAAAACACCATGTGGCCAAGTGATAACGACCGTAGCTCGGTACACCAGGCCACACTGTAGGTGAGGACTCATACCGAGAGACACATTATGGATGAGGACACATAAAGCAGGAACAAGTTGTTGGTAAGGACACATAGTGGGAGGTACAGCGTGGGTTAAGACGCATACAGTAAGATACTGTGGGTTAGGGCATTCAGCTGGAGAAATACCATGGGATGTGGCCATATAGCCAGGAAACACCGTGGGTGAGAAACCTGGCGAGGAAGACACTACGGGTGTTAGTGGGAACACACAAATACACACAGTGGATGGGTACATACAAGTTGGACCACACTACATTCCAAGAATGTGTTCCTATCTATATGTATCATTACCCTAGTCTTTTCCCCAGCTTGTGTCCCCCGACGTACAATACGTCCCTGCCCATTATGTTCCCACCCACTGTGAGTCCTCCCCCACTTTATACAAAGACATAAAGCGGTCAAGTGAAGATACATGATTAGGCCGGAACATACAGCTTACAGGCTGGTGCAAAAGACGCAAACCCATCGGGATGACACATAACTTTGGGGAGAAAACGCAACGAACAAAGAGACACAGATAATGACAGAGCCAGATGGTGGCCGTAGTGTGTGGGGATACAGAGTAGGCGGGGAGGCTAGGGGAGAAGAGACACACAGTGAGTATATCAGGACACAGAGTAGAGAGGGGGTATATATCGTAGTCGGAACTATATCATAGAGGGGGACATGTAGCTGGCAGGGACATAGATTGAGCGAGGACACAGAACGGGAGGGGACAGACCCACACCCGGAGGAGACATACTGTACCGTGGGAAGGCACACAAACTGAGCAGACAACAAAATAGATGGGGACACGAAGCAAGGACACCCTGTACAGCATACAAAAAAGGACGCACTATATGGGACACACTATAAGGTACTCACTACAAGGGACTCACTACAAGATGCACATGACAAGGGACACACTAAAAACAGCAACAAAGTGATGCGAATTCACCGTAGGTATATAGTGAACAGGAGTAACCACAGGTGGTATGCAAATGCACGTGTCAAGTATTATGTGGCTGGTACTACACCATGGGCGGGACACATTCTGGTTGAGTACACACAGTAGGTGAGGACATACAGTGGCGAGGACACATTTGTCATGGGACAAACTCGTGAAGGAACTCGCACAACGGGTGAGGCCACATAGCTGGGTAAGAACACACACAGTGGGCACAGGCGCATACTGGGTGGAGAAAGATTGTCATAGGGAGCAACACACAGTGAGCGGTACACACGATGAGCTGAGGCATACAGTGGGTAGCGACAAGCAGTGGGCGGGGACACACAATAGTCAGGAACACGGAGTGGGCAGTGATGCAGGATAAACAGGTCTGTGTGGTCGTTGGGAACACAGAGTGAGTTGAGACACAGAGGGTGGGGACTCACTGGGCGGGTTCGGGGCATCCTGGACACCTTCACGTGCAACAAGACTGAGATGACCTCTAAACCCTCGAAGATGGTTCCAGTTAACTGTGATGGGAGGGGAGGAGGAGAGAGTAGATAGGGTCGAGCAAATACGGGAAAGATCATCAGACACTAAGTAAGGTAAATAATGGGGATTTATGATGCAAGAGAAGAGCAGTAACAGTTTCATGAACGACTGAGTGATGAATAGAAGAAAAATCTGGGTACGATGTGTGTATCTGTCCACTGAGGGCAATTTGACCCTCCACAAAAAAAAAAAAGGAAAAAGGGATACAAAGCTTCGATGAAGCTTCTACGACACTCACAAAACACTAGCACCTACAGAGCCTTCATTGCTACAGAGCATTTACCACACCACACACCGCAGAATATTGAGTCCCCAAAACCTGCACCATCACACTCCAGAGCAGATCCACAAAACCTGCACTGAACCATCAAAACCTAGAGTACGCCCACAAAACCTGCACCACTACACAAAGCCAGGCGGAGACCCGCAAAAACCCACATTGATTCCACAAAGTTCAGAAAAGACCCACAAAACCTTCACTAACTCCACAAATTCCAAATACAACCAAAACACTAAAAAGACCATACCAAGTCCACAAGAGACCTGCAGAATCTTGTCTGCTCCCACACTTTCACGTGTGGAAGAAAACCTTCAGTAGACAAACCAAAACTTTTTCTATCCTCACAAATATCCTCAACGCCCCAGAAAACTTTAAAAGCCTAAAAAAAAAAGTAAAAATCATCCCAAACATCCGACAAGTCCATAAAGCATCAACTATGCGCACAGGACATCCACTACGCCCACAGACCATCCTCCAATGACCATAGAACACCCACCAAGACCAGCGAACGTCCACCACTCCTATAGATTCACCGTCACAACTAGATGTCATCTAGAGGATGGGTTACGAAGCATAGAAGATTGCATTCCAACATTAAGGATTCATTTGAATTTGTCCCAACCTAACACGAGTCATTCACAGCTGACAGTGATGATCTACTCAGAATATTTTCCATTTGATCCTAGTCAGTTAGTATCGAATCACCAGCTACATGAATACCATAAGAACAGGATCCACTCTCAACTATAAACTCCTTGCCATTGTTTCTCTACTGATTTGGCGGGTAGATTTTTACTATTCTTTTTCCTTGCCGTCCATTTATTGAGTCTTGATGTCCTGCTTCCCTATTCTCGTCTCTAGGAACGCAGTAACTCCTCCTAGTGTGCTCCTCCCCTCCAGCATTCCCTTGTCTGAGGGACACGCCCTGCCATAGCCTCCACGTTTGAGGACGTTCTGTCTCAGGGACAGCGTCCTCACCAACTTGGTGGGGAAACCTACGCTACACGGAAGATCCTGGAAGAAAACCCCATGGCTTATTTTTCTTCATCCTTTCTACTTCGCAGCAAAATTCTCACTTTATAGTGACCTTCACAAAAACATCATTTCCCTAGTCCTCCACGCTGGATGTGGAAGCGCGTATTTCATGGCAGATTGGCAAGGATAGAGCAGAGCAATGCCAGACGGTAAGCTGCGGCAGATGATACGGGCCACTAGCGGTGGTAAGCGGGTTGGTGTTTCTAGTATCCAAGGTCGCTACTGGTGGAATGTGAGGGTGTGAGCGTGTGAGGGCTCTCACGTGCAGACCCGGGCTAAGATGAGTGACCGGTGAGTATGAGGTACATGTGTGTTGATGTGTGTGGGTGACTGTTGTGTGTGATGCGACTGGTCTCCGTAAATGACTGTAGTGTGAGGGATGTGACTGTCGTCTGTAAAGACTCTGGTGCGTGGGACGTGACAGGCGTCTGTTAGTGACTGTACTTTGTAAGATGATATTGGTCTCTGTAATGACTGTGGCGTGTAAGATGTGGCTGCTCTCTGCGCTATGACCTGAAGAATAATGGTGGAGTGAACCGAATTCTCTCTCACAAGACGAAGTCGATTATGCATATGGGATCAGAGTGGTGGAAGGTGCGACGATGAAGACGGAATCTTGAAGACCCAGTTGGCTAGTCTGGCTCCTCATATCGAAGGTCATGTGCCGATGTGTGTGATCCACAGGTGAACAAGGCGACTCCTCGATGAACATCTCCTTGGGCTAACTGACCAGGGGCCTGTTATATAAGTCAAGCCTTTGTCCTTTATTTGGCTAAAGAAAACATCTATTCTCTCACTTTGTTAGATACTGAGTCATAAAGAATTGATAAACTTCATATACAGGTCTGATATGCTGGTTATATTTCAAGGAAATCAAGTCCCAAGTGTCTACCTTAGTGTCGTAAAGAAGAAAAGTGAATAAACATTTTTCTACCAATAGAGAAAAGATTTTCTTTTTAACGCAATCACGGAGATAGAAAGATTCAGATGGGCATAACCAATTGGTAAACAAACGTAGGAATATCTAATGTTTGAAATAATGAAGAGAAATGTAATATAAACTATATCCCAAAACAACAGAATCTTATATAACCTCTTTGTATTTTAAAGACCATTTTCTCTTCGCAATTTAGGAAACTCAAGAGAAATTCTTTTAATGGACTTGACTGTACCCATATATTTTCCACAGGATGTAAGAGCACGGTTATCATCTGATGTTACTGTATAAAACAACCTTTTGCAACGCAGCTCACCTGATTCTGTATGATGTTTTACGACTAATAAAGGCGTCAGAATAAATCTGTTGGCCTACGTGCGTCCTCGACGACACTCACCATTCCTGTCTCAGGAAGGGAGGAGATTGTAATGAAGGTTCCCGATGATGGAAACAGAGGATAACTACCACGATAATTGTTGTGGCTCATGAAAGAGCGGATGACGTAAGCAACCGGTAAAAGCGGAGAAGGAGACAAGCAAATATAACGGAAAAAAAATTTAGGTCTGTCGTAAAAATTATTATAAAATGGGAAGAAAACAAGGTATGTGAGATTAGAGACAAGAGTGAGAAGAGAGGTGAGTAGGTAGGGGAAAAGATGAGTGAGAGGAGATAGAGACGAATGAGAAGAGAAGAGAAGAGAAAAGAGAAGAGAGAGAGAGAGAGAGAGAGAGAGAGAGAGAGAGAGAGAGAGAGAGAGAGAGAGAGAGAGAGAGAGAGAGAGAGAGAGAGAGAGAGAGAGAGAGAGAGAGAGAGAGAGAGAGAGAGAGAGAGTCTTGGGAAGAACTTAAAATAGGATCAGGGAGGAGGATCAGGGAACTGTGTCGAGGGAAGGTCTCATTATGAAGAGAGGGAGGAACGGAACGAAGGCTAGTGAGGTGAGGAAGCGTAAGTAAGTAAGTAGAGCTGCTGTGGGAGGAGGAGGGGGAGAAAAAATAAAACGAGTTAGAAGGAGGGGCAGAGAAACGTGGAGGAGGGAAGGATGAAACGCCCTGAGGTGAGGGAGGGAGGGAGGAGGTAGCAGCAAGGTCAGGAGCAGCGCCACACCCTCCAGGAGGCTTCCCGATCATCCTCAGCGGCGTTGCTCCTTTATCCCTCCTCCTATATTCATCTCCCTGATCACATTCCTCTCTCTCTCTCTCTCTCTCTCTCTCTCTCTCTCTCTCTCTCTCTCTCTCTCTCTCTCTCTCTCTCTCTCTCTCTCTCTCTCTCTCTCTCTCTCTCTCTCTCTCTCTCTCTCTCTCTTTCCTTTTTCCTTTTTTCCCCTGAGCCACAACTTTCCGCAGCGCTGTGGGCACTGCAGCACGAGATACGTCACCCCCCCACCCCCTCCCCCACACCTCAAGTGTTGCCATCAAAAGCACTGATCACCATCACCAGTGTCATGAAACTGAACGGGTCGGAAACGGTGGCCTTTCTAGAGCTGTGTCAGAGTCCTATGGAACTACCAAACTAGGCAGTGAGAAAATGGAGTCTCATGAGGTACTGTGGTCCAAGGAGATGACAGGACCCTAAGAGATGCAGAGTTTGTGTACGTTGCAAGAGTTCCAGAAAGGTGTATGGGGTCTGAGAGATGCTGAGGTACTCGGAGATGCGATAGTTTTTTGGGGATGCAAAGACCCACGTGTGCAGAGTGGTCAACAGTGGGTAGTGGGATCCAAGGAGGCCCGGGGCTCCCAGGAGGTGCCGGTGTTCCAGAACATGAAGAGGTACTAAAAGCGAGCAGAGTCTCTCCCTCTCGTTTTCTCTCTCTTGTTCTCGTCTCTTTATCTCTTGATGGACAAATTCCCTTCAGTGCCTGTTCTACCACATCCTTATAATCTCCCGGACGTAAACTTCACCTCACAACCTCCACCATATATACACACGGACGTCTTTGTGTTATCACTCGTAAGATTTTAGTAATTTGTCGTCCCTAAACGAGGATGAGGATGCATGGAAGATCCCAAGAGGAAAAAAGAAAGGAGAAAAACAACAAATCAAATGAGACGACAGCCAGACAAATCAGGGGAAGTACCAAGGAGCTGATAGTAACATTATCCCAGCACAGGAGGAGGATTAGAAAAGAGAGACATGGGCGTGGTGGCTCTCCTACTGCCAGCGTCCTACACCTCCCGGCTCGCCAGCAAGGACGCTCCCCCCTCCTGGTCAGGAATATCTTGCTTCTCCATGTCTTACAGACGTAACAGTCTGTCTTGAGAAGGTATCTCTTGCCCTCCTGCACCTTCCAGTACTTGCCCAGGGTGTGGTTATAGCACTCGCGTAAAAGACATACTCCTTGACCTGGCCTTTCTCTATCTCATCCTGCCCCGGCCACTTTACTTCCTTTCTTTGCTCCCACCACTTGCTTTTACCCCATCTTCCCCAGACAGCTGCTTTACCCTGCCTCCTGCAGTTCCTCCTGCTGTAGCCTCCACAGCGTCTTTTGCTCTTTGCACCTCCCACTTCCTCCCTATCAACACTTACTCAAGATCTCCAAGTGAGTTTCGCTATAGCTCTCTCTTTCTTAATTTTCTTCGTCTCGGCTCTCTGGGTTCCTCTGGCTTGGCTCTCCTTCCTCCGCCATCCTTTCCCTGTCTCTCAACCCACCTGTCTCTAACCTAGCTACCTCTTCGGTCAAAATCGCTCTTGTCTGAGCCCATCCTGCTGCCTCAGCCCTCCCCCCCCCAAAAAAAAAAAACAGCTACATCTACTCTCCCTCAGGATATCTCCTCACAGCAGAGTTTCTCTAGCTTCTCATAGCTATCTTGCCTTAGCTCCTCACGGCTATCTTACCCCCTATCTTCTCACAGCTATCTTTGCTTAGCTTCTAACAGCAACCTCTCCTTATCCTCAGCTTTCATTGACCTAAGAACCCCAGGTTATCCTTATCTTAATACCTCCTGTTGTCTTCCTCCTTCCCTCAGCTGACCTTGCCGGAGCTGTCCCCACCTACTCTTGCTGAAACTAACCCATCTACCCCAAGGGCACTTGTTCTAGCTTTCCCCATCCACTCCCAGTCCTCACTCTAACCCTACTCTACTTCGTATCCTTTACAGCGTACGTGTAAGTTGTGCCAATCCTCAGCGAGAGTCATGTCAGCCAGAAACACGTATAAATAAAGCGTTTTAAGATGAGGTTTGCTGGCGTTTTTACTTGATTTTAAATGTCATATCTGCTCTTGCCAAAACTACAAATGGATAAGTGAAATTAGTAGATACTGATAATGACAGTTACCTGCGCACTTAATCACTGGATAAAGTTGTAGTTGGAGCAGCAAACATCGAGTTTAGTTGAGGCATTCGACGTTTTTACGTGGTACAGCCATTTACGGCCAGACAGTATGGTAGGGTCCCCGACCTTGGAGCTAGGGCTCGTTCGGCTGCAGCATGTACTTCAAGTCCGCTTGAGGAGGAAAAAGGACAAGAAGCATTCAGAGAGTCACAAAGGTCGTGATTTCCTGAACAAAGTGGTGTTAACGAGCGCATTTTCATGTTTTTCAGCAGCACGAAGGTGCTTTCCGTGGGAGGTATTAGTGTGAGTGTGTGTGTGTGTGTATGTTTATGTGTGTGTGTGTGTGTGTGTGTGTGTGTGTGTGTGTGTGTTTCGAGAGCAGTCTAGATTAAAGATGAGAAGATTAAGAAATAATTCTCCACAGCTATTCAAAAATGTCAAAAGCTTTATCGCTCTTCACCTGCTACTCGAATATATATATATATATTTTCTGCCTTAGTGATGAACACAAACCCATACGAAAGAGCTTTACATTGGATGAGGCAAAATACTTTTTCTTCAAGGGGATCGTTATCATATGGATGGATTCTTTAGTATGAGTAACTGAAAGCAACGCCACTAGAGATACGTTTTCAGATGTAGTTTAAAAAAAAAAGGGAAAATGTATACACCTTTTCTCCTTCGTTATCTGGTTGCTTTTCTGCGCCCCCCTATACATTGCTTCTTGTTTCTTATCTCTTCTGCCATCACGAACTGCCTCGAACGGAACTAACGGTGCATTGCCTCGTGCAGTCCTTTGTATGAACACATCTGACCAGAAGCAGTATAGAGGATGGGGCCCTGCTTCTACAAGAGTGACCATGGCCACTGTAATATATTCGATGTTGCTCTTCTTGAATCTAAAGCGTGACCCCCTCATTTCTTAGTCACTCCTTCACCTTCACAATGAATCCGTAAGATCTTTCATAACCCCAACTTGCTTTATAACGAACCAACGGGATATAAACCAAGTCTTCTAGAGGGATGGAGGGAGGGGAGGGAAGGGGAAGATCTTCCAGTGGCACGTCTTCACCAACCCCCAAAACCTTTCCAGAGAAACGGTGATGTTAACAATGCTACGCTTCAGATTCGTAAAGCCCATCATCCAGTTATAAGGTAACATGGATTAGCCTTATCCTGCAGGGGCGAGGTTACCTCCCTGTTGGTCTGATGATGTGGTCGTCCCCGGGAGAGGAGCGGGGCTCTCGTGGGTGTGGTCGGACACCCTCAGGGACGAACGGTCACACCTTGTTTGGCTTTAAGTGTTCTCCGTCAGGGCTGTGCCTCCTCGGCGGATCTAGAGCAATTGCATATCATTTTATGTTTATCAACATAACGACATTTGGAAGTTTCTATAGGAAGAAAACGAGGATTTGGGGAAAATGAGTATATCTCCAGGGTTAGCTTTTTGTCTCATTTGCTGGTGTAACTCAACATCTAAGTACCTTTCCTATGTGAATTACATTAAAAGTAAATCTCAAAGTATCAATTTCTGTCTATCCTTTTAAGGTTTCTGAATCTTTCCTTTTTTTCATGATAACATAGATCTAGCATTTGTTGTTACCCATAAAACTACGTTTACACCGAAGTGTCATGGGTCATTTTCTCGTTTGTCAGTGATTCCTGTTAATATATTACTATTGGTGATTCCTCTTTGCAGATTTCCGATCAAGATTTCTGTTCGTATATCATCTTTGAGGGTTCCCGTTAGCGCATAATTGCCTCTTATCCCTGTAACTATATGAGTGTTAGTGAGTTCTGTTAGTAAACTGCCTTTAGTGAAGTATGTTTGTATATAACTATTAGTGATTCTCGTTCGTGTAAGAATGTTAATACTTCCTTTTACCTTATAATTCATTGGGATTCCTAGTACGATAGAATTTTCAGTGATTCCCGTTACTATCTAAGTGTTAGCGATACCTGCTACTGTATAGCTATTAATAATTCCTGCTATCTCAGCGTAGGTGATATCTGGTACTGTATGACTATTAATCATTCCTGTTAGTATATGACTGTGAGCAATACCTGTTGCTACCTAACTGATAGCAGTTCCTGTTAGTATATAACTGTTAATGGTCTGATTTGTCCTAGTATAAAGACCAGCCCGAATTCCTAATACACATCTTAGCAGAATATAGTACCACGACTGCATGTGTACACCTACTAATTGTTTATAGATCCGGTCAGAACTGACGCATTAGATCTTTCATACTTCAAGTCATATTACGTGGGGGTGTTTAGGCATATGTTTATACAAGATGGAACCACCCCTCTCTCTCTCTCCACATACCCTCAATCTTTGTGATACTGTGGTTTTCTTGCCTGAAAGACGTGACTGACGCTCCTAAATGCATTCTGTGGGCATGACCGCGTGAGCGAGCGAGCTGGCTGGCTGATCCATCGCTGACGCAGGTCGAAGATGAGAGGGGAGGAGGTACACTGCTCACCACAGTTTCTCAGAAATGCGTAAAACCTGAGACACAGGAAAGGTTAACGATAAGGAGGTGACCTTAAGAATCACTTAAAAACTATATCATGTCTAAAGCAAGCGAGCACTTCGGCACCACCAAGGATTTTGAGCAGCCTCCTCACCCCCATTTTCTACGTAGCGATTGCCTTCTCTATACGTCATAAACAGTGAGGACCATCCAAATTTCGCTGTACCTCAAGGTCGTGACGGAGGGGCGAGGCTGAGTGACGTCACCAACAGACCTGTGGCGTCACACGCCCTTAGAGTATATAAAGAGGGCAACAGTGCACAGGATACAGAAGGATCCTCTCTCTCGCTGCAGTCATGAGGGCTTTGGTGAGTAGTTTTATGCATCTTAGTCTATTTCAGTTTGGGTACTTAAGTGGAAAGAGAGTGAAAAAAGAATAACACTGAAACGAGAAACTAAAATGATATTCACTAACAGTAAAACCGGATAATTAATGTATTTCAGTTAAGTAATATCATTCCTTTTTTTTTTTTTTTTGAAGAATATGCGTCAATGATACAGCAGATGTAGGCCATTATTCATTTCATTTTCCTGTATGTATAAACCTCTTATGCATACACACTCATGAATGCAGATTATATTATGCTCAATATCTTAAGCACTGAAGTTAGCGAACTTCCATGTATACCTACTCGCACAGGTGTGATGTTATGTATACATGTTTACGTTATGGGTTACCACTTGGCATGCTGTCGTGTGGTTACCAGAGGAGCACACCTTTTACTTTCGAAGCTATGTGACGATTCTTACGGTAGTTCTCTAAGAAAGTCTACTTTCACGAATGTTTGCCACAAAGAAAGGTATTCAGTTAAGGAAATATAAAAAGAAGGAAGAAAATCACACACACACACACACACACACACACACACACACACACACACCTACACTCTGGCGGCCGTGGTGTAGAGACTAGCGTTACTGATTATTAAGCCGTACAGTCCAGCCCGGGGTTGGGCCCTAATAAGATCGAAACCTGGACCCGGCAGTCTGCCTACATCCTACCCAGGTGTTCAGCCTCCCCTTGAGAACGGTTGATAAATGAGTACCTGGCTTAAGATGGTGTGTGTGTGTGTGTGTGTGTGTGTGTGTGTAAGTGTGTATGTGTGTGTGTGTGTGTGTGTGTGTGTGTGTGTGTGTGTGTGTGTGTGTGTGTGTGTGTGTGTGTGCTTGTACAAATAGGAGTAAATATCTGGTACATACATACAAGGTTAAGACACGGGGCAACACGATTGTAAAACTCTTTCCCCAAAACACACAAATAGGAAACACACACACACACACACACACACACACACACACACACACGGCTATCCAGCGATCATAAGTAGGATATCCAAGCAACAGTAGTTGTGTTCCAAAATGAGTGATATCAAAACAATATCAAACACATTTCAAAGATTATGAAGAAAAGAATAATTTCCAGCTGGCTCTAATGGAAAAACATTATCAACGTTTTCTCTCTCCACAGTTGATTCTGGTCGCGGTTTCTTACTGCTCAGCAAAACTGGTGTTGCCCTACGCAGCACCATGGCCGCTGACCACCGCGAAGCTGATCACACCTGAGATCGAGGGAGAGGTCAAGCCTTTGGCTCTGGCTAGCCCTTACATGCATCCCTTCGCTCACCCCCTTGCTACCCCCTATGCTCACGCACTTGCTACCCCTTATGCTCACCCCTATGGCTACATGATCAAGCCTGACCCTGCTCTCGAGGCCACAGAGTTCCCCTTCATCTGGACCGAAGCCAAGGCAGAGGAAGCCCGTCGTCGTCGCCGCGACGTAGAAGTGCCCCTTCCCTACCTTCACGCCGTCCCTGCCGTCGCCAAGACTACCCTCACGACCAAGCAGTTGGAACCAGTTGAGGCCGCTACTCCCGCCGACACCACCAAGCTGGAGATCACCACCAAGGAACACGAGTTCTCCGTCCCCGCCGTCAAGTACGTGCGTCCAGTCGTCAACCTCAAGCCCGTCACCTATTCTGCTTTCTCTCCCGCTCTCTTCCCATGGGGTTAACACTGTGGATTGCATGCTCCCCCTTTGGAACGGCTTCTATCGTCAAGATCGATAGATAGGCTGACTATTCCTTTGTCGTCCTCTCACAAAAAAAAAAAAAATAGCCATCAGCAACGTTTGTGATTATGATTAGTCCCTGTTGGTCGTGCACCATCACAAGTACATCTGTGGATGTCTTCTCCACCCAACACAGGTGTGAACCTGGAATGGATTTGTATCGTAATCCTGTGTTGCAGAAAGTCTACCCATGGCTAGAAAAAAAAATAAAAGTAAAAGGCTAATAACAGGACACTGAAAATATTGATTCAAAAAGAAACATCATAAAGACTGTAAATTGATTAGTTTTACAAGGAAATAAAAGTCTTTTTTATATCATTTGTTAGATTTTCTTTTCGTATTCTTTCCAAAGGTATTCCTTTCATCTATGTTGCGTCTCCTTGTACATTTCTTGTCTAAATGCAACAATAAATATTTCAAAGACTTTAGCAATAAAGTTGAAGTTTAATAAACCCATTTCAAAAGTCACAAAAGAAAGAAGAGCCATTATGCTTTTCTCTGATATTTACTTTGACGTCGAAAATGATAATGATAGGAAGGTTTGAAAAGGAAAATCTATGTTAACGAACACGAACAAAATACTTCACCCTAAGGGCAAGGCTTCATGTGGCATATATACGTTATTGATATAATTCTTCCGTTTGTCACAGAGCATTCCTATACTGTAATTTCTTCAGTAGAACAATGATATGTTTATCTTATAACCTTCGTGGTGTCTAGTGGATGATAACTCCATTCCATATGTTGTATGCAGGTTGTAACATTCATAGGAAAAAAATCGATTCCAACATTTTTCGTTACGGTAATAGACAAACTGTAGATAGCTTCAAGATGTACATTACACAACACGACTTGCACCGTATGAACGCAGTATCGGTGATTCACATATGCTAAATAGACTACGTTCGACAGAAGCTATGGAATGAACTTCAGTCTCTTCCTATAGCAGCTTCAGTGATGCTGAGCTGCTTTCGAATGCCTTATGCGGCAGTTTCTATGATTTTTCTAAAGTTTCTTACTGATCTCAGAATATCTGAAATATGAGGCTTATGCCACCTACCGGGGACCAGGTGATGGGGCACTTGGTTTCTTACCTCTGTGACTACCACGAAGACTCACATTATCAGTCCAAGAGCCTTCCACTTCATGCCACCATATAGCGTTCTATAACCATCTTGAACTTGTATGATGCTGGATGAGTAATGTGGATGTCCTCCTGTTCTTCTGGTTCATCTAACAGCAAGGAAGGATACAAGAACCACTCAGGACCTGGAAGTAACGTTGGCTGGCACAGCACTGAGCACCCACCTCCGCCAATCTGCCTCCGTCATATATCGTGCGCTGCGTATCCCAACCCGCTCGCTCTTGCAAAGTGAACTGTGGCTCCCTCAGGGTCTAATGGTACACTTATAACAAGTTGTAGACCTTCCTACGCAAGTTCAGAACACTCCTTCTCTGAGCTTATATAGCCATTATCATCAGTCAGTAGCACGTCATACGTATAGATTGTTTGATCCCCTCCTGCCCGCCCACAACCACGAGGGTCAGGATATACAGATCGGCTACGGTTCCGCTACACGTTACTTTGCGCGTTGGAGTATTCGACGTCCCTGGACTGACGTGCTAAGTGTGAATGACGTACAACCTGAGATATCTATGTCCGCTTACGGAGAAACCTTCTTATCTTGAGGCTTTCAGCGGGTACTTTCAGCTGATGCGTCCTGGATCCCACGAGGCATTAAGGATGACTAGCCCTACTGACACAACAACGCTAACATCTGCAACTAATTCACCAAATACCTGCGAGGAAGAAATCTCATTACCTTATCAAGTGGGAGATGATACAGGAAGAGGTTTGAACAAGCAGACTCACATATTTTCCCTCCTTTTAATCATCTATAGTGTATAGTGTAGAAGCAGATCAACCCATCAAGTAAATACTCTGTTGCCATCTGCTAGAGATGACCCTATCTTGACACAACCCACAACCAGCCTACCTTCCAGCCCCAACACGGTTTCACTATTAGTGTCAGAGACGACAAAGGCTCTTCCGAAGGCATTGCCACTCCACAGGATTCTTAACAGTCTCGCTTCCTCCCGTTGTATCTCAGTAGGCTCCAGGCACCACCAGGTCGTCCAGTACAGCTAGGCTTCTCGGTGTCCGTCTAGACACCATCATCAGGTCCCCGTAGACTCATGACGAACTCATTGTGCCTGAACACAGAAACATTCACCCAATTTTCTTTCTTGCCAGTCTCGCCTATGCCCTCCCCACCTGGTCGTCATCCCTGTCCTTCACACAGCAGGTGTTACGTGAAAAGATGCAGAGATGAGCACACAAAATCATCCTCCGCCCTTTCTACAACACCTATCAAAGGCACTAAATACACTGGGACCTTCATCTGTCCGCAACCTTCACCTAGACATTATCCAGCGGTTTGGAAAGATGCTGCTACACCGTCATCTCCTTCCACGAGAGATCCCTTGACCTTGAGTTAGAGTCAGCTACCGCAACCGCGTCAAGGCCATCCGAGCAGACTGCTACAAGAACGGTTTCATCACAGTCACTTTAAACACTATCACTATTCGGTAGATTGCCATCTCAATGTCAGTGTAAAGACTGTCTGTTCCCCCAACACTACAGGCACCCACTTTTGATCATCATTACTATTATACACTCGTGTCCTATAAAGATATGGAGTACATCACCCTGGCGCTCTTCTCGATAGGTTTGCGTAACTTCCTTCCATGCCTCGTTGGTCGAGATTCCATTAAGCTAAGTGGAATTAGAATTTAGTTCTATACTGTGGGAATCACGTAAGAATGAAGTATGCATGATTCTGTGTCCTTTGTTTACATGTAAACGCCAAGGGACAACACAAACCCCGGACCCAGGTTTAAACACAGGTCCAAACTGACCAGACAGAACCTTCCTTGACGTCCCTTCTGCAGGAGGTAACAAAGGGAAGGGTTGATATGCCAAGCCCTGTCAAGAGGTACTGATAGTAGTGTTCTCCATGATAACATCCAAGGATATGGATAAACTCGTCCAAACTCCGTCTGGTTTGGTGTTTCGTTGTTCCCATTGACGTGCGCTTTATGACAACATAGATCAGACTAAGATAATATACACAGCTAAAAGAATATATGTATATACTATCATAAAACAGATGGTATTGGTAGGGCGTAATGAGAGATTAAGTCTTTTAATGATGATGGTTTCAGATCTTGCAATTCTGATTATGGCAACTGGGTATTCACGTAGAAGTATCAGAATATTTTGTGTTTTGTGTCTTGTCACTGAAGGTAATCACCGTATCTTTTATCATGATCACTGAGCATCCTGATGCTAGGCAGAACTCCTTTATGGCACGAAGTGTGTGACGGAATTCGGCTGTGCTCGGTCGACCCGAAATTCAGCTCTTGTAACTGATAATGTCTTGAGTGCACGAAGTTGCTCATTTCTAACATATCTTGAGCCGTGACCAGCGCAAGTTTTCCTGTGGCCCGTGGCAACAGGTTAGCTGAAGTTTGCCCCCGTTCACAAGTCCACATCATGATGTGAAGCTGTTGGTGCGTGACGACACCTGGTGCGGACTGACTGCTGGCGATAGAGTGATCATTAAGTTCAATTTCAGCTGTTGGGAAAGAAAATTAAAAAAAAGAAAAAGTTACTTTGAAATGAGAAATATGGGACCTCTTGCAATATATGTGGAGAGAGAGAGAGAGAGAGAGAGAGAGAGAGAGAGAGAGAGAGAGAGAGAGAGAGAGAGAGAGAGAGAGAGAGAGAGAGAGAGAGAAAGAGAGAGAGAGAGAGAGAGAGAGAGAGAGAGAGAGAGAGAGAGAGAGAGAGAGAGAGAGAGAGAGAGAGAGAGAGAGAGAGACAGACAGACAGACAGACAGACAGACAGACAGACAGACGGACAGACAGACAGAACAAAAGGTCATAATGAATATTTCCCTTACATGAGTACCATCCAAAAGAGACTGAAGGCTATCAAGTTATCCAGGTTGAGAACGAGGCAACCTGTCTGAGCACCTGCACTTTGGAAAAAAAGTTAACCTCGGTGATTCAGAGAAACCTGATATCCTGTATGTCTCGCATATTCCCTTCACTACCATCAATTCGTGTATTCTGATACATATATGATGATTATTTCATTAGCCTTTGTGAGTTCTTGGATTTCATAATGCCAACGCACCCTAGTGGATGTTAATAATCTTTTCAAATAAAAGAGAATGATCGAGAAGAGGATAAAGGATGCCTGGAGAGGATCATTGTGCTGGGGAAAGACAACAAGAGGTATATCGCCATACAGGAAGAATATCAAGACAACAAGAGGTATATCGCCATACAGGAACAATATCCAGACAAGAGGTATATCGCCATACAGGAAGAATATCAAGACAACAATAGGTATATCGCCATACAGGAACAATATCAAGACAACAAGAGGTATATCGCCATACAGGAACAATATCAAGACAACAAGAGGTATATCGCCATACAGGAACAATATCAAGACAACAAGAGGTATATCGCCATACAGGAACAATATCAAGACAACATGATGTATATCGCCATACAGGAACAATATCCAGATAGGGCGTTGCCTGTTTGAGGGTATACTCTGACACCTGCCGAAGACCAAAACGTAACAAAGGGAGCAACATATATTTAGGAAGTTTTCAGTATGAGAACATTCTTTTGATCTAAAGTAACCAACTGTTCCTTTACTATTACACATCCCTTTCTGTGTGTGTGTATTTTTTTTTTTTTTTTTAACTGGAAATAGAATGGAGTAAAGAAATAATCTGTTTGTCACACATAATTACGCATCCCTTTCTGTGTGTGTGTTTTTTTAACTGGAAATAGAACAGAGTAAAGAAATAATCTGTTTGTCACACATAATCACGCATCCCTTTCTGTGTGTGCTTTTTTTAACTGGAAATAGAACAGAGTAAAGAAATAATCTGTTGGTCACACATAATCACGTATCTCTTTCTGTGTGTGTATTTTTTTAACTGGAAATAGAACAGAGTAAAGAAATAATCTGTTGGTCACACATATTATTCTTGTTATCAACAATGTCTCCTCTTCTTTTGCTGCTGTAGTGCTTGACTTGTCTTCTTGCTCACAGATCTTACTGTCGAACATGACATATTTTCATACTAAAACATAATAGCTTATATGATTGTACCTTCCACGGGAGAGAGAGGTGATGGAGTAAGAAATTAAGACTGATGTTAAGTGTCACATGTGCTCTCAATGGCTAGGCTTGCTAAACAGATGCATACCATCATCACGAGACCCTGGTACCGCTATCAACAATTTTGGGATAGTAAACATACATGTGACATTCTCCAGTAAGTCTGTTACTCCTTGCATTTCGCATATTTCTTCTATGGAAAGGGAAACTTTAGCATAAGACTTACAAACAAAAGATAAAGTGTAGTGTGACTTAGTAGAAAAACACAGGGCTTCACAACGCATTGTGACACTAACAGTCTGAATACCTTAACCTAGTTTTATAAGATGAAAAAAAAAAAGACCGTTTTTTCCCTGGGGTACTTCCAGCGAAGATGATTACCGCAAATTCTGGTATATCTCAAGGTTGTGACGGAGGGGCGAGGTTAAAGTTATATAACCAACAAGTCAGTGGAGTCATACCCCATGAGTATATAAAGAGGGCTAGAACGTAGGGGCAGGCAGAAGGACCTTAACTCTCGCTGACAACATGAAGGCTCTGGTGAGTATATACAGTTAGCTATAAGTACCTACGACGGGATCTTGCCAATAAGGCGAGGCTAACGTTGCCCTCACTACACATATCCTCTTTATATATCTCTCTGCCGCCGCCGCCGCTCCCGCCTCCCCCGCCATGTACATTTCATAAATTCTTCTTGGATTGTTTTCATCTGCTTCTAAATCCATCCTAGGCATGCTTCTGATTTCAGATACCAGTACAATGAAAAAAAAAAGATTCTTTTTCCTTCTTTCTTGCAAGGCTTTTGTAAGATTGTGTTTGATAACTTCTTGGTATGTTTCAAGGTGTTATCACCGATGTAAGTATTCTGTTTCTTCCTCGTTCACTTGTTTTTTGATCGTTGCATTCCTCTTGACGCTATCAGCGTCTGCAAAGCGTAGATCATAATGCACCATCCTTTCCTTCTCTCTAAGCTAAGGAATCTGAGTTCTATCAGCCTTTCATGGTCTTTCATTCGTCTCAGTTCCTGCATTTTGACTGTGAAGTGTTCCTTCCATCTTCTTCGACTTGTTTACATACATCTGTTCGTTCAGTGACCACACGACACAACTGAATTCAACTTTGTATCTTTATGTTCTCCTTGAACATCTTCATCATTAACTCCCTGTCTTTTCAAGCGAAAGTTCACATTTATCATACCACTCATTACTTGTGTTCATTAGCAGTATCTTATCAATATGATTTCTATTATACTAATAGTTTCTTTTTTTAATGGTGATTCCTTTGACCTTTGCTTCACCTTATATTCAACTCATTCGAACTTTGTATAGCGTCACTGATCTATTGCTATGTGTTCGAGGACTGATTCCGTTAAATCTATCCTCGTTAACTCCATCAGGTTTTCGTGTACCTATTTCCAGGTTATATTGGAATATCTTCGCTTCATTACCTTTGTGTTCTGTTCACCATTTCTGGTCACCAACAAAGCAGCTGATCATACTTCTTTCTCCTTCTCTTTCAATATCTTGTATCATTATCTCAAGTAGACTATGCGTTAATACAATTACTTGTAGGACCAGCAGTGTGTTTTCCATTGTTACTTATCTGAACTGTTTGATCTCTCTTCGTATTTTGCCTTCATTGTTTTGTCTTGTTACTCTCTGTCTGTAGCACAACCCTGTGGTTTACTTTACCATTACTACATCGAGGAAAACAGTGTCCATTCCTCTTCGTTGTATTACAGTTTCACAGATTGTTATTGTAGTGATCGAAGAGTCGGGGTTGCGTCCCTGTCATCTATGTATAACTACTGAGCTTCATTTGATAAAGTTGTTTTTGGTCATATGTCCCAATGTGTGTGCTATCATCACTGTGTTTGTAGTAGTGTGTGACACGCAGCATTTTCATAAATGTCTGCTGCTGTTTTCGCTTTCGTGTAATCATTGTCTGACCAACGAAACCACTCGTTTTGCTGCTGGATTTTTCTTTTTCTTTTTTTTTTGTCTTTTTTTCAGGAACACGACTAACATTGTGTGTGGATCTATCCTATTTACACGACTAACATTGCGTGTGGTTCTATCTATTTTGTTGGATCGTAAATTCATGCCACCTGAGCCATGAGCATCCTTGGCTGCTGTATCGCCTTCACACTCATTTCTATTTTATAAAGTATCATGATTTCTATGTAACTGATATCTAGTAAGCTTGCATGTTTGGCCTTTATGTCCATGTATATTGGCGGGTCATGCATAAAGAAAATGTCTATCGTGTTTGTTCCCCTTGTCGTTCTATGGTTTACCTAGATAATGTTAATGATTCATGGCATAATCTCGTTTTCAGTGTTGCTCTCTTTTTCATCTAATTGATTATTCTTTATTACGTATTTGTATCCGTATCCGCGTTTGATCGAACAGTACCTTCTTTTTTTTCACAGGAAGGACGATATGCCTCAACTCATATTTCCCATTAAGAAAAAGTGTTTGACTGAAAGCATTTATATCAGTATCTATTATCTCTCAATGTGCCAGGTCTAGTTAGCTCTTCTATCCCTCCTTATCCCTTAATTCGCCTCAATATATAGACGAGTTGCACTTTCAGCTGCTCTTTTTTTTTTTTTTGTAAATCATTCTATCCAATTACAACCCTATCAAAGAAAGAGAACTTTGTCTCACCCAAATTAAAACATTTGCTCAAAAGTTTGAATTGATTACTACTGATGCTAATCAGACAAACCTAATTTGAAATAGCTACTTATATCACTGCTTGTGTATCCTTTCACAATATTGAAACATTAAAGCAGATCATATTCATCGCTTGTTTTTCTCAGTTAAGCAAGTTTAAGTCTAGTCGACTCTCATAGGATTTGTTTCTGAGTCCGTGGATCATCTCGGTAGCTCACCATTGTATTCAGTACGCTCCTACTTCTACCCTGAAGAAGAGTGATCAAAAAAGAACTTGATATTCAAGTTAGGAGAGCACCAATGATTTGTAAAGTGGTGACAACATTTTTAGAACTAAGCTCAATTACCCTTTTTGTGAGGCCAAAGAGTGTTCTTCGCCTGTCTGTAATGCTTGTATTTTCTGCTTGATTGACTTGTAGTTCATCTTGTTACCTTACTTTGCTCCATCAGTGCCTTCCGCCTTAGCAGGATGCAGCCACGAAGCTGCCTGCACAAACCCAACAAAAAAAAGTCCTGAAGCTGCATGACAATGATCAACATACCAAGTCATTTCTCTCGGTTCGCCAAATCAACAGAATTAATACTCCAGCTCGGCTTCTTCCTCTTTAATGCCGTTGTTCAAAGCTTTTCACATACCAGTCCTTCAGTCTGGCAGCCTTGTACTAAGACGAGTGTTTTTGAAGACATCAACAAATACAGGAAGTTAGGATTGTATAGAATTCATGAAGCCAAAATTAGATTTATCAAAATAACATTATCAACGTTTTTTCTCTCCCGACAGTTGATTCTGGTCGCAGTTACTTGCTGCTCAGCAAAACCATTCTGGCCTTACGCAGCGCCATGGTCGCTGACTACCGGGAAGGTGATCGCAAACACTGAGATCAAGGGAGAGACTGTGTTGGCCAGCCCATACATGCACCCTCTTGGTCACCCCTTAATCAACCCCCTTGGCTACCCTTATGGATACCTCCTCAAGCCTGCTGAAGCAGAGGAAGCCCGTCGTCGTCGCCGCGACGTAGAAGTGCCCCTTCCCTACCTTCACCCCGTCCCTGCCGTCGCCAAGACTACCCTCACGACCAAGCAGTTGGAACCAGTTGAGGCCGCTACTCCCGCCGACACCACCAAGCTGGAGATCACCACCAAGGAACACGAGTTCTCCGTCCCTACCGTCAAGTACGTCCAACCAGTCGTTAACGTCAAGCCCGTCACCTATACTGCTGTCAACCCCACTCTCTTACCATGGTGGTAAAAGAATGCTATCCCGGGGTTTAGCCCCCTTCGCACCGGCTCGTTTCCTGTGATCGACGAATGAACTGACATTTCTTCCTTGTGGTCCACAAAAATGAAAAAAAAAGATGAAAGGACAGTCTTCAACGCATGCAAAGCTGTGATCTAAGCCCTTGTTGGTCGTGCACCGTCACTGGTACATCTCAGGACGTCACCCTAGTCCACCGTCAGCACGATTCATACATAATATCATTTCCAGTGAAGTGAGTGTGGCTTTCATCATGATGTTATGTTGTCGATGGTCCTTCTCATAAAAACAACAGAATCCTGAAAATGTAACTTAAATAATCAAAACTGTGAAACCTGCAGAGTACTATGTACTTGCCACGAAAAATGAAGTACATTATTGTACTTTTGTTTAAGGAATCAAGCTATGTACTTTGTTTTGCAATAGTATTGGTTTTTTGTGTTACATTTTACTGTACAACCCTTCTTCAATGTCTGCAAGATAAAAATAAAATGTAAATAAACACGATTGAAATAAACATGAAGTTTTACAAACCTCATTCTAACTTCATATGTGAAAGCACAAACGAACATATATATATATATATATATATATATATATATATATATATATATATATATATATATATATATATATATATATATATATATATATATATATATATATATATATATATATATATATATATTCTTTCTTTTCTTTTAAACTATTCGCCATTTCCCGCGTTAGCGAGGTAGCGTTAAGAACAGAGGACTGGGCCTTTTTTGGAATATCCTCACCTGGCCCCACTCTGTTCCTTCTTTTGGAAAATTAAAAAAAAAAAAAAAAACGAGAGGGGAGGATTTCCAGCCCCCCGCTCCCTCCCCTTTTAGTCGCCTTCTACGACATGCAGGGAATACGTGGGAAGTATTCTTAATCCCCTATCCCCAGGGATATATATATATATATATATATATATATATATATATATATATATATATATATATATATATATATATATATATATATATATATTGTTATACTAAATCGCTGTTTCCCGCTTCAGCGAGGTGGGGCAAGGTAACATACAAAGAATGGCCCAATCACTCATATATATATATATATATATGTATAAGAGCCCATACACGCACATATACATTTCAACGTATACATACATATACATACATAGGCATATACATGTATACACATGTACATATTCATACTTGCTGCCTTCATCCATTCTCGTCGCCACCCCGCTACACAGGAAACAGCATTCCCAACCACCCCCAACCTCCTCCAGCGAGGTAGCGCCAAGAAAAGACTAAAGGCCACATTCGTTCACATTCAGTCTCTAACTGTCATGTGTAAAACACCGAAACCACAGCTCCCTTTCCACAACCAGGCCCCACAGACCTTTCCATGGTTTACCCTAGACGCTTCACATGCCCTGGTTCAATTCATTGACAGCACGTTGATCCTGATATACCACATTGTTCCAATTTACTCTATTCTTTGCACGCCTTTTACTCTCCTGCATGTTCAGGCCCCGATCGCTCAAAATCTTTTTTACTCCATCCTTCACCTCTGATTTGGTCTCCCGCTTCTTCTTCCCTCCACCTCTGACACATATATCCTCTTTGTCAATCTTTCCTCACGCATTCTCTTCACGTGTCTAAACCATTTTAACACATTCTCTTTTGCTCTTTCAACCACATTCTTCTTATTACCACACACTCCTCTTACCCTTTCATTACTTACTTGATCAAACTACCTCACACCACATATTGTCCTCAAACATTTCATTTCCAACACATCCACTCTCCTCCCAAAAACCCTATCTATAGCCCATGCCTCGCAACCATATAACATTGTTAAAACTACTATTCCTTCAACCATACCTATTTTTGCTCTCTGAGTGAACGTTCTCGCCTTCCATACATTCCTCAACGCTCCCTGAACCTTCGCCCCCTCCCCCATCCTGACTCACTTCAGCTTCCATGGTTCCATCCGCTGCTAAGTCCACTCCCAGATATCTAAAACACTTCACTTCCTCTCTCTCTCTCTCTCTCTCTATATATATATATATAGAGAGAGAGAGAGAGAGAGAGAGAGAGAGAGAGAGAGAGAGAGAGAGAGAGAGAGAGAGAGAGAGAGAGAGAGAGAGAGAGAGAGAGAGAGAGAGAATGTTGGAATAAACTACACGAACTTTCTTCATATATTCAACTTCAATCAAGAAAAAGGATTGGTCATTGTGCATACATAGTTTTAAAACAATAGAAACATTTATATACATATGTGGGTGATAGGGATAAAGGGTAAACGGACATTACTGGATTATGTACTAATTGATAGTCGTGCAAAGGAGAAAGTGTTAGCAGTGAATGCACTGAAAAGGGCTGATGGTGGGATGTCTGGTCACTTACTGATAGAGGCGAGTATAAAAGTTTGTGCTGGCTTTGGAAAAAAAAAAAAAGAATATATATACATACAGGGAAAAAAGAACTTTACACCCGACTAGGTAGGGGAATAGACACCCTCCCCTTCTTGTATTTCAATTTCTAAAAGAGGTAACAGAAGGTGCCAGGCGGGGAGTGCTCATCCTCCTCGAAGGCTTTGATTGAGGTTTCTAAATGTGTGTAGATGTAACCGAGATGAGAAGGGAGGAGAGTTAGGTAGTATGCTTAAGGAAAGAGACCTGGATTCTCTGGCTCTAAGCGAAACGAAGCTCAAGGGTAAAGGAGGAAAATGGTTTGGAAATGCCTTAGGAGTAAAGTCAGGGATTTGTGAGAAGACAAGAGCTAAGGAAGGAGTACCACTGTTCCTGATGCAGGAGTTGAGAAAGTTTGTGATAGAGTGTAAGGAAGTAAATTCTAGAATGATGTGGATAAAACAGAAACTGGATGGAGAGTGATGGGTCAGTATTTGTGCTTATGCACCTTATCATGAGAAGAAATATCTTGAGAGGCAGGTGTTTTGGGAGCAGCTTAGTGAGTGTGTCAGCAGTTTTGGGTGACTTAAATACGAAGTTAAGTAATGTGGCAGTTGAGGGTATGATTGGTGCGCATGAGGTATTCAGTGTTATGAATGGAAATGGTGAAGAGCTTGTGTAGTTGTGTGCTGAAGAAAGACTGGTGATTGGAAATTACTAGTTCATAAAGAGATATACACAAGTATACGTGTGTGAGTAGGAGAGATGGTCAAAGGACATTATTAGATTATGTATTAATTGATAGGCACGTAAAAGAGAGACTTTTGGATGTAAACGTGCAAAGAAAGGCAGTTGGTAGGATATCTGAGCATTATCTGGAAGAGGTTAAGGTGAAAATGTTGAAGAGAGTGGTGAGATTAAGTAAGCTTGGAAAGGAGTTTTCTGCAAAGAAATATCAATAGAGATTTAGTGCAGAATTCAAAAAGGTTTGAGCAAAGGAAGTGAGGAAAGTGAGTGTGGAATGGGAGGCATTTAGGGAAGCAGTGACGGCAGGTGCAAGAAATGCATGTAGCATGCGAAAGCTTAAAGGTGGGCAAGTTAGAAAGAGTAGTGAGTGGTGAAATGAGGACGTAAAGTTGCTAATGAAAGAGAAAAGAAGATTTTGGGTGGTACTTTCAGGGAAGGAGTGTAAATGATTAGATGTTTGACAGAAAGCGGCAGGAGGGTAAGAGGAAGAGGCGGGGGTTGAAAAAGAGGGTGAATGAGAGTTGGGGTGACGGAGTATCATCAAACTTTAGGGAGAATATTGAGATATTTTGGAGGAGGGTAAGTGATGTGCAAAAGACAAGAGAACAAATGGAAACATCGGTGAAGGGGGCAAGGGGGAAGTGATAACAGGTAGTGATGGTGTGAGGAGGAGATGGAGTGAGATATTTTGAAGGATTGCTAAATTTGTTTGATGATAGAGTGGTAGTATGTAGGGTGTTTGGGTCGGGGTGATATGCGAAGTGAGAGAGTCAAGGAGAGTGGTTTGGTGAAGAAGAGGTGATGAAAGCCTTGCGGAAGATGAAATGTGGCAAGGCGGCTGGAGCCAATGGTATTGCAGTTGAATTTGTTAAGAAACTGGGTGACTGTGTTGTTGATCCGTTGGTAAGGATATTCACTGTATGCATGGATGATGGTGAAGTGCCAGATAACTGGTGGAATGCATGTATACTGCTTTTGTATAAAGGCAAAGGAGATAAAGATGGGTGTTCAAACTATAGAGCTATAAACGTGGTTTCAGAAGTGGTAGAGGATGTGTGGATAAGATATTTGCTTAGAAAAACGTGTGTGAGAAATTCTTAAAAAACAGATAGATTTGTTTGCGACATTTATGGATCTAGAAAAGGCATATGATAGCATTGATAGAGATGCTTTTTGGAAGGTCTTAATAATATATGGTGTGGGAGGTAAGCTGCTAGAAGCAGTGAGAGGTTTTATCAAGGATATAAGGAGTGTGTACGATTAGGAATAAAGGAGAGTGATTGGTTCCCAATAAAGATCTGTCTGCGGCAGGGGTGTGCGACATCACCGTGGTTGCTTAATTCTTTTATGGATAGGGTAGTGAGTGAGGTAAATGCTAGAGTCTTAGAAAGAGGGGCGAGTATGCAGTCTGTTGGGCATAAGAGGGCTTGCGAAATAAATCCGTTTTTGTTCGCCGATGATAAAGCACTGGTGACTGAGTTTGGAAGAGTGTGTGAAAGGCGTAAGTTGAGAGTAAACGTGAATAAGAGCAACGTTATTAGGTTCAGCAGGGTTGAGGGACAAGTTAGGTGGGATGTGAGTTTGAATGGAGAAAAATTGGAGGAAGTGATGTGTTATAGATATCTGGGAGTAGACATGATAGCGAATGGAAACATGGAAACGTAAGTGAGTTATAACGTGATCGAGGGGGCGAAGGTTCTGGGAGCGATGAAGAATGTGTTGAAAGAGAGAACGTTATCTGGGATAGCAAATATAGGTATATCTGAAGAAACAGTAGTTCCGACAATATCATATGGTTGCAAGACATGGACTATACATAGGGTTGTGTGGAGGATTGTGGATTTGTTGGAAATGAAATGTTTAAAGACAATATGTAATGTGAGGTGCTTTGATTGAATAAGTAATGAGAGAGTTAGAGGGATGCGAGGAAATATAAAAGAATGTGGTTGAGAGAGCAGAAGAGGGTGTGTTGAAATGGGTTGGACAAGGTTAACAAAGAGGATGTATGTCAGAAATGAAGGGAACAAGGAAAACCGGGAGACCAAAATAGAGATGGAAGGATGGAGTGAAAATGATTTTGAGCGATCTTTGCCTGAACATGCGGGAGGTTGAAAGGCGTGCACGGAATAAATTGGAATGATGTGGCATACTGGGGTCAATGTGCCGTCAATAGACTGTGCCAGGGAATGTAAAACGTCAGGGAAAAATCATGGAAAGGTCTGTGAGACCTGGATGTGGATAAAGAGCTGTGGTTAAAATGCAGTACACATGACAGCTCGTTTATGGATGTGAGCAGATGTGGCCTTTCTTCATCTGTGTCCTGGTGCTACATAGCAGACGTAGGAGGCAGTGATCGGGTATGGGGGAGGAGAAGAGAATGTATGTATTTCCTTCTTACTCTTCTTTCATGCATTTGTGCTGTTTCCTTTATGTCTCTCTTGTGTCTCCCCTGATGATGTGATTATTACACGAAAGTGCACTTGGGAACTTTTCTTGTTTCATTTTCCCCGTGGACTCATAGGAATGCTTATATATATATATATATATATATATATATATATATATATATATATATATATATATATATATATATATATAGGTGTCTCCGTTTTTTCATATCCCCAAACTATCGTAAGGGATGATATAACATAGCAAAATGTAATATGATTATAATAAAAGATGTGATTATGATATAATCATTAAACGGTGATAGCTGTCACGAAAAAAAAAATCGATAATGTACAAAACTTTCTTTTTCATAATTTCTCCAGAAGGTCTAACACTCGCCGCATTCCCAAGAGAACAGTATCCGCATATTTCATCCATCTACCGGGACCTTCATCCAAGGAAGATGTCCCGCCCAAACATTGCTGTGTACCACAAGGCTGTGAGGGACCGCCGAGGTTAGAGTTACGTAACCAACGAGTCAGTGGAGATATACCCTGAGAGTATATAAAGAGGGCCAGAACGTACATCAAGCAGAACGATCCTTACTCCCGCTGCCATCATGAGGGCTCTGGTGAGTGCACACTTTGGGTAATAGGGACAAACGATAGAAAAACAGTGAAATCATAATTGGTACAATTATCGAATGATGATCAACGTTCGAATGGATATCTTATACCATATATCACTCTCCCATAAGAACGAAGTTATTTGGACGTTAGATTTCTTATAATACATATATAAATGAATATACAAATATATATATATATATATATATATATATATATATATATATATATATATATATATATATATATATATATTACACACACACACACACACACACACACACACACATACGAGGACTGGTGTATATACAAGGAAACAAACAAAATACAGCCATGCGTACATATCTAACATCCAGTCGCATGCTTCTGTACCGGCCATACATATAATATGATGTTAAGAATAGCTTCCTTTATATAGTAACAAGTGATATCAGGTTTTGATAGCAACATAACGTGGTATAGATCAAGATCTAAACATTAGATTTATCAGATTACCGACATTAACGTTTTCTCTCCCACAGTTGATTCTGGTCGCGGTTTCTTACTGCTCAGCGAAATTGGTGTTGCCCTACGCAGCACCATGGCCGCTGACCACCGCGAAGCTGATCACACCTGAGATCGAGGGAGAGGTCAAGCCTTTGGCTCTGGCTAGCCCTTACATGCATCCCTTCGCTCACCCCCTTGCTACCCCCTATGCTCACGCACTTGCTACCCCTTATGCTCACCCCTATGGCTACATGATCAAGCCTGACCCTGCTCTCGAGGCCACAGAGTTCCCCTTCATCTGGACCGAAGCCAAGGCAGAGGAAGCCCGTCGTCGTCGCCGCGACGTAGAAGTGCCCCTTCCCTACCTTCACGCCGTCCCTGCCGTCGCCAAGACTACCCTCACGACCAAGCAGTTGGAACCAGTTGAGGCCGCTACTCCCGCCGACACCACCAAGCTGGAGATCACCACCAAGGAACACGAGTTCTCCGTCCCCGCCGTCAAGTACGTGCGTCCAGTCGTCAACCTCAAGCCCGTCACCTATTCTGCTTTCTCTCCAGCTCTCTTCCCCTGGGGTTAACAACACAGCCTTCCTGGTTACCTTTATCGTGAAGCTCAAGGAAGTGACTGACTTATTCTTTGAGGTCCACTTACAAAAAAAAAAAAAGTAATGAATATGAACTGTGATTAAAACAAGTGGTCTACCCACTGACACTGATATATCTCAGAACATCCTGAAGTCTGATTATATTTTTTCTACGAAGCAGATGTGATTCCATTTATGTTACTTTCAACTGTACATATCTTCTTCCATATCACCAAAATAAGAAACAATACAAATAAACAAGTTTGAAATAAGTATATAACTTTTACTAATTTCCTTTAAACGACAAAAGTGAAAGCAGATTCTTTTCTTTTACAGTAGTAAAATGTTGATGATCGAGCGTGGAAACTTTAAGCGACAAACTTAGTGTATCTCACTGTAAGAACCAAAATGACCTAACGTGATGTATATCAGTAAATATCAGAACTATAATGACCTTCCTTACATGTATTGATCAACATGGCGTGGGCAAAGCATGCCTGAGCCAAAGGTCATCTTACATGAAAGATTTAAAGTGAGAGAAAGAAAAATGTTGATAATAATCCATGTTCTGCCAGTGTATGTAAACCTTACTCAAAGACAAAAAGATAATCATAGGAGGAGGGAAAGGCGGGAGGAGGAAGAGAAATTCCACAGACTGGATGTTCAGGGGAAGAGGGAGGCTTCCTATGGTCAATTCTCGAGTGGCCGGTCTCCACACATCAACTGTGAGGGAGCCGCAGCCAAAAGCGTAACTTGGATGCAAACCTTGATGGATAATGGGACATATATACAAACTCACGAGAGTAATAGCCAAAATGATTCCTGTAGGAGAGAGAGAGAGAGAGAGAGAGAGAGAGAGAGAGAGAGAGAGAGAGAGAGAGAGAGAGAGAGAGAGAGAGAGAGAGAGAGAGAGAGAGAGAGAGAGAGAGAGAGAGAGAGAGAGAGAGAGAGAGAGAGAGAGAAGGGAAGAGGAGTATTACGTGACGTACTGAGAGGGATGGTCAAAGAGAGGTTATGCCAGAGATACTGATAAGACATTTGGGATTCTGATTCCATTCCGGTTCATACAGATGTTGATTAGGACCCACCCGACATACGTAAGCAGTACTCCATTATCGGGCAAATAAACTTCTGGAGATATGAAATAGCTGATTACAAGAAACTTTAAGTTTTGGGAATCTGGAAATGTGATATTGATCGTGCAAGGTTTTCAAGATATAATGGAGGATGTGGTTAACTCCTTCAATTATACTATTATACGGTTCATTTGAGGAGCTTTGAAATGGAACAGGCAGAAACAATAGACTTTCAGGTCTAGCATAAATTTGCGTTAAGCTCTAAAATCAATCTGGGTTATTCTTCTTCCTCCAGAGATGTTGCAAAATTCTAAATTGAGAGACAAGATGTCCTCAGTACAAACAATACAAACAATAGAACAAAGAATTACAATGAGAAGTGGAATGGAAATGAGCCTCAGTATGTAAAGTGGAATTAACAGCATAACAGTAAATACAGTTTGATGAAGGAAAGAATAGAATTATTAATTGACTGGTAATTGATTGACAGTAGGTCATAGGACAGAACCCTGAGGAATACCATTCTTGATAAGATAAGAAGATTACGTTACTCCATCAGTGACTCCTGCAATGGAATGGCCAGAGCTGGAAATCATGGAGGAGAGAGACACAAAAATATCAAATTATGATATCATCTATAGATGATCGACTGTAAACAGTTACTTTTCTCTAAGTGCCTCAGTTCGTCATAACCGAAAGCTGTCCTGAAGGTTATGATATGCTATCATATGTTAACGTAAAATTCCTCGTTAGTGACTTCACACTATCAAGTTACTTGTTCTTAAATCCAAAGATAATATCTTGCAATGAGATCAATATGTACATATTTGATTCCATCCAAGAGAAATAAAAAGCAAAAATTATAATCAGACGAGAGAGTAGGAAGTCATACTAAGTATTTCTTATTCATGAATCTTGTCTTTGAGGGAGTGAAGGATATAAAGCAATCAGACATGACAACTCGTTGAGGCACTTCTACGTCATGGTCACTCTTCACATGTCATATTCCTCTCTTACAGAGAAGGATTTTCTTTTCTTCTTTTTGGAGAAAAACAAAACATGATAATTTAGGGAACATATATTCAGATAAATAAAGCATTAAACAATATATTTTTCTGTCGGTATCACTGCCAACTATAGTTATTATGTTATCATATCCGCAAAGAAAATGAATGGGTCTTTAAAAGTCCATCTCATATGGATGGTATGCATTTTTCCCAAAACAACTCAATCAACAAGAGATACCAGGAAACAATCCTTGATATGAAGAGCGTCCCATAACCTCTTTGCGTTTAGCATTTCCTCTTACTAAATAATTTACTCCTGCAGAATGGCTTTAAACGCGTCACACGTTATGGATCACGAATTTCAGAAATATAGCAATGTTAAATGTGTTCTCAATGCCTTACTTACTACGTATGTTTATGATGCCATTAGAACACTGTGATAACCAAGAAATATATTTCTTGTAGCATATGTGCTATTCCTTGCAATTCCACGATGAAATTAGCATATTCAAAAATACGATAATGGAAGAATTTTGATACAATTTTGTGAACTTAACTGCAGAAGTCAACTTAGGCTATTCTTAAACCACGTTTCTTAGGTATGCAGCATGAGACATATGCCGTTATCCTCATAAGACATCCAAAGAAGATGACCCGCCCGCCCAAACTCCATTGTACCTCAAGGTTGTGACGGAGGTGTGAGGCGGTTACATAACCAACAGGCCAGTGGAGTCATTCCCGCGCGTATATAAAGAGGACAAGAGCTTGCGGTAGTCAGAAGGACTTAAACTCTCGCTGCTAACATGAGGGCTCTGGTGAGTGTCTCCACTTGAGGAGCTGGTGACAGATATGTGGAAACAAAAGTTGTAAAAGTGTATTCAGAGATAATACGCTGAGCAACGGTTGACGATCACCTGAATGTTTTAAAACGAATAATCTTTCCGTAAAGAAGATGATAGGATGGCACTGGAGTATATTTTCGTTCTATTGGCTAAATAGATTATTTCATTATGTACTTCTTATACAAATTACTTTAATTCACAGTATTGCAATTCTACTACAGTATATGATTTCAAAACATAATATCATTCCCATATTTCAAGCAGCTCACATAATAATAATGTTTTCTCTCCCCACAGTTGATTCTGGTCGCGGTTTCTTACTGCTCAGCAAAACTGGTGTTGCCCTACGCAGCACCATGGCCGCTGACCACCGCGAAGCTGATCACAACACCTGAGATCGAGGGAGAGGTCAAGCCTTTGGCTCTGGCTAGCCCTTACATGCATCCCTTCGCTCACCCCCTTGCTACCCCCTATGCTCACGCACTTGCTACCCCTTATGCTCACCCCTATGGCTACATGATCAAGCCTGACCCTGCTCTCGAGGCCACAGAGTTCCCCTTCATCTGGACCGAAGCCAAGGCAGAGGAAGCCCGTCGTCGTCGCCGCGACGTAGAAGTGCCCCTTCCCTACCTTCACGCCGTCCCTGCCGTCGCCAAGACTACCCTCACGACCAAGCAGTTGGAACCAGTTGAGGCCGCTACTCCCGCCGACACCACCAAGCTGGAGATCACCACCAAGGAACACGAGTTCTCCGTCCCCGCCGTCAAGTACGTGCGTCCAGTCGTCAACCTCAAGCCCGTCACCTATTCTGCTATCTCCCCAGCTCTCTTCCCCTGGGGTTAACAACACAGCCTTCCTGGTTACCTTTATCGTGAAGCTCAAGGAATTGACTGACTTATTCTTTGAGGTCCACTTACAAAAAAAGATAATGAGTATGAACTGGAACTAGAAATTTTGGGCTACTCAATGTCATTGATACATCTCAGAACATCATGAAATCTGATTATATTTTGTTTCCCAGCAGATGTCACTTTATATATGTTACGTTCAACTGTACATATCTTCTTACATATCAATCAAAATAAGAATAAAAATAAATAAGTTTCATATAAACATGTATTTCATACAAATCTCCTTCAAACGGCAAAAGAGAGAGCCTATTCTTTTCTTTTCTAGTAGTAAAAATACTCATGATCGAGTGTGGAAACTTAAAGCGACAAACTTATATTGAATATCTCACTATAAGAACCAAAATAACCTTACATGATGTTTACCGTTAAAGATCGGAAATATAATGACCTTCCTTACATACCGCAGCCAGAAACGTAACTTGGATGCATGCCTTTAAGGATGATGGGACCTGTGTACAAACTCACGAGGGCAAGAGCCAACATAATACTGATACAAGAGAGAGAGAGAGAGAGAGAGAGAGAGAGAGAGAGAGAGAGAGAGAGAGAGAGAGAGAGAGAGAGAGAGAGAGAGAGAGAGAGAGAGAGAGAGAGAGAGAGAGAGAGAGAGAGAGAGAGAGAGAGAGAAGGGGGGAGGGGTATTACGTGACGTACAGAGAGAGGTGGTCAAAGGTAGGTTATGCCAGAGATACTGATAAGAAATTTGGGATTCTCTTTCCATTCCGGTTCATACAGATGTTGATTAGGACCCACCCCACATGTGTAAGCAGTTCTCCATTATCGGGCCAATAAACTTCTGGAGATATGAAATAGCTGATTACAAGAAACTTTAAGCTTTTGGGAATCTGGAAATGTGATATTGATTATGCATGGTTTTCACGATATAGTGGAGGATGTGGTTAACTCTAACAATTATGTTATTATACGGTTCATTTGAGGAGCTTTGAAATGGAACAGGCAGAAACGATCGACTTTCAGGTCTAGCATAAATTTGCGTTAAGCTCTAAAATCTATCTGGGTTATTCTTTCTTCTTCCTGAGATGTTGGAAAATTCTAAATTGAGAGACAAAATGTCCTCAGTACAAACAATACAAACAATAGAACAAAGAATTACAATGAGAAGTGGAATGGAAATGAGCCTCAGTAATGTAAAGTGGAATTAACAGCATAACAGTAAATATAGTTTGATGAAGAAAAGAAAAAAAATTATTAATTGACAGGTAATTGTTTGACAGTAGGTCATTGGACAAAACCCTGAGGAATACCATTCTTGATAAGGTAAGAAGATTACGTTACTCCATCAGTGACTCCTGCAATGGAATGGCCAGAGCTGGAAATCATGGAGGAGAGAGACACAAAAATATCAAATTATGATATCATCTATAGATGATCGACTGTATACAGTTACTTTTCTCTAAGTGCCTCAGTTCGTCATAACCAAAAGCTGTCCTGGAGGTTATGATATGGTATCATATGTTAACGTAAAATTCCTCGTTAGTGACTTCACACAATAAAGTTACTTGTTCTTAAATCCAATGATAATATCTTGCGATGAGATCAATATGTACATATTTGAATCTATCTAAGAGAAATAAAAGGCAAAAATTATAAACAGACGAGAAAGTAGGAAGTCATACTAAGTATTTCTTATTCATGAATCCTGTCTCTGAGGGAGTGAAGGATATAAAGCAATCAGACACAACAACCCGTTGAGGCACTTCTACGTCATGGTCACTCTTCACATGTGATATTCCTCTGTTACAGAGGAGGATTTTCTTTTCGTCTCTTTCGAGAAAAACAAAACATGATAATTTAGGGAACATGCATTCAGCTGAAGGAAGCATTAAACATTATATTCCAGTCATTATCACTGCCAACTATAGTTATTATGTTATCATATCCGTAAAGAAAATGAATGGGTCTTTAAAAGTCCATCTCATTTGCATGGTATGCATTTTTCCTAAAACAACTCAATCAACAAGAGATACCAGGAAACAATTCTTGTTATGAAGAGCGTCCCATAACCTCTTTGCGTTTAGCATTTGCTCTTACTAAACAATTTACTCCTGCAGAATGGTTTCAAACGCGTCACACTTTATGGAGCACGAATTTCTGAAATATGTTAATGTTAAATGTGTTCTCAGTACCTTACTACGTATGTTTATGATGCCATTACAACACTGTGATAACCAAGAAATATATTTCTTGTAGCATATGTGCTATTCCTTGCAATTCCACGATGAAATTAGCTTATTCAAAATACGATAATGGAAAATTTGATACAATTTTGTGAACTTAACTGCAAAAGTCAACGTAGGCTATTCTTAAACCACGGGTCTTCGGTATGTAGCACGAGACATATGCCGTTATCCTCATAAGACATCCAAAGAAGATGACCCGCCCGCCCAAACTCCATTGTACCTCAAGGTTGTGACGGTGTGGTGAGATAAAGTTACATAACCAACAAGCCAGTGGAGTCATTCCCCGCGCGTATATAAAGAGGACAAGAGCTTGCGACAGTCAGAAGGACCTTAACTCTCGCTGCTAACATGAGGGCTCTGGTGAGTGTACGCTTGGGCAGCTAGTGACAGATATGTGAAACAAAAGTTGTAAAAGTGTAATCAGAGATGGTACGCTGAGAATCGGTTGACGATCACTTGAATGTTTTAAAACAAATAATCTTTCAGTAAAGAAGATGATAGGATGGCACTGAGTATATTTTCGTTCTATTGGCTAAATAGATTATTTCATTATGTACTTCTATACAAATGACTTTAATTCACAGTAGTGCTATTCTACTACGGTATATGACTTCAAGACATAATATCATTCCCATATTTCAAGCAGCTCACATGATTATAACGTTTTCTCTCCCCACAGTTGATTCTGGTCGCGGTTTCTTACTGCTCAGCAAAATTGGTGTTGCCCTACGCAGCACCATGGCCGCTGACCACCGCGAAGCTGATCACAACTCCTGAGATCGAGGGAGAAATCAAGCCTTTGGCTCTGGCTAGCCCTTACATGCATCCCTTCGCTCACCCCCTTGCTACCCCCTATGCTCACGCACTTGCTACCCCTTATGCTCACCCCTATGGCTACATGATCAAGCCTGACCCTGCTCTCGAGGCCACAGAGTTCCCCTTCATCTGGACCGAAGCCAAGGCAGAGGAAGCCCGTCGTCGTCGCCGCGACGTAGAAGTGCCCCTTCCCTACCTTCACGCCGTCCCTGCCGTCGCCAAGACTACCCTCACGACCAAGCAGTTGGAACCAGTTGAGGCCGCTACTCCCGCCGACACCACCAAGCTGGAGATCACCACCAAGGAACACGAGTTCTCCGTCCCCGCCGTCAAGTACGTGCGTCCAGTCGTCAACCTCAAGCCCGTCACCTATTCTGCTATCTCCCCAGCTCTCTTCCCCTGGGGTTAACAACACAGCCTTCCTGGTTACCTTTATCGTGAAGCTCAAGGAAGTGACTGACTTCTTCTTTGAGGTCCACTTACAAAAAAAAAAAAAAAGTAATGAATATGAACTGTGATTAAAACAAGTGGTCTACCCACTGACACTGATATATCTCAGAACATCCTGAAGTCTGATTATATTTTTTCTTCGAAGCAGATGTGATTCCATTTATGTTACTTTCAACTGTACATATCTTCTTCCATATCACCAAAATAAGAAACAATACAAATAAACAAGTTTGAAATAAGTATATAACTTTTACTAATTTCCTTTAAACGACAAAAGTGAAAGCAGATTCTTTTCTTTTACAGTAGTAAAATGTTGATGATCGAGCGTGGAAACTTTAAGCGACAAACTTAGTGTATCTCACTGTAAGAACCAAAATGACCTAACGTAATGTATATCAATAAAGATCAGAACTATAATGACCTTCCTTACATGTATTGATCAACATGGCGTGGGCAAAGCATGCCTGAGCCAAGGGTCATCTTACATGAAAGATTTAAAGTGAGAGAAAAAAAAATGTTGATAATAATCCATGTTCTGCCAGTGTATGTAAACCTTACTCAAAGACAAAAAGATAATCATAGGAGGAGGGAAAGGCGGGAGGAGGAAGAGAAATTCCACAGACTGGATGTTCAGGGGAAGAGGGAGGCTTCCAATGGTCAATTCTCGAGTGGCCGGTCTCCACACAGCAACTGTGAGGAAGCCGCAGCCAAAAGCGTAACTTGGATGCAAACCTTGATGGATAATGGGACATATATACAAACTCACGAGAGTAATAGCCAAAATGATTCCTGTAGGAGAGAGAGAGAGAGAGAGAGAGAGAGAGAGAGAGAGAGAGAGAGAGAGAGAGAGAGAGAGAGAGAGAGAGAGAGAGAGAGAGAGAGAGAGAGAGAGAGAAGGGGGTGTTATTACGCAACGTACAGAGAGGGGTGGTCAAAGAGAGGTTATGCCAGAGGAATTCATGAAACATTTGGGATTCTGAGTCCATTCTGGTTAATACAAATGTTGATTAAAACCCACACCAGATTTATAAATAGTACTCGATAATCGGGCGAATAAAACTCCTAGAGATATGAAATACCCGATTACAAGAAACTTTAAGTTTTTGGGAAGATGAAACTGTGATATTGATTATGCAGGGTTTTCAAGTTATAGTGGAGGATATGGTTAACTCCAACAATTATGTTATTGTACGATTCATTTGTGGTGCTTTGAAATGAAACAGGCAGAAACAATAGACTTTCATGTACAGCGTAAATTTGCATTGAGCTCTAAAATCTATCTGGGTTATTCTTTCTTCCTCCTGAGATGTTGCAAAATTCTAAATTGAGAGACAAAATGTCCTCAGTACAAACAATACAAACAATAGAACAAAGAATTACAATGAAAAGTGGAATGGAAATGAGCCTCAGTATGTAAAGTGGAATTAACAGCATAACAGTAAATACAGTTTGATGAAGGAAAGAATAAAATTATTAATTGACAGGTAATTGATTGACAGTAGGTCATAGGACAGAGCCCTGAGGAACACCATTCTTGATAAGATAAGAAGATTACGTTACTCCATCAGTGACTCCTGCAATGGAATGGCCAGAGCTGGAAATCATGGAGGAGAGAGACACAAAAATATCAAATTATGATATCATCTATAGATGATCGACTGTATACAGTTACTTTTCTCTAAGTGCCTCAGTTCGTCATAACCAAAAGCTGTCCTGGAGGTTATGATATGGTATCATATGTTAACGTAAAATTCCTCGTTAGTGACTTCACACAATAAAGTTACTTGTTCTTAAATCCAATGATAATTTCTTGCGATGAGATCAATATGTACATATTTGAATCTATCTAAGAGAAATAAAAGGCAAAAATTATAAACAGACGAGAAAGTAGGAAGTCATACTAAGTATTTCTTATTCATAAATGCTGTCTCTGAAGGAGTGAAGGAAATAAAGCAATCAGACACAACAACCCGTTGAGGCACTTCTACGTCATGGTCACTCTTCACATGTGATATTCCTCTGTTACAGAGGAGGATTTTCTTTTCTTCTCTTTCGAGAAAAATAAAACATGATAATTTAGGGAACATGCATTCAGATAAATAAAGCATTAAACATTATATTCTAGTCGGTAGCACTGCCAACTATAGTTATTATGTTATCATATCCGTAAAGAAAATGAATGGGTCTTTAAAAGTCCATCTCATTTGCATGGTATGCATTTTTCCTAAAACAACTCAATCAACAAGAGATACCAGGAAACAATTCTTGTTATGAAGAGCGTCCCATAACCTCTTTGCGTTTAGCATTTGCTCTTACTAAACAATTTACTCCTGCAGAATGGTTTCAAACGCGTCACACTTTATGGAGCACGAATTTCTGAAATATGTTAATGTTAAATGTGTTCTCAGTACCTTACTACGTATGTTTATGATGCCATTACAACACTGTGATAAACAAGAAATATATTTCTTGTAGCATATGTGCTATTCCTTGCAATTCCACGATGAAATTAGCTTATTCAAAATACGATAATGGAAAATTTGATACAATTTTGTGAACTTAACTGCAAAAGTCAACGTAGGCTATTCTTAAACCACGTGTCTTCGGTATGTAGCACGAGACATATGCCGTTATCCTCATAAGACATCCAAAGAAGATGACCCGCCCGCCCAAACTCCATTGTACCTCAAGGTTGTGACGGTGTGGTGAGATAAAGTTACATAACCAACAAGCCAGTGGAGTCATTCCCCGCGCGTATATAAAGAGGACAAGAGCTTGCGACAGTCAGAAGGACCTTAACTCTCGCTGCTAACATGAGGGCTCTGGTGAGTGTACGCTTGGGCAGCTGGTGACAGATATGTGAAACAAAAGTTGTAAAAGTGTAATCAGAGATGGTACGCTGAGCAACGGTTGACGATCACCTGAATGTTTTAAAACAAATAATCTTTCGGTAAAGTTGATAGACTGATACTGAAGTATATTTTCGTTCTATTTCCTATATTGATTATTTGATTATGTACTTCTCATACACATGACTTTAATTCACCGTGTTGATATTCTACTACGGTATATGACTTCAAAACATAATATCATTCCCATATTTCAAGCAGCTCACATGATAACGTTTTCTCTCCCCACAGTTGATTCTGGTCGCGGTTTCTTACTGCTCAGCAAAATTGGTGTTGCCCTACGCAGCACCATGGCCGCTGACCACCGCGAAGCTGATCACAACTCCTGAGATCGAGGGAGAAGTCAAGCCTTTGGCTCTGGCTAGCCCTTACATGCATCCCTTCGCTCACCCCCTTGCTACCCCCTATGCTCACGCACTTGCTACCCCTTATGCTCACCCCTATGGCTACATGATCAAGCCTGACCCTGCTCTCGAGGCCACAGAGTTCCCCTTCATCTGGACCGAAGCCAAGGCAGAGGAAGCCCGTCGTCGTCGCCGCGACGTAGAAGTGCCCCTTCCCTACCTTCACGCCGTCCCTGCCGTCGCCAAGACTACCCTCACGACCAAGCAGTTGGAACCAGTTGAGGCCGCTACTCCCGCCGACACCACCAAGCTGGAGATCACCACCAAGGAACACGAGTTCTCCGTCCCCGCCGTCAAGTACGTGCGTCCAGTCGTCAACCTCAAGCCCGTCACCTATACTGCTATCTCTCCAGCTCTCTTCCCCTGGGGTTAACAACACAGCCTTCCTGGTTACCTTTATCGTGAAGCTCAAGGAATTGACTGACTTCTTCTTTGAGGTCAACTTACAAAAAAAGATAATGAGTATGAACTGGAACTAGAACTTGTGGGCTACTCAATGTCATTGATACATCTCAGAACATCATGAAATCTGATCATATTTTGTTTCCCAGCAGATGTCACTTCATATATGTTACGTTCAACTGTACATATCTTCTTACATATCATCAAAATAAGAATACAAATAAATAAGTTTCAAATAAACATGTATTTCATACAAATCTCCTTCAAACGGCAAAAGAGAGAGCCTATTCTTTTCTTTTCTAGTAGTAAAAATACTCATGATCGAGTGTGGAAACTTAAAGCGACAAACTTATATTGAATATCTCACTATAAGAACCAAAATAACCTTACATTATGTTTACCGTTAAAGATCGGAAATATAATGACCTTCCTTACATGCCGCAGCCAGAAACGTAACTTGGATGCAAGCCTTTAAGGATGATGGGACTCTGTGTACAAACTCACGAGGGCAAGAGCCAACATAATACTGATACAAGAGAGAGAGAGAGAGAGAGAGAGAGAGAGAGAGAGAGAGAGAGAGAGAGAGAGAGAGAGAGAGAGAGAGAGAGAGAGAGAGAGAGAGAGAGAGAGAAGGGAAGAGGAGTATTACGTGACGTACTGAGAGGGATGGTCAAAGAGAGGTTATGCCAGAGATACTGATAAGACATTTGGGATTCTGATTCCATTCCGGTTCATACAGATGTTGATTAGGACCCACCCGACATACGTAAGCAGTACTCCATTATCGGGCAAATAAACTTCTGGAGATATGAAATAGCTGGTTGCAAGAAACTTTAAGATTTGGGGAATCTGGAAATGTGATATTGATTATACATGGTTTTGACGATACAGTGAAGGATGTGGTTAACTATAACAATTATGTTATTATACGGTTCATTTGAGGAGCTTTGAAATGGAACAGGCAGAAACGATCGACTTTCAGGTCTAGCATAAATTTGCGTTAAGCTCTAAAATCTATCTGGGTTATTCTTTCTTCTTCCTGAGATGTTGGAAAATTCTAAATTGAGAGACAAAATGTCCTCAGTACAAACAATACAAACAATAGAACAAAGAATTACAATGAGAAGTGGAATGGAAATGAGCCTCAGTAATGTAAAGTGGAATTAACAGCATAACAGTAAATATAGTTTGATGAAGGAAAGAAAAAAATTATTAATTGACTGGTAATTGTTTGACAGTAGGTCATTGGACAAAACCCTGAGGAATACCATTCTTGATAAGGTAAGAAGATTACGTTACTCCATCAGTGACTCCTGCAATGGAATGGCCAGAGCTGGAAATCATGGAGGAGAGAGACACAAAAATATCAAATTATGATATCATCTATAGATGATCGACTGTATACAGTTACTTTTCTCTAAGTGCCTCAGTTCGTCATAACCAAAAGCTGTCCTGGAGGTTATGATATGGTATCATATGTTAACGGAAAATTCCTCGTTAGTGACTTCACACAATAAAGTTACTTGTTCTTAAATCCAATGATAATATCTTGCAATGAGATCAATATGTACATATTTGATTCCATCCAAGAGAAATAAAAAGCAAAAATTATAATCAGACGAGAAAGTAGGAAGTCATACTAAGTATTTCTTATTCATGAATCCTGTCTTTGAGGGAGTGAAGGATATAAAGCAATCAGACACGACAACCCGTTGAGGCACTTCTACGTCATGGTCACTCTTCACATGTCATATTCCTCTCTTACAAAGAAGGATTTTCTTTTCTTCTTTTTGGAGAAAAACAAAACATGATAATTTAGGGAACATATATTCAGATAAATAAAGCATTAAACAATATATTTTCTGTCGGTATCACTGCCAACTATAGTTATTATGTTATCATATCCGTAAAGAAAATGAATGGGTCTTTAAAAGTCCATCTCATTTGGATGGTATGCATTTTTCCTAAAACAACTCAATCAACAAGAGATACCAGGAAACATTCCTTGTTATGAAGAACGTCCCATAACCTCTTTTCGTTTAGCATTTCCTCTTACTAAATAATTTACTCATGCAGAATGGTTTCAAACGCGTCACACGTTATGGATCACGAATTTCAGAAATATAGCAATGTTAAATGTTTTCTCAATGCCTTACTTACTACGTATGTTTATGATTCCATTAGAACACTGTGATAACCAAGAAATATATTTCTTGTAGCATATGTGCTATTCCTTGCAATTCCACGATGAAATTAGCATATTCAAAATACGATAATGGAAAATTTGATACAATTTTGTGAACTTAACTGCAGAAGTCAACGTAGGCTATTCTTAAACCACGTTTCTTAGGTATGCAGCACGAGACATATGCCGTTATCCTCATAAGACATCCAAAGAAGATGACCCGCCCGCCCAGACTCCATTGTACCTCAAGGTTGTGACGGAGGTGTGAGGTAAAGTTACATAATCAACAAGTCAGTGGAGTCATTCACGCGCGTATATAAAGAGGACAAGAGCTTGCGACAGTCAGAAGGACCTTAACTCTCGCTGCTAACATGAGGGCTCTGGTGAGTGTACGCTTGGGCAGCTGGTGACAGATATGTGGAAACAAAAGTTGTAAAAGTGTATTCAGAGATAGTACGCTGAGCAACGGTTGACGATCACTTGAATGTTTTAAAACGAATAATCTTTTCGTAAAGAAGATGACAGGATGGCACTGGAGTATATTTTCGTTCTATTGGCTAAATAGATTATTTCATTATGTACTTCTTATACAAATGACTTTAATTCACAGTGTTGCAATTCTACTACAGTATATGATTTCAAAACATAATATCATTCCCATATTTCAAGCAGCTCACTTAATAATAATGTTTTCTCTCCCCACAGTTGATTCTGGTCGCGGTTTCTTACTGCTCAGCAAAATTGGTGTTGCCCTACGCAGCACCATGGCCGCTGACCACCGCGAAGCTGATCACAACACCTGAGATCGAGGGAGAAATCAAGCCTTTGGCTCTGGCTAGCCCTTACATGCATCCCTTCGCTCACCCCCTTGCTACCCCCTATGCTCACGCACTTGCTACCCCTTATGCTCACCCCTATGGCTACATGATCAAGCCTGACCCTGCTCTCGAGGCCACAGAGTTCCCCTTCATCTGGACCGAAGCCAAGGCAGAGGAAGCCCGTCGTCGTCGCCGCGACGTAGAAGTGCCCCTTCCCTACCTTCACGCCGTCCCTGCCGTCGCCAAGACTACCCTCACGACCAAGCAGTTGGAACCAGTTGAGGCCGCTACTCCCGCCGACACCACCAAGCTGGAGATCACCACCAAGGAACACGAGTTCTCCGTCCCCGCCGTCAAGTACGTGCGTCCAGTCGTCAACCTCAAGCCCGTCACCTATTCTGCTATCTCCCCAGCTCTCTTCCCCTGGGGTTAACAACACAGCCTTCCTGGTTACCTTTATCGTGAAGCTCAAGGAATTGACTGACTTTTTCCTTGAGGTCTACTTACAAAAGAAAAAAAGATAATGAGTATGAACTGGAACTAGAACTTATGGGACCCACTGTCATTGATACATCCCAGAACATCCTGAAATCTGATTATATTTTGTTTCCCAGCAGATGTCACTTCATATATGTTACGTTCAACTGTACATATCTTCTTACATATCATCAAAATAATAATACAAATAAATAAGTTTCAAATGAAAATGTATTTCTTACAAATCTCCTTCAAACGGCAAAAGAGAGCCTATTCTTTTTCTTTTCTAGTGGTAAAAATACTCATGATCGAGTGTGGAAACTTTAAGCGACAAACTTGTATTGAATATCGCACTATAAGAACCAAAATGACCTTATGTGGTATATACCATTAAAGACCGAAAATATAATGACCTTCCTTACATGTATTGATCAACATGGCGCAGGCAAAGTACACCTGAGCCAAGGGTCGTCTTAGATAAAAGAAATATAGTGAGAGAAAAAGAATGTTAATTATGATAAAGGTTCTGCCAGTGTTTGTAGACTTTACTCAAAGACACAAAGAATATCATAGGAGGAGGGAAAGGCGGTAGGAAGAAGAGAATTCCACAGACTGTGTGTTCAAGGGAAGAGGGAGGCTTCCAAATAGCTAATTCTCGAGTGGCCGGTCTCTGCACGACAACTGTGAGATTCTGCAACCAGAAACGTAACTTGGATGCAAGCCTTTAAGGATGATAAGACCTGTGTACAAACTCACGGGAGCAAGAGCCAACATAATACTGGTACAAGAGAGAGAGAGAGAGAGAGAGAGAGAGAGAGAGAGAGAGAGAGAGAGAGAGAGAGAGAGAGAGAGAGAGAGAGAGAGAGAGAGAAGGGGAGAGGAGTATTACGTGACGTACTGAGAGGGATGGTCAAAGAGAGGTTATGCCAGAGATACTGATAAGACATTTGGGATTCTGATTCCATTCCGGTTCATACAGATGTTGATTAGGACCCACCCGACATACGTAAGCAGTACTCCATTATCGGGCAAATAAACTTCTGGAGATATGAAATAGCTGAGTACAAGAAACTTTAAGCTTTTGGGAATCTGGAAATGTGATATTGATTATACATGGTTTTCACGATGATTAGTGGAATGGAAATGAGCCTAAGCATGTAAAGTGGAATTTACAGCATAACAGTAAATATAGTTTGATGAAGGACAGTAAAAATTATTGATTGATAGGTAATTGATTGACAGTAGGTCGTAGGACAGAGCCCTGAGGAATACCATTCTTGATAAGGTAAGAAGATTACGTTACTCCATCAGTGACTCCTGCAATGAAATGGCCAGAGCTGGAAATCAGGGAGGAGAGAAACACAAAAATATCAAAGGATGATATCATCTAAAAATGATCGACTGTATAGAGTTACTTTTCTCTAAGTGCCTCAGTTCGTGATAACCAAAAGCTGTACTGGAGCTTATGATAAGGTGTCATATGTTAACTGAAAATTCCCCGTTCGTGAATTCACACCAGAGAGTTAGTTGTTCTTAAATCCAATGATAATTTCTTGCGATCAGATCAATATTTGATTCCATCCAAGAGAAATAAAAAGCAAAAATTATAAACAGACGAGAAAGTAGGAACTCATACTGACTGTTTCTCATTCACGAATCCTGTCTTTGAGGGAGTGAAGGATATAAAGCAGTTAGACATGACAACCCGTTGAGGCACTTCTACGTCATGGTCACTCTTCACATGTGATATTCCTCTGTTACAGAGGAGGATTTTCTTTTCTTCTTTTTGGAGAAAAACAAAACATGATAGTTTAGGGAACATGCATTCAGATAAATAAAGCATTAAACATTATATTCCTGTCAGTATCACTGCCAACTATAGTTATTATGTTATGATATCCGTAAAGAAAATGAATGGGTCTTTAAAAGTCCATCTCATTTGGATGGTATGCATTTTTCCTAAAACAACTCAATCAACAAGAGATACCAGGAAACAATCCTTGTTATGAAGAGCGTCCCATAACCTCTTTGCGTTTAGCATTTCCTCTTACTAAACAATTTACTCATGCAGAATGGCTTCAAACGCGTCACACGTTATGGAACACGAATTTCAGAAATATGTTAATATCAAATGTGTTCTCAGTGCCTTACTTACGACGTATGTTTATTATGCCATTACAACACTGTGATAACCAAGAAATATATTTCTTGTAGCATATGTGCTATTCCTTGCAATTCCACGATGAAATTAGCATATTCAAAATACGATAATGGAAAATTTGATACAATTTTGTGAACTTAACTGCAAAAGTCAACGTAGGTTATTCTTAAACCACGTCTCTTCGATATGCAGCACGAGACATACGCTGTTATCCTCATAAGACATCCAAAGAAGATGACCCGCCCGCCCAAACTCCATTGTACCTCAAGGTTGTGACGGAGGTGTGAGGTAAAGTTACATAACCAACAAGCCAGTGGAGTCATTCCCCGCGCGTATATAAAGAGGACAAGAGCTTGCTGCAGTCAGAAGGACCTTAACTCTCGCTGCTAACATGAGGGCTCTGGTGAGTGTACGCTTGGGCAGCTAGTGACAGATATGTGAAACAAAAGTTGTAAAAGTGTAATCAGAGTTGGTACGCTGAGCAACGGTTGACGATCACTTGAATGTTTTAAAACAAATAATCTTTCAGTAAAGAAGTTGACTAACTGATGCTGAAGTATCTTTTCGTTCTATTTGCTAAATTGGTTATTTAATTATGTACTTCCCATACACATGACTTTCATTCACTGTGGTGCTATTTTACCGCGGTATATGATTTGAAGACATATCATCATTCATATATTTCAAGCAGCTCACATGATAATAACGTTTTCTCTCCCAACAGTTGATTCTGGTCGCGGTTTCTTACTGCTCAGCAAAATTGGTGTTGCCCTACGCAGCACCATGGCCGCTGACCACCGCGAAGCTGATCACAACACCTGAGATCGAGGGAGAAGTCAAGCCTTTGGCTCTGGCTAGCCCTTACATGCATCCCTTCGCTCACCCCCTTGCTACCCCCTATGCTCACGCACTTGCTACCCCTTATGCTCACCCCTATGGCTACATGATCAAGCCTGACCCTGCTCTCGAGGCCACAGAGTTCCCCTTCATCTGGACCGAAGCCAAGGCAGAGGAAGCCCGTCGTCGTCGCCGCGACGTAGAAGTGCCCCTTCCCTACCTTCACGCCGTCCCTGCCGTCGCCAAGACTACCCTCACGACCAAGCAGTTGGAACCAGTTGAGGCCGCTACTCCCGCCGACACCACCAAGCTGGAGATCACCACCAAGGAACACGAGTTCTCCGTCCCCGCCGTCAAGTACGTGCGTCCAGTCGTCAACCTCAAGCCCGTCACCTATTCTGCTATCTCCCCAGCTCTCTTCCCCTGGGGTTAACAACACAGCCTTCCTGGTTACCTTTATCGTGAAGCTCAAGGAATTGACTGACTTCTTCTTTGAGGTCCACTTACAAAAAAAAAAAAAGTAATGAGTATGGTTCTTCTAATTTTTTAGACTGTCATCGCACGGCTTGGAGACAAGTAAAATGGAAATGAGAGAATCCAGAAGAACAATGCTTTTTTCGAACGTCAACATTGTGATATATGCTAATAAACTCTTTTAGCAAAAGACAATTTACTTCTTCTCCCAATCTATGCTTATTTCTTTTCCAATAGTGCTGAGTGTAACTCTACTAATCACAGAAAGTCAAAAAGAAAAGGCTACACAATCATACTTTGTTTAAGAATCTTATTTTGCAAAAAGGGAAAATGTCATGTGCCACTTACGAACAAAAGTTTGAATTCTTATGAGTATTTGCAAAGTACCACAGTTAAATCAGTATATATATATGTATATATATATATATATATATATATATATATATATATATATATATATATATATATATATATATATATATATATATATATATATATGTATATATATATATATATATATATATATATATATATATATATATATATATATATATATATATATATATATATATATATATATATATATATATATATATATATATATATATATATATATATATATATATATATATATATATATATATATACATATATATATATATATATATATATATATATATATATATATATATATATATATATATATATACATATATATATATATATATATATATATTTCTTTTCTTTTCTTTCATACTATTCGCCATTTCCCGCATTAGAGAGGTAGCGTTAAGAACAGAGGACTGGGCCTTTGAGGGAATATCCTCATCTGGCCCCCTTCTCTGTTCCTTCTTTGGGGAAAAAAAAAAAACAAGAGGGGAGGATTTCCAGCCCCCCGCTCCCTTCCCTTTTAGTCGCCTTCTACGACACGCAGGGAATACGTGGGAAGTATTCTTTCTCCCCTATCCCCAGGGATAATATATATATATATATATATATATATATATATATATATATATATATATATATATATATAGATATATATATATATATATATATTATATTATATATATATAACAGGATGACAACAACTTGCTTCTCTGTCATTCATGACATTCAAAAAGTATAATGTCCTATCTCAGATTATTTCGTGTCATGGTAAGGGAATTATAACTTTTTGTACATTACATAACACAACTTGCACAATATAAAGACAGTCGAATTTCAAAAGGCAAGAATATGTTTCACGATATTATGTGGCAAAGTAATATGATAACAGAATCAATCCACAATACTTAACCTTTTGCTAGACTGTATTTTCGTAAAGGTATACACCATAGGATACAATACAAAGGTTTTTAAAACAGAGTGAAGGAAACATGGACGATATTCTATATACCCAAGGAAGGGGTAGAGGTTCCTGCTTTTTATTCCTCCAAAAGCAATCTAGAAACAATCCCTTCCCATATCCCACATCTGCCTCCTCTCTCTCTCAACCCAAATAAAAGAAAGTGCGGTTGGGAGGAGCACGTCAAGCAGGTCTTGGTGGTGAGAGAGGACGTTAAGCAAGGCGTGGTGGTGAAGGGATATGGATAGGAGGGCGTGGTGGTGGGTTAGAGGACATGAAGGAGGTCATCAATGTGGTGAAGGATTATTGAGAGGGTTTGGTGTTGGGAGACGACCGTGTGGAGGGAGTAATGGGGAAGAGGATATTCGAGAGGGCCTGGTGGTGGGAGAAGATGGTGGGGAAGGTTTGGTGGTGGGAAACGACCTTGAGGAGGGCGCTGTAGAGGAATTGGACGGTGAGGAGGGCGTGGTGGTGGCTGAGGACGATGAGGAGGGCGTGGTGGAGAAGGAGGACGGTGAGGAGGGCGTGGTGGTGACTGAGGATGGTAAGGAGGGCGTGGTGGTGGCTGAGAACGGTGAGGAGGGCGTGGTGGTGGCTGAGGACGGTGAGGAGAAAGTAGTAGCAGGGCATAATGTTTGGAAGGCTGGGTTGGGTTGGGTTACATGGAGGAAAGTTGGGGAGGGGGTGTGTGGAGAGCGCTGTGGCAACAGGGTGGCAGGAGAAGGTGAGGAGGACGATATGGTAGGAGAGAATACGTGGGGAAGTGGGTGTGGTAGTCGGGCAAGGTGGCAGGGGGGAGAGAGAGATCCGTGAACGTCATGGCGGCAGAGGAGACCCTCCTTGCATCTTCCAATAGATACAGAGACTTGTGACCTTGATGGTGGCTAAAGACCGTTGCGCAGGTAAGAGTAAGGCGGTAACCATGCAGTAAGCGTAAACAAGTAGATGGTGGTGACCTAAAAGAGGGGATTCGTGTTGTTGGTGATCTAAAAGGGATGGTTTAGGTTGTTGGTGACCTAAAAGGGGTGGTTTAGGTTGTTGGTGACTTAAAAGTGGATTGGAGGGGTAGGGTCGACAAGAGTCTGATCTCTTCTCCTTCTGCAGAGCTTTTGGTTAGTCTCTGAGAAACTTCAACAAGGGAGGCACATTACAGTTATATCAAGCAACGTCGCAAGGCAATGTCGCAACGCGTCATCAGGAAAAAGACTAACAAGAAGAGATAACCCGTGTAAACATGGTTTATAAAATCAAGATGAATATTTGTCAAATAAAAACGTTTATCAATTATAACCATCAAGTGTGGATGACTGTGGTAAGGGCGTCAGGTTTTATTTATACTGTATGACTGGTCGACCACTGCTTCTGATTACAGAGCAGGGCAGGTTCAGGATGTTACTACTAATGCAGAGATACGGGATCTGAAGCAAAGGCCTTCGACGATCATTTTTCTTCTACTGCTTACAAGTGGAAGGGGGACTTTTCTCTCCGTGTTTTCATCTTCCTTTTTCTTAGCATTAAGGCCAGACCACTTCTCTCTCTCTCTCTCTCTCTCTCTCTCTCTCTCTCTCTCTCTCTCTCTCTCTCTCTCTCTCTCTCTCTCTCTCTCTCTCTGTTGAAATTCTTAAAACCCCTTCGAGGTGCAAGGTGACCACAGTTAATAGATCCCTCGTGGTGCAAACACAGATCCGCTTGCTACATTTTTATTTTTATTTTGCATCTTATATAAACCTATACATGTCGCCCTCACTACGAGGAACGTTGCTTCCACATCACTACAGAGATCTAGATTCTTATATTCTGATGGTTTTAGACACATTTTACATTTCTTGGTTTTAGAAAAACAAAACACTGAACATTCACAGATACCTTCGGGATCCAAATTTGCATACATGACACTTTCGTAATGTACTATCGTATTCACTCACTTGAAAATTGCTTTCTTTAAGGGTCTATACACATCCATGGTAATTATTTTTCCTAATTCACCGTAAAAAGATGTTAAAACAACGACCACTGATGGTCATTTGCATGAAATCGCTGTTTTGTTGTCATGTCGGTGCTCATTGCTATAGACTGGGTGGGTGTGGTCAGGGGAAGACACCACGAGCGTCACCTTGCTGCGTGTTTACTCAGGAAGCAGCAGAAGCCTGGAGGTGCAGACCTTGTCTTACATAACACTGTGCTCCATACAACAGTAATGAACTACTATACACTCAAGTGAGTAATAGGATCTTTAGTTATAATGACTAGTAAATGGATCGTCCCAAGGCATAAGTTGAAGTGACTGGGATACCGTATTCTGAAAGAAAAATGTAAATTCGTAGGGGGAATGGTGATCTGTTTTTCCAACAGCCACCCCTAATAATAATGTGAGATATTCGTGATATCTTGTCACTGTAACTATGAAGTCTGCTCTGTAAAGTACTAAGATAGTACGGATGAAATTGAGAAGACTTCTTTATGAAGCCATAAGATGGTACGAATGATATAATTCTACGAGACATTAACTGTGTGTACCTCTGATGCGAAGATAGCATAAATTCTAGCGCACGGACGAGTCGAAGTGAAATACCAGAGCTGGTGCTGAGCATTACGACATGCGTGTTATTGCACGACAAGGTCCCTGGGAAGGATCTGGGAACGCCGTCTGGTCTGACCACAAGGTCATGACGTAGGCGGGGCCACAGTTCTTGCAGTGTATATAAAGGCGGGAAGGCTCTTAGGTCAGCAGAAGGAGCTGCACTCTCATTACAACCATGAGGGCTCTGGTGAGGTTCAGATTGTATAGGATTGTGACAAAATGGTGAAGTTTGATTCATGTATGAATAGTGAATCGTTCGTCTAGATACTGTGAGATTAGCTAATCAAATCACCAAAAAGTGTTATGATTATATATATATATATATATATATATATATATATATATATATATATATATATATATATATATATATATATATGTATAAAGGTGAAATATGAAGGTGAAATAGCACCTTAGTAGTTCATACAATTTCATATAACGTAATTTTTCTATACATGTGGCACGACATGTTTCGTGGAGACAATACATCTCATCAGGTGCCAGTATTTACAAAAAAAAATTTAAATCACATCACACCGGAGTGCCGCCGTACAGCTTCTGCCAGTATAGACAACGGCGGTACTCCGTTGTGATGTTGGGATTTGAATAACCTTGTTAAGTACTGGCACATGATAACGTGAAGTGTCTCCACGAAACATGCCGTGACACATGTATAGAAAAATTACGTTAAACAAAATTACATGAACTACTGAAGTGCGATTTCACCTTCATAACTATCATCAAGGACTTGTGTGATCATATATAGGAATAGTGGTTCCAACAATGTTGTATGGTTGCGAGGCGTGGGCTATGGATAGAGTTGTGCGCAGGAGGATGGATGTGCTGGAAATGAGATGTTTGAGGACAATGTGTGGTGTGAGGTGGTTTGATCGAGTAAGTAACGTAAGGGTAAGAGAGATGTGTGGAAATAAAAAGAGCGTGGTTGAGAGAGCAGAAGAGGGTGTTTTGAAATGGTTTGGGCACATGGAGAGAATGAGTGAGGAAAGATTGACCAAGAGGATATATGTGTCGGAGGTGGAGGGAACGAGGAGAAGTGGGAGACCAAATTGGAGGTGGAAAGATGGAGTGAAAAAGATTTTGTGTGATCGGGGCCTGAACATGCAGGAGGGTGAAAGGAGGGCAAGGAATAGAGTGAATTGGATCGATGTGGTATACCGGGGTTGACGTGCTGTCAGTGGATTGAATCAGGGCATGTGCAGCGTCTGGGGTAAACCATGGAAAGATGTGTAGGTATGTATATTTGCGTGTGTGGACATATGTATATACATGTGTATGGGGGTGGGTTGGGCCATTTCTTTCGTCTGTTTCCTTGCGCTACCTCGCAAACGCGGGAGACAGCGACAAAGCTGTGTATGTTTGAAGAGGAGCACCAGTGTAATGAAAACCACTTCATAACACTGGTGTTTCTCTTCATTATGTGACTGAGCTTTCCCATACGCTATGCATGACAACTAAAGAAAAGATACAAGCAAATAAGACTATATCTTCGTCTGTTCCCGGTGCTACCTCGCTAACACGGGAGACAGCGGAGATGTATGAAGAAAAAAAGAGGTCGCCTTTCATAAAGACGATTGTGTCCATTATCTTATCATCCACTGGAGCAGGTGCTGTCGTAAAGACACGGTAGCCGTGCTCCATAAGCAAGGTGGAGTTGGATTGTTCATGTATTAAGTGTTTTAGCTGAGTTCATGCGTTAATGTCCTCTCTTCCCGCAGGTGTTTCTGGTCGCAGTGTCATGTTGCTCAGCGCAGCTGGTGTTGCCAGGCTTGGCTTCCTGGGCGCTGCCATATGCGAAGCTGATCACAACCCCTAAGGTTGAGGGAGACGTCAAGCCAGTGGCGTTGGCCAGCCCATACTTTCATCCTTTGGTCACTCCTTATGCTCACCCTTATGGCTACGTCGTCAAGGCTGACCCAACCCTAAAGGCCACCGAATTCCCATACATCTACACGGAGGTAAAGGCAGAGGAGGCTCGTCGTCGTCGCCGCCGGGATGTGAAGCTCCCTCTCCCGTACATCCATGCCTTGCCCACCGTGAAGAAAGCCACCGTGGAAACCAAGCAGTACGAGCCGGTTGAGGCCGCAACCCCAGCTGACACCACCAAGATCGAACTCACCACCAAGGAGCACGAAGTCACCATCCCCGCCGTCAAGTATGTGCAGCCGGTCGTCAACCTCAAGCCCATCAAGTACACTGCTGTGTCCCCAGCCGTCCTCCCTTACTCCTACCCCTTCGCAGCTCTTCCGTACTCCCTCTCGCCCATCCCTGTCATCAAGGTCGACGAATAACTAGCACTAGTGCCGCTAGTGCAACTAATCCACGGGAAAACAGAATTGGTGCCTTAGTTGGAAATGATCTTACAAGAGAACTCCACGGATCACAAGCTTCTGTACTGTAACTCATTGTTTCCTTCACCAGTATCGTATGTCAGTACCGATTCTGATGTCAAAATACCAAAAAAGAAAATATGGAAGCCAAGTGGATCAACGCTTGCATATCCCACTTCACTTGATCAGTCAGTGTAATATCATTTGTATGTTAGAGAGAAGGTTTCCGAGAAAAATTGATATATATATATATATATATATATATATATATATATATATATATATATATATATATATATATATATATATATATATATATATATATATATATATATATATATCAGGATATTACTTGTTCTATTTCATCTTATACTGGAATCTGATTTTCCTAAGTGAAAGTATTCAAATCATAAAATGAGAGATCTAAATATACAATATTGACTGGAATATGGTCGTTCTTTGAAGCCTTTGGATATTTCTTCACATCTCCTAAAAAAAAAGAGATATCTTAATCTAACTAGAAGCCTATTTATGATTACAGTATTATGCCTTATAATTAGTATTGCAACCCTTAACCACAGTGTCGCAAAACATAAACACAGTGTTCCAAGGCATATACCTACAGTTACTCCAGTTCCCTTATATGAATAACAGATATATACGAATCACTCCTGCATGTCATAGCGACCAACGTGGAAAATAAAATAATAGCTGAAAATTCATGTTCATTATTCTCCTGGTGTTATTGGTGGTGCTTGGCAGAGCGCCCGTGACCCAGCTAGGGAATGGCTTCGTGGTGAAGCGGATGGGGCGCCCTCTCACCGACCGGCAGCGCCAGGATCCTACTCACCCGTCGCCTACCGTCCTGCCCGACGCGGCCTCCTGACGAGTGTCAGCGTAGGGGTCTTCACCGGGTGCTCAGGGGGTCTTCTTCTTCCCTCGTAGCTCCTCCTGCAAGAGAGAGAGAGAGAAAAAAAAAGTCCAGCCAACACTACATATGCTGGATCTAAAAGCGCATCCAACACTCCATAAGCTGGGTCCAAAAGGCCCATCCAACACTACATATGCTGGGTCTAAAAACGCATCCAACACTCCATACGCTGGGTCCAGAAAGCCCAGCCATCACTCCATAAGCTGGGTCCAAAAGGCCCGGCCATCACTCCATATGCTGGGTCCAAAAGGCTCAGCCATCACTCCATACGCTGGGTCCAGAAAGCCCAGCCATCACTTCATACGGTGGGTCCAAAAGGCGCAGCCATCACTCCATACGCTGAGTCCAGAAAGCCCAGCCATCACTCCATACGCTGGGTCCAGAAAGCCCAGCCATCACTCCATACGCTGGGTCCAAAAGGCTCAGCCATCACTCCATACGCTGGGTCTAAATATACGGCTCAAGGTGAAGTGTCTGAGAAGTGGCAGATTGCCCATGTAGCGAGGAGTGCTTCATTTGCAGAGGTGTAAGTTTGTTTAGCATATCTCGTCATCTTACTTGAGCGTGGTGGCATAAGTAGATCATCAGACTGAGAAGAAACAGTGTGGCGTAAATTGTTGCACAATTGTCCACGGCCGAAACATATTTTCTGGGTTGGGAGTTGCCCTGAAACATAACCCCCAACTATATCCTTTTTAATATCACATCTTCATCTACTGTCAGACTGGGAGCTTCAGCTGTCCCCAGTGATTGCGTTAAACTATACAACATCAGAGCTAAAGACACACCATTGTTGCTAGTCACCATCTTGAATGATTTATGATTGCAACGCCAGCAATTATACGAGTGGAATAGTTATGATGATTGACTCCACTGAGTCGATTCTAACATGCGTTACGAATGAGGATGTTGGTGGGATGATGGGAGTAACATTGGTCTATGGTTGAGTCCAATGAGGTCGATTATACCGTGAGGCTCTTGGTGCGCTCCTTGGGTCACAACACTGTCCACCAACTTCACCTACCCATGTTTGCCCCCGATGGATTTTGTAGTTCGTGTTCTTGTTCGCGTTGCCAGCTTGAAACCGTAGCTTTCAAAGGCGGAGATGAAGAGACCTAAGACGATCATGGTGGGATAGGCACTCACTCCTCCATACCTCACGGTACATTGAGAACTTTACATCCCGTGTAGACCTCCAAACGATCATATTTGATAAATATAGGTTCCTTTTCTCCTTCGTTTCCGCCATAAACTATATATCTCTGTTTACATTAACATTATTTGTTACCCATGTTGGTAACAGTGATATGTCTTGTGGGAACCACTATGAACAAGTTACTCCTTTAATAGATCTGTTTTCTTCAAAATGTTATGTTGGCTTCTGTTTTCTTTATTCCTATCAATTTGTTGGGACACTAAACTTTTTGCAGATTATTAACTGATAGATTGATTGATTCAGTATGTTTGAGAAAGTATACATTTAGATTTCACCGAGCATAGCGCGTAAATTATGAGTATATATATTCATCTCCAAAGTGGTCATCAAAACATATCCAAGGTAAGAATAATGATAAGGGAGAACAAAGTACACCTGAACAAGATTCAAATCAAAATGACTTGATAATGACTGAAAACTAATACGAAACAGCTAAGCACAGCTGCTGATCCAATGCAGAAGACTTAGAAATTATGTATTATGAACCTAAACCAGAGCCTCCTTATCCTCTAGCCACAACCAGGCATCATAAACATTGCCATAGCTTCCCCCGCCCGCTTCAGTTATTGTACGTTAATTCTGTATCAGTCAAAATCAATTTAGTTGAGGAACATAATATGCAAACCCAGTTAAAGATGATTCATTCTATGTACATAGGTATCAATGATATGATATACAGCTATATAACATCCCATACATAAAGGCTGTGAACCAGTTAATGTATGTTCTGTTGCACAGTTAGTGGGAATTTCATTTACATATAGTTACTGGACACCCTGAGAGCAGTTAAGCTGAACCATACCTGTTCATCCTTGAAGGCATCTGACCACGCCCTCCTCGCTCTCAGTCTGGGGACAACCAGAGCAGGGGAGGGGTGTGAGGAGGCGAGGATAAGTCCCTCAGGACGTTATGCTTGATCTATGTAACTTTCTAACTGGAAAACGAGTTTTATGAACCATATACTACATGCCCTTCTTATCATTTCAAATTTTGAGACAGACAGACAGACAGACAGACAGACAGATAGACAGACAGATGGTGGACGAGGATATTGTAAACAACTTGCATACAAAACATAATTGGTTGATTTTTCTGTTTGTTTATGACCGATAGAGGAATAATATGACAGTTTTAGGTTTTGAAATACCTAAAGGAACGACTTGCAACCAACGCCACAGCAAACCGTTTGATTCATGCACATCCACACCAAACCTCGGTACATCTGCAATACACTTGCTGAGCCCTTCCGATCTACACCACAACCGATGGAATCTTTACATCCAGAAATTAAGGTAAATTATGGAGTGCATCGGGATGTGTCTATGTGCCTTTCTGTCTGCTTCTAGGAAATTGATTTCGGGAAATCTATCAATTAACTTGACGAAGGCATTGTTATGAGAAAACGTAACTGTGCATGCATCTCCGACGCCAGTGGCCCATACTGGTCAGGTTGAAGGCTACCTCATCTTCATTTCCCCCTCATCTTCACAGCACCCGCAACACCTCAAACGCATCTTCACTATGTTTCTGATTCTGATTGTTGAAAATAAGAAAGTGATGAAAATCATAACAAAAAAAAGAATCCTTTCCGAGAGGAGATATAACCTGTACTCGTTTGTTTAAGTATGGCTATGACAATCCAGACTTCAGATCTCAAACGTTTATTCTCGAGAGATCAGCGATCTTGCCACTCACGATACGGTGAGTTCCATATTTGCTCTTGTCTACACTGAGCTACAGGAACTCTTGACTATGCTAGTTAGAGCCAACGAGGTGGTGCTCTTCAAAGACCTGGAGAGCCAGCGAGGTGGTCTTCAAAAACCTGAATGTGTCACTGGCTGTTTAAAGATTCATGAATCTATAGAGTACCCGATTGCCTCTTCTCAAGATGAACCGCTTTCTGAGGTGGTCTCGATGCGGGATGAGCGAGGTAACAGTATAGACGAGCGGGACCCCAAGGTCGGCACTATACGCAGGTTGCATTTAAATAGGATGCATCAAGAGGGTGTGTAGTCAATATCCACTACTGCTTATGCTGTTGATCTAAATCCTTACCAAGTAATTCACTCCGGTAGGCCTGTCCTTAACGCAAGGTCTCAGACGGCAACGCTAGCGAGAGAGGTAACAGAAAGAGCATCAGCCAGATGAAGTAAAAAGAAAAAAAAAAAAAGCAGATGATCCGGATTCACAAACGGACCAGTTGCTGGATGGTGTTGCTGGGTGTTGGAGGGGGGGCAGGGGCAGGTAGGGAAGCTAGGGCAAGGGTAACAGAGGAAGCAGGGGCAAAGACAACAAGGGCAAGGGTAGATGGGGGATACCAGGAGGGAAAGATGGTAAGATATATCAAGACAGCTTATTGGACTTAGAAAACTTTACTTCCGTAGAAAACTTTACTTCCATAGGCTCGTTATATAACCTACATTTCCATTCGAAATCATTGCAGATTTGTATTTCTTTGTCCAAAATACTTCAAGTGAATACTGATGGTTCATTTTTCCCTCGATTTTTCATACCCACGACAGCTCACGCTCTCTTACTGACACAGTCATTCTTTTTACTTTACGTGTACCGGCAAATCCACTCTGGACTGATGCACCAGTCACTAAACCTGTACATCTTCCTGTAATATCTTATCGCACAGTTGAAATACCACTTGTTTCTTTGGACACAAACAACCGGTTGGTATCCTTCCCGTTTTAAGAAGTGTACCACTAAACATTCGTTCGTTCTTACGCCTAGTTTAAGTTTAACCTAAATGCCAAATTTTTCCCCCTAGTCTGGGAAAGCATGCTTTGGCACAGTCCATCCCAAAGAAGGGTGACCTGTGCAACCATTCCAACCATCGTCCTATGTCTTCGTCTCTCATTTCCTAAAACATGATCGATCTAGTTATTCTGTTTGATCAAAAGGTATGGGATTCGTAAGGCGAAAGCCACCAGTAATACCTTTTTATATGGTCCTTATGTCTGGTCATCGTCTGAGAGACTTTGGGGAGACTTACATGGCAACCCTTAATATCTCAAAATCTCTTGGTTGGATATAGTATAGACGTCTGATCTCCATGCTCCTCTCTTTTGGCATCCCTCCCTCGCTCGTTTCTCTTATATCCAGGCAACTTTCTTGTCGCTTTGTTTCCGTAATTCTTGATGGATTAATAACCACATCAAAAACCTCCCTTTTTTTCGTCTCCTGCTACATTACAACTTCTCCATTTTCTTTGATGGCTCTCTAATTCTACCATGCACCACAGGAAACGAACATGGTATCGCAGTAACATATAACCTATCATGGATACTCCACATTACATAGATATCCATGTCTGTCTCTTAAACACAGTCTTGTCCAGACAACAGAGGCTTCTTTTCTAAGCAGCTGCTCAGATTATATAAAAGACCGATGCGTCCTTATTTGGAATGCTACTCTCGTATCTGAGGAGGTTCCGATCCTACATGCTTACTCGGAAGAGTCGAATCCAAAGCAGTCTAAAAGCCACTTACCAGCTCTCCCAGAATGACTTCAAAATCTGCACCATTTTTCTTGTGCTATTCGGCGTCTGCTCCCAAGAGCTGGGTGTTAGCACGCCAACGCTATTGACTAGACCCACAGCTCTAGGCAAACGGCTAAATCACAAGATCACTGGGTGTGTGTGTCGCTATGTTGCAGTATCTGATAGGGAGAGGAGAGAAGGGTTGAGTCAAGCCAGGGAGGAGGACATTATATAATTGCCACCGGGGTTGTGGGACGCTGCAAGACCCGTGGAAGGATGAAGAGAAAATCCTGGGGACTGGGAGAATGCAACACTGGTCTGCAGAATGTTATAGGATACTATGGGGAGGAGTGTCTCCCCAATATTAATTGGTCTTTCCTTATCCAAATACAACAGTGAAGAACTCTTTGTATTTGTCACATTTTAGTGTGTGTTGATAAGGGACGGTGAATATTGCCATGATGAGATCCACCTACGTTATGATATTCTTATCAATATTTCTGTAGATCTCCTGCTAACTTCGGGTGATGGCACACCAAGTTGTATTGAATGTTGGCAAAGTGTAACGCAGGCGGCTCGTTGTTAACTTCAGATGTTGGCGCAACCGTAAGTCTAGCGAACACTCGAAGTTGACAGTTCATTTGAGAAGTTTAAGAGACTGAAGTAAATGTTCAATGACTTGAAATAATTTCTTTTATGAGTGGAAAATGTCGTTGCAGAAGAATGGATTATAAGATTATAAAGATTGTATTAGTATTATCGCATATCTATGTCCCAAGAAATGAGAGGTTGAATCTGTCTCACATTCAGCGACGGAATCTGTAATCAGCTGTGAATAAAGCGAAGAAACGCCACAACTCAGTCAAATGCGTCTTACCGCCGCCGGGTGTTCTGTCCTCCAGACAACAGACTTTTTTTTTTCTTTTGTTATTCTAGGAGCAGACGAACCTCTCCCCCCCCCCCTACACCTCCACCCCCCTCCCCAAAGAACTGATCCTCAAGGTCGTGATGGAGGGGCGAGGCAAAGTGACGTCATACCTCGTAGTGTATATAAAGAAGGCAACTGTCTATGGCAGGTAGAGGATCTCCGTTTTCGCTACAACCATGAGAGCTCTGGTGAGTCTACAGTAATGGATCTAGGGTGGCTAGAACGTAGGGGGGATAATGGACGACATCCACAGTGACCACGTCAAGTGTCTGCAGTAGAATTTAGATTTGAAGGTTGCGATTCGTGTTAAGATCATCTTATTCGGGGAAAAGACATCTTTAGAGCCAGTAGCTTCGTGTCTTCAGTAAAAGTCATTAGATATATTTCTACGTAAATGTGTTCTTATATACTTTCTTTAATACTGTGGTCGCTAGACTAAATGTATGAGCACTGTATTTACCTGCGGTTAATGTTATGCTGTAACACAATATGGGTTATACAGAAAATATCCAAAAAATATGTAGTGTTGAGCTGAGTGACTTTATAGAGTGCCATGGCGAGGTTTTGCATTTTGTGATTCATTCATGTACCAGCTTTCTATAGCATCTTTCGCAACGTTAATCACTATACGCATGTACTGCTATAATTACAGTAGATGCTGTACAAGAGCACCACACGTTTTGGTCACCCGCAAAGTATCCACTGTACCATACATAACTTTCTAGGTTTCTGTAGTTTATTGTAGCTTTGAAGTTTATCAGAATTCCAATATCACTGTTTTCTCCTCCTCCTCCTCACAGGTCATTCTGGTCGCGGTCTCCGCTTGCTCAGCACAGCAGGTGCTGCCTTACATGGCTCCTTTAGGGATACTGCCCACGGAGCTCATCACAACCTCTGAGATCAAGGGAGAAGTTAAGCCACTGACTTTGGCCAGCCCATACATCCAGCCTTTTGGTCATCCTCTTGTTAACCCCTACTTCATCAACCCTGCTCAGTTCCCCTTCATCATGCAGGAGCCTAAGGCAGCAGAAGCTGCAAAGGAGTCCGCTCGTCGTCGTCGCGACGTGTCACTCCCTCTCCCTTACATCCACGCCGTGCCTGCTGTGGCCAAGACCACCTACGAGACCAAACAGTTCGAGCCAGTTGAGGCCGAGACCCCCGCCGACACCACCAAGCTCGAACTGACCACCAAGGAACACGAGCTCACCATCCCTGCCGTTAAGTACGTGCAGCCCTACGTCAACTACAAACCCGTCAAGTACACTGCCATCTCCCCAGCTCCCTTGCCCATCTACACCGGCTTCCCTGTTAGCGCTTGATCCTCTCACTCTCACCCAAGTCGTCCAGATGAACGAAGAAGCCGACTTCCCCTGGTGCAACACCCGTCAAAAGGTTTGAGAGATAACAGTCTGAGGAGTACACGATCATGATGGTCAACACTCGTGTGGGTCATGATGTGTATGATACTCTTCAGGACGACGACTCCCTCACCACAGATGAAAATCCATAACATTTGTAGCATTTTGAGAAAGGTTTTTGGTGTGTATCGTAAGCAAATATACAGTAAGCTGACTCAGGAAGACAAAACTATGTAAGCTTATTAGCTTTGAAAGGAGTGGAATATAATGTATATATAATGTCATCATACATTATAATCGTTCCTGTAAATTCATTAATATTGTATTTTATGACATTATCTTGTATATTCTGTAACTACATGCCGTGAAAATTACAATTAAACACATTTGTCTTTAAGATAGAACTTTACAATCCTCCTGCAATGAATAGTGTTTGACTCGTGATACATCAGTAAATACCTGATACACAAAAATGTTCACTTAATAATATGATGATATAATTCACTTATTCTAATGAAGAAACAAAAGCAACACTGCCTATATATAACCGTATGATGAAGAGTTAACAGGTAATCTATGTTATGACCCATTACAAGACCATATTTCATGCAGAAAGTAGGACGCATATGACGAATACCTGTGTTGTTTTTTTAAATGTATTACAAAAAACCATTACCAAACCTCTGCAGGAGTGCTTCTCAAAACAAAAGATAGCTCAGCATATATATATATATATATATATATATATATATATATATATATATATATATATATATATATATATATATATATATATATATATATATATATATATATATATATATATATATATATATATATATATATATATATATATATATATATATATACATATATATGTATATATATATATATATATATATATATATATATATATATATATATATATATATATATGTATATATATATATCTTTCTTTCTTTTAAACTATCCGCCATTTCCCGCATTAGCGAGGTAGCATTAAGAACAGAGGACTGGGCCTTTGTGGAATATCCTCACCTGGCCCCCCTCTGTTCCTTCTTTTGGAAAATTAAAGAAAAGAAAAAAAAAATGAGAGGGGAGGATTTCCAGCCTCCTGCTCCCTCCCCTTTTAGTCGCCTTCTACGACACGCAGGGAATACGTGGGAAGTATTCTTCATCCCCTATCCCTAGGGATAATATATATATATATATATATATATATATATATATATATATATATATATATATATATATATATATATATATATATATCTTTCTTTCATACTATTCGCCATTTCCCGCGTTAGCGAGGTAGCGTTAAGAACAGAGGACTGGGCCTTTGAGGGAATATCCTCATCTGGCCCCCTTCTCTGTTCCTTCTTTGGGAAAAAAACCAAGAGGGGAGGATTTCCAGCCCCCGCTCCCTTCCCTTTTTAGTCGCCTTCTCCGACACGCAGGGAATACGTGGTAAGTATTCTTTCTCCCCTATCCCCAGGGATAATATATATATATATATGTATATATATATATATATATATATATATATATATATATATATATATATATATATATATATATATATACACACACAAAGTTTCCTATTGGCCATGTAATCTTTTACACCAGTGGTCATCCCAGGCAAAACATTCACTAAGAAGAGAGATTCAAAACTTACAGATGGATTAGTCTCGCTGACAGACAATCTTATTCCGACATAGTTTGTGATGAGGCAGGTCTAGCGGATGTAATCCCAACCACCTCTGAAGGACTTCACACCACCACTAGGGATGTCGATATCCCTTACTCTCATTCCCACCTCTGTATCCCATAGTCTCTAGCATTTAGATTTAACGTCTGTTTCTCTCTGGAACGATAAAAGAATGATGGCATCCTGTCGTATAATAATTTTTTCCTTTTCTCGTTTTCTACCTTCCTGCCATATGGGAAAAATCACATCATGGGTCTTCGAAGGTAGATCCCATCTCCAAAGATGACGTATCTTGATAGCGGTACTCTACCTGCAACTTGACAGATACTATCGCCATATCCACCTCTAAACCTAAAGTTTAGGTCTTTCTTTAACCTCTTGCTTCTGTATAGTTTTAAACGCTTCCTTCCTGCCATACTTGAGTGTCGCATCTCAGGGACACTGTCTCCACGCCTGTATGGATCCGTACCAGGCAGGAGCATCCAACGCTACTTGGCTGAGTCCTCTATGCATACGAGTGACCAGAGCTGTACCACCTTCATACACCTCAAGGTTACGTTTACCGTTGCTAGCTTCCTTAGCCATGGGGAACTCCTCGGCTGGACACGATGTTTCCTCGCAAGTAGATTTTCTAACGTCCTATTTATGGCCCTAGTAAGTAATACCACATCCAACGAACCTGGTGCTCCACAGGATGGAGTACTCATCCTCGCTCTCCTCAGTGTTAGTGATGCAGAAACTCACAGAAGAGTTAATGTTGATGCAGACGATATCTGCTTTTTGTCATAAGCAACTCGCCGGGAGAGGTTACCGAGCCCCAGCTATGGTGTTGAGTAATCACTATAACTTAATTGATTAAGGTACTCACTAACAATGAACAAGTTGATGTTGTATGTGACCCATTAGACATCTGAGATAATAAAGATGAACACTGTCAAAGTAACAGGTCCTTAGATGACATATACAGACAGTGCAGCAGCTATATCTTTATATCTATATCTTAGAGGACAACATCAGACACTGTCATGAAGCCTTTGTGGGTAAAAAAGAAATGGAGTTAGGACATAGTCAAGACCTTGTATATTCTGTGCATCATAGCTGTTATCCATTACCTAACAGTGATAATTACCTCCTATGTCAACTTGAAGACAAAGAAAATGATGTCCTGAGGCTCATCCTAAGTCCTCCTATGACAATGAGAATATATACGTTCCCCACCATCACAGACAGGCGCGGGAGCCTTATAACTACTAAAGGAACCAAGTGCTTTAAAACACCTAACCTTGCCGAACCCCCGAGACCCCTTCACCTTCCCAACTCACACGTGACCCAGAAACAGCCCTTCCTCTTCCACCTCACAGTGCTAGGCGCTTGAATGAGTAAATACAGACGATACTGTACATAATACAACACAATACACCTTAACCTCAGGGGTGCTAACTCTCCCATAGGTTCAGATCTTCCTCCCCACTTTAAGATCAACTATGTTAGACCACTGAAGATAACATACACCAAGTTCAGGTGAGTGAAAAGGACGAACTCACTTCTCAACAACATAGGAGCCTAACACTAGAAAAGAAAATAGCTGTGTCTGAAATGTTGTTGACGTATCCAGCTATGTGAATCAAATCATATCCTCAGCTTGTGTTATAATTTGCCAAGAAACGCAAATACATCAAAAAGAAGTGATATAGAGCATGAAAAAGAAAAAGTCTGTCTGTTATTAAGATTTCGTGTTATTTCTCGACATCCTGGTTAATCTTTAAGAACAAATCATCATCCCGAAGCGAAATGCATCAAAATCCAGTTTTCTCATTTTCTTTGGGTTTTCTTCATTTTCCAGTATCCAGGGTAGACGACCCGCCCAAACCTTGCTGAACCCGAAGGCCGTGAGGATGGGTGAGGTTTAGTGACGTCACACCCCCACAGTATATATAAAGAGGGTAACTGTCGTACAGCATCCAGAAACATCACTCTCGCTACAGCCATGAAGGTTCTGGTAAGTCAATAGAAAGAGGGAAGTAGGAAGCAAATATCGAGGATATCTATGAAACGAAAATCACAATGATTATGGCAAATAGCATCATCAGAGTTTAATCATATCTATCAAACATTTTCTCTCCCGAAGAAATATCATTGGAAAATTCCCGTTGACAGAATTGATGTATCAAGTACCTCTGTTGATCGCGTCACTTCATACTGTAATTACGATATATTTGTTTTAAGGAATCCCGAGAGTACTGGACGATATAAACAATTTGGGTTGAGGTATTTTCAATACTGTGTTCTATGCTAGAAGTTTCACACTTCCGCTAACTCAGAGCGTCAAGGTGTATGATTTAGCAGAGTATCCTACAGAGACTATTTCCCGTTTCATAACTTATCTACAACCCAGATTTTTTGAGGATTCTTTACAGTGTTTACCATCACAAATATTCAGCAGATACTACTGTCTTGTGATCACAGTGGACAATGTAAATAACCCATACAAGTTGTGCAGAGCTGCCGTAAGGCGTCTTCTGTACAAGGCAATCAATTCTTTAGGCTTCTTTAGTTTACTAACCTTATGGAAAATAAGTTTATTAGAAAACTTTATTACAATTACGATATTGATGTTTTCTCTCCTCACAGGTGATTCTGTTCGCAGTCTCCGCTTGCTCAGCACAGCAGGTGTGGCCTTACATGGCCCCTTGGGCGCTGCCTTCCGCGAAGCTCATCACAACCCCTGATATGAAGGAAGAAGTTAACCCATTAGCCCTGGCCACCCCATACATGCACCCTTTCGGTCACCCCCTCGTTAACCCCTACTTCGTCAACCCTGGTCAGTTCCCCTTCATGTGGCAGCAGCCTATGGCCGCGGAAGCCACAAAAGAGGCTTCTCGTCGTCGCCGCGACGTGTCGCTCCCTCTCCTGCACATGCACCCCATGCCTGCTCTGGCCAAGACCACTGTCGAGACCAAGCAACTGGAGCCAGTTGAAGCCGACACTCCCGCCGACACCACCAAGCTCGAACTAACCACCAAGGAACACGAGCTCACCATCCCTGCCGTCAGGTACATGCAGCCCTTCGTCAACTACAAACCTGTCAAGTACACTGCCATCTCCCCTGCCTCCATGCCTTTCCACCCTGGTTTCCCTGCCATGCCTTACCCACTTGCTGCCGCCCCTATCGTCAAGATGAGTGAATAACTTCACTTCTCCCTCTGGTCCACCCGTCACACAGAGATGAGATGCATGATAAATGGATGCAGTGACAATCATGGTCAACTCCTGAAGTCATGAACAGACTCTGATACTTTTCATGACTTCCCTCATCGAAAATAATGGAAAACATAACATTTCTATCATCTGAGAAAAGCTTTTGTCTTGTATCATAACCAAGTATACAGAAAACAATTGTTTACAGGAGATTTAACAGACATAGCAAAACCCAGGAAGTCCTGACTGTTGTAAAGGCAAAAAGAAAAGAAGAAAATCTTTTTCCATCAAAGTTCCTCAAACAGTATTATATTTGTACTTTTCTCAATGGCACTGAGATCATTCTCATTCCTTTCTATATTTCCTCTTGAAATTACGTACTAGAGAAAATCTTAGAAATAAATATATTGATCTGACATTGACTTTTAAAATCCTCTTGGAGCATTAACCCAAAAATCGATGATTATGATTAACTGGCATGACAAATAGAGACCATTGCATTTGTTCAGGTCTAACCTATGTTATGTTATAAAAGTAGCATGAAAAATATGAGGAATACCCCACAAAGGTTTGACAAACAATTGCTCCGAAAGTCCGGCATAGCACATGAAAGTGATATATATATATATATATATATATATATATATATATATATATATATATATATATATATATATATATATATATATATATATGAATGCTGACAGAAAACGGGTCATAAAGTTTTAGAAAATATTCCACAGATGGGTTCAAAAGAGTGTAAAGATAGGTGATTACACACACACACACACACACACACACACACACACACGCACGTACGTTACAGGTTGAGTCAGAGCCCAAATATGCCAACTGTGAAATGCCGTGCAAGACAAGCTGCAGAGGCTGGCTGAGAGCCGTGAGATATCAAGGGTTAGTAGCATAGAGTGTGGTATAAGAACTAACTCCAACAAATCACCGGCATCGTAGGTGTATGGAAGCAGGACGATCTGAAGTACGTCAATGTTAACAAGGTAGTTACCGAGGTAATCAATCTTCCTGATCTATGACCGTGATAACAGGGATTTGTGTCCAGTAGTAACCTAGTTCATACTTAACGCATCACACATCGTGTCCAATTTACGGTCGCATCCTAACATTCTAAACCTGATTTTAACGCAGCGCCTGTTATGATACTTGAAAGGCTCTACTACTTGGGTTCTTATCATCTAAATTGAGTTAGATGGTGAAAGTGATTACGAATTAATACGAAATTAAGAGAATTACTCGTTATACTCTGGTTGAGATCTGTCTCCAAGCTTACCACAGACCTGTTTGGCCTTTTCATCAACATAACCATGATTGCTGAACGCGATGTGATAGGCAATGCAAAGGTATGCCATGCTAAAAAGAACTGTGGAGATAAGTAGGCTTTGCACTCTCTTTACAGTGACGTTGCAGATTTGAGAGACTTGAGAACTGCTTTAGAATCAGATCTGACAAGATCATGGTAGACGTTAAAAACGTACTCCAGCGAAGTGTTGATCTTGTATAATGCTCGCCAAGTTCTTGATTCATACGCTGGTTACTTGTATAAATCCACCTCCTCTGTTATGAATGACACACACACACACACACACACACACACACACGGGAGTACCACTTAAGACATTGCCATTTGTTTTTAATGTTAGGTTTATTTTCTTTTTTTCAAGTTATGCGAAGTAGGTCCTCATTTCTCAAGCCTGCCAACTTACGTCGACGGTTTGTGAGACGTAAGGATGATTTTACCCCGGAATCATTCGATGAAGTTGACAAGGTTATGCTGGGGGGATGAGGGCAGGACAAAAACAAGTATGGGTTAAAGACGGGACAAGTGCCACACCATGTCCTGGGCTGGTCATGCTAGCGGTAAGATGGGTAGGGCTTATGTGACAAAGATATATGAGAGACAAGATGTCCCTGGGTCGCGGGCAGCGGCTCAGTGGGCATGTCGAGGCACGGGTGCAGGACGATCAGTGGTAGGATGGCTGCCACACACCTCCTCCCTCTCTCTTCTCAGTCTCTCTCACTGCATGTCGGGATGATGATGTTCTCTCTCTCTCTCTCTCTCTCTCTCTCTCTCTCTCTCTCTCTCTCTCTCTCTCTCTCTCTCTCTCTCTCTCTCTCTCTCTTAAAGCGATTATTCGGTACAGAGAAGAGAACATATCCCCACAACCTTAGAGAATTCCAGCTCTATTTCTGATAATAGAAAATAGAGAAAGACGAAAATAACGAAATTTCTCTTTGATATTACTGAAGCAAGACAAAGAGCAGTCTATCATTGCATGTATACATAAATTCGCATACATGGCACCAGTATACAAAGGCCCGTATGAGCGCTTTCAGAAAGTACAACATTGGAAGAGGAAAAACAGAATGACACGAACGGGTACATTAGCCAAGATTAGTGGCGTGCATTCGTGAAGCGCACTTGCCAAGTAAACAGTAAGTCTAGGCAATAGACTAGACAAACATGTAACACGAGTCATGAAAGGACATTCGACTTCATGTCTTAGAAACGAATCCTCATGCTTTACAGTTCTCTGGTGCGTCTCCACCTTGAATATTGTGGTCAGTTTGAGTTACCCCACCTGTAAAAGATGACGCTGAGTTAAGCGACGTGTTCTTTGAATGATTACATGACTGGGAAATAAATTCTCTGAGTCGTCTAGTTGATCTTATCTAATCTAGAGAAAAGAAAAAAGAGATTCGGATGAATATCAGATACAGGTATTCAAAATGGTTAAAGGTTCCGATAATGTTGATTTGATCGGTTATTCATGATATGTTCATTCTGATTCTACCCATAGTATTGACTCGTAGGTAAGGATTATGTTTAGAGTGAGGGAGGGACATTACTCATTCTTCACAAAGACTGATAACATATATCATTATGAACGAGTAAGAGTAGCTGAAAGAAACACCTTCAGTATGAAATTAGTGTAAGCATCTCTCCCTCTGAGCAACACGTCAACCATTTGCATCGTCTGCCACGGGATGTGTTTCAGATACAGACTAGACAAACTCTTCGCTTTACATCCAAGGGCGGACGTCATTTACGTCTCCATTTTCTAAAAGATTCAAACGCATTTCTCCCGTTAGTCATCTACTTGCTTTGCCACTCTTTCCACGTTTGTGATCTTTGATATCCCCTGCTTTCACAGCTTGGATGTGGTCCAAAGTTCTGTTGCTGTTTGTGTGTCTCTGTATGAAGTGAATCTTTGGTGTTGAAACTGCATGACGTACATTACTGACGGTATTTTGGAATGCTGCACAAAACCATGCCAGCTGCTTATCATATGATATCAAATAAAGAGCTCAGTGGAGTAAACTAAATCGAGATTTGTTCTTGTAAGCTGCGAAAAGCGAAGTACAATTTGAAAAAAAAAATAGAAATGAAAGGAAGAAAAATTAAGAGATAATGTTTTTCACGTCATAATTTCTGGTAACTCTTCACAAGCCTGCACCGTAAGATATCGAAGGTTGCGTCGCCAGGTTTCATACTTCGCTGCAAGATCTACGACTACCTACACAACGGGTCAGCGTCACACCGTCCAGGGTAGACAACCCGCCCGAACCTTGCTGAACCTGAAGGCTGTGAGGATGGGCGAGGTTTGGTGACGTCATACTCCCAGGGTATATAAAGGGAGAAACTACGTGCAGCAAGGCAGATGCACCTTGATACTAACTACAACCATGAGGGCTCTGGTAAGTCTTCGACGGGAGTGGAATAAGGTCGCCAATTTTAGGGCTGGGACGGTACTCATGTATGATGGACATCATCGTGATCATGTCCAGTGCCATCAGTAGAAGCTCAGAGTGGTGATAATTATCAAAGTATTCTGCTTGTAAATGTCTCTTGCCAATTGTGATTAGGAATTCAGCTCACGTCTTCAGCACAACTGTTGCTTTTATCGCTGTAAGTTGTAATCTTTGAATATCTGCGTCCATCGACACTCATTATAATACACAATTTTGAGCTGTATCTGATGGAGCTGTTCTTCTTATCCCAGTACCAAAGAACACCTTCGAAAGTCCACAGTATATTTACGAAACAGAAATCTTCAGCATTTTTGTCAATGTTTTAAATCACAGATATTTTCATAGAAGCCAATACTTTTCTGATTACAGTGGACAGTGTAAACGACCCACACATGTTTTGCAGTTACCACCAGGTATCCTATATACCAGATATATGACATTTTATGCGTAAGTATTTTTTCAAAATGTATGAAAACGTTTATGAGAATTCCAACATTGATGTTTTCTTTCCTCACAGGTGATTCTGTTCGCAGTCTCCGCTTGCTCAGCACAGCAGGTGTGGCCTTACATGGCCCCCTGGGCGCTGCCTTCCGCGAAGCTCATCACAACCCCTGATATGAAGGAAGAAGTTAACCCATTAGCCCTGGCCACCCCATACATGCACCCTTTCGGTCACCCCCTCGTTAACCCTTACTTCGTCAACCCTGGTCAGTTCCCCTTCATGTGGCAGCAGCCTATGGCCGCGGAAGCCACAAAAGAGGCTTCTCGTCGTCGCCGCGACGTGTCGCTCCTCTCCTGCACATGAAACCCCATGCCTGCTCGGGCCCCAAGACCACTGTCGAGACCAAGCAACTGGAGCCAGTTGAACCGACACTCCCGCCGACACCACCAAGCTCGAACTAACCACCAAGGAACACGAGCTCACCATCCCTGCCGTCAGGTACATGCAGCCCTTCGTCAACTACAAACCTTCAAGTACACTGCCATCTCCCCTGCCTCCATGCCCTTTCCACCCTGGTTTCCCTGCCATCCCTTTTACCCACTTGCTGCCGCCCCTATCGTCAAGATGAGTGAATAACTTCACTTCTCCCTCTGGTCCCCCCGCCCACACAAGATGAGATGCATGATAAATGGATGCAGGACAATCAGGTCCAACTCCCTGAAGTCTTTAACAACTCTGATACTTTTCATGACTTCCCTCATCGAAAATAATGGAAAACATAACATTTCTAATCATCTGAGAAAAGCTTTTTGTCTTGTTCACAACCAAGTATACAGAAACAATTGTTTACAAGGAAAAATTAACAGACATAGCAAAACCCAGGAAGTCCTGACTGTTGTAAAGGCAAAAAAAAAAGAAAAAATCTTTTCCATCAAAGTTCCTCAAACAGTATTATATTTGTACTTTTCTCAATGGCACTGAGATCATTCTCATTCCTTTCTATATTTCCTCTTGAAATTACGTACAGAGAAAATCTTAGAAATAAATATATTGATCTGACATTGACTTTTAAAATCCTCTTGGAGCATTAACCCAAAAATCGATGATGTATGATTAACTGGCATGACAAATAGAGACCATTGTATTGTTCAGGTCTAACCTAATGTTATGTTATAAAAGTAGCATGAAAAATATGAGGAATACCCCATAAAGGTTTGACAAACAATTGCTCCGAAAGTCCGGCATAGCACATGAAAGTGATATATATATATATATATATATATAATATATATATAATATATATATATATATATATATAAAATAATATATAATATATATATATATGAATGCTGACAGAAAACGGGTCATAAAGTTTTAGAAAATATTCCACAGATGGGTTCAAAAGAGTGTAAAGATAGGTGATTACACACACACACACACACACACACACACACACACACACACATACACACGTACGTTACAGGTTGAGTCAGAGCCCAAATATGCTAACTGTGAAATGCCGTGCAAGACAAGCTGCAGAGGCTGGCTGAGAGCCGTGAGATATCAAGGGTTAGTAGCATAGAGTGTGGTATAAGAACTAACTCCAACAAATCACCGGCATCGTAGGTGTATGGAAGCAGGACGATCTGAAGTACGTCAATGTTAACAAGGTAGTTACCGAGGTAATCAATCTTCCTGATCTATGACCGTGATAACAGGGATTTGTGTCCAGTAGTAACCTAGTTCATACTTAACGCATCACACATCGTGTCCAATTTACGGTCGCATCCTAACATTCTAAACCTGATTTTAACGCAGCGCCTGTTATGATACTTGAAAGGCTCTACTACTTGGGTTCTTATCATCTAAATTGAGTTAGATGGTGAAAGTGATTACGAATTAATACGAAATTAAGAGAATTACTCGTTATACTCTGGTTGAGATCTGTCTCCAAGCTTACCACAGACCTGTTTGGCCTTTTCATCAACATAACCATGATTGCTGAACGCGATGTGATAGGCAATGCAAAGGTATGCCATGCTAAAAAGAACTGTGGAGATAAGTAGGCTTTGCACTCTCTTTACAGTGACGTTGCAGATTTGAGAGACTTGAGAACTGCTTTAGAATCAGATCTGACAAGATCATGGTAGACGTTAAAAACGTACTCCAGCGAAGTGTTGATCTTGTATAATGCTCGCCAAGTTCTTGATTCATACGCTGGTTACTTGTATAAATCCACCTCCTCTGTTATGAATGACACACACACACACACACACACACACACACACACACACGGGAGTACCACTTAAGACATTGCCATTTGTTTTTAATGTTAGGTTTATTTTCTTTTTTTCAAGTTATGCGAAGTAGGTCCTCATTTCTCAAGCCTGCCAACTTACGTCGACGGTTTGTGAGACGTAAGGATGATTTTACCCCGGAATCATTCGATGAAGTTGACAAGGTTATGCTGGGGGGATGAGGGCAGGACAAAAACAAGTATGGGTTAAAGACGGGACAAGTGCCACACCATGTCCTGGGCTGGTCATGCTAGCGGTAAGATGGGTAGGGCTTATGTGACAAAGATATATGAGAGACAAGATGTCCCTGGGTCGCGGGCAGCGGCTCAGTGGGCATGTCGAGGCACGGGTGCAGGACGATCAGTGGTAGGATGGCTGCCACACACCTCCTCCCTCTCTCTTCTCAGTCTCTCTCACTGCATGTCGGGATGATGATGTTCTCTCTCTCTCTCTCTCTCTCTCTCTCTCTCTCTCTCTCTCTCTCTCTCTCTCTCTCTCTCTCTCTCTCTCTCTCTTAAAGCGATTATTCGGTACAGAGAAGAGAACATATCCCCACAACCTTAGAGAATTCCAGCTCTATTTCTGATAATAGAAAATAGAGAAAGACGAAAATAACGAAATTTCTCTTTGATATTACTGAAGCAAGACAAAGAGCAGTCTATCATTGCATGTATACATAAATTCGCATACATGGCACCAGTATACAAAGGCCCGTATGAGCGCTTTCAGAAAGTACAACATTGGAAGAGGAAAAACAGAATGACACGAACGGGTACATTAGCCAAGATTAGTGGCGTGCATTCGTGAAGCGCACTTGCCAAGTAAACAGTAAGTCTAGGCAATAGACTAGACAAACATGTAACACGAGTCATGAAAGGACATTCGACTTCATGTCTTAGAAACGAATCCTCATGCTTTACAGTTCTCTGGTGCGTCTCCACCTTGAATATTGTGGTCAGTTTGAGTTACCCCACCTGTAAAAGATGACGCTGAGTTAAGCGACGTGTTCTTTGAATGATTACATGACTGGGAAATAAATTCTCTGAGTCGTCTAGTTGATCTTATCTAATCTAGAGAAAAGAAAAAAGAGATTCGGATGAATATCAGATACAGGTATTCAAAATGGTTAAAGGTTCCGATAATGTTGATTTGATCGGTTATTCATGATATGTTCATTCTGATTCTACCCATAGTATTGACTCGTAGGTAAGGATTATGTTTAGAGTGAGGGAGGGACATTACTCATTCTTCACAAAGACTGATAACATATATCATTATGAACGAGTAAGAGTAGCTGAAAGAAACACCTTCAGTATGAAATTAGTGTAAGCATCTCTCCCTCTGAGCAACACGTCAACCATTTGCATCGTCTGCCACAGGATGTGTTTCAGATACAGACTAGACAAACTCTTCGCTTTACATCCAAGGGCGGACGTCATTTACGTCTCCATTTTCTAAAAGATTCAAACGCATTTCTCCCGTTAGTCATCTACTTGCTTTGCCACTCTTTCCACGTTTGTGATCTTTGATATCCCCTGCTTTCACAGCTTGGATGTGGTCCAAAGTTCTGTTGCTGTTTGTGTGTCTCTGTATGAAGTGAATCTTTGGTGTTGAAACTGCATGACGTACATTACTGACGGTATTTTGGAATGCTGCACAAAACCATGCCAGCTGCTTATCATATGATATCAAATAAAGAGCTCAGTGGAGTAAACTAAATCGAGATTTGTTCTTGTAAGCTGCGAAAAGCGAAGTACAATTTGAAAAAAAAAAAATAGAAATGAAAGGAAGAAAAATTAAGAGATAATGTTTTTCACGTCATAATTTCTGGTAACTCTTCACAAGCCTGCACCGTAAGATATCGAAGGTTGCGTCGCCAGGTTTCATACTTCGCTGCAAGATCTACGACTACCTACACAACGGGTCAGCGTCACACCGTCCAGGGTAGACAACCCGCCCGAACCTTGCTGAACCTGAAGGCTGTGAGGATGGACGAGGTTTGGTGACGTCATACTCCCAGGGTATATAAAGGGAGAAACTACGTGCAGCAAGGCAGATGCACCTTGATACTAACTACAACCATGAGGGCTCTGGTAAGTCTTCGACAGGAGTGGAATAAGGTCGCCAATTTTAGGGCTGGGACGGTACTCATGTATGATGGACATCATCGTGATCATGTCCAGTGCCATCAGTAGAAGCTCAGAGTGGTGATAATTATCAAAGTATTCTGCTTGTAAATGTCTGTTGCCAATTGTGATTAGGAATTCAGCTCACGTCTTCAGCACAACTGTTGCTTTTATCGCTGTAAGTTGTAATCTTTGAATATCTGCGTCCATCGACACTCATTATAATACACAATTTTGAGCTGTATCTGATGGAGCTGTTCTTCTTATCCCAGTACCAAAGAACACCTTCGAAAGTCCACAGTATATTTACGAAACAGAAATCTTCAGCATTTTTGTCAATGTTTTAAATCACAGATATTTTCATAGAAGCCAATACTTTTCTGATTACAGTGGACAGTGTAAACGACCCACACATGTTTTGCAGTTACCACCAGGTATCCTATATACCAGATATATGACATTTTATGCGTAAGTATTTTTTCAAAATGTATGAAAACGTTTATGAGAATTCCAACATTGATGTTTTCTTTCCTCACAGGTGATTCTGTTCGCAGTCTCCGCTTGCTCAGCACAGCAGGTGTGGCCTTACATGGCCCCCTGGGCGCTGCCTTCCGCGAAGCTCATCACAACCCCTGATATGAAGGAAGAAGTTAACCCATTAGCCCTGGCCACCCCATACATGCACCCTTTCGGTCACCCCCTCGTTAACCCTTACTTCGTCAACCCTGGTCAGTTCCCCTTCATGTGGCAGCAGCCTATGGCCGCGGAAGCCACAAAAGAGGCTTCTCGTCGTCGCCGCGACGTGTCGCTCCCTCTCCTGCACATGCACCCCATGCCTACTCTGGCCAAGACCACTGTCGAGAGCAAGCAACTGGAGCCAGTTGAAGCCGACACTCCCGCCGACACCACCAAGCTCGAACTAACCACCAAGGAACACGAGCTCACCATCCCTGCCGTCAGGTACATGCAGCCCTTCGTCAACTACAAACCTGTCAAGTACACTGCCATCTCCCCTGCCTCCATGCCTTTCCACCCTGGTTTCCCTGCCATGCCTTACCCACTTGCTGCCGCCCCTATCGTCAAGATGAGTGAATAACTTCACTTCTCCCTCTGGCTCCCATGTCAAAAAAAATTACATTAGTTGTCTGTGTTTTGTACGATCATAACCAGTTCTTGTGGGATGTGACATCTTTGTTCCCGGCAAGTAATAACACATAAAACACTTTTAGTTCTTGAGATGTTTTGTGTCCATATCATGGTGAAATCTACTGCAAGCAACCGTTCCACAAGGGAGTGAAAGGAAAGCAAAGAGACCATTTCAATCATTTCAGTCAAAATTTGAATCCTAAACAAATCACTTTCTTCACAGTCATATCTTTTGCAGATTTGGTCATATTACATCGGGTATTTTAATTACTCTGGCAGACTTGTCAGGAGAATTGAGTTATTCACGTTACACTGCGTAGGTTACCGCAGAGAAAGAAATGGATAAATAAACTGAGCATAAACTGAAGTTTTAAAACCATTCCTCAGTGTTTGATAATGAGTCCGGAAGGAAACCTTATTGCTCCAGACAGTGGTCTTCATCTGACATCATTACGAACATTACTGTTACACAGATAAACACACATGCTAACAGTGATGTACAAAATGCCAGCAACCACACTGATATCAAGATAAGCTTGAACATAAGACAACCACAGTAAGTGACACAAGACGGTTTACCAATTGTCTATCAGCCGCCATAACACCTTCAAAATTCATTTTCTTCTTCCCATACATAGTAATACAGTGAACCTCACTCCTGCCTCCATAGTGAACAATAAGGATGCAATGTTTTCAAAAAGAATATCCATCAAATAAATACAACGTCACTTCAAAAACTAACCAAAAACCATCCTCTCCCCCTCAACAGCTAACCTCATTACTTGACGTGTGACTCTCGCACATTAATGGCCTTATGTGGTGTAACATCGAGATCCATATGAGCATGTTTCCTGTCTGTCGTCTTCACAGCACTTGCCAGGGCCCACACGAGCAAGGGAAAGTGGCTTAGAAGTTCTGGTTTATTTGGTTCCCTCTTGTAATATCTAACTTATTCTATTCCCTCTTGCAATATCTAATTTATTCTATTCCCTCTTGTAATATCTAATTTATTCTATTCCCTCTTGTACTATCTAATTTATTCTATTCCCTCTTGTACTATCTAATTCATTCTATTCCCTCTTATACTATCTATTTGATTCCTTCTTGCACTATCTGTGTCAAGTGACATCATGCTGACAACGTAGCACATTCATTCTTGAATCTAGATTCTTTTCAAAAGAAAAAATATTTGAATCCATTAAACACTTATACAGTAAGCAATTCTTTCTTATTTTGAGAATACTGGGTACTGTGTCAAGCTAATGATTAAGTAACTGTTTCCGTGAACAATTCCTTTGGAAAGTGAAGGTGATTAAAAACTTGCAACGGAAGTTGGTAGGTTGGCTTTTTGGGTATATGATCTATCAATTGCCATGGTCGTTAAGGCCATCAACGGCAACATATGATGAACCAGACAATATTGAACACCTTCCGGTATTCAAAAATAATCCTAAGACCAAAAACACCCTCACTGTGCATATGATTCATGCCTAAAGTCGTCTCACAAATCCTACATCAATGAATTCCTCATTGATCACACAAAATCTTTAACTACACAGACATCATTCAAACAATTGCCGGCCACAATGTATGCAGATTTACACATAGCATTGTTTTCAAATAAATGACATACTCATTCAAATTTGATACATTCTTAAAACGGCGGGTGTGAGTATGGAAATATGTATAAAGGGGTACACCCGCTGAGGTTCACCCAGGTTCCCATATATATTCAAATTTGTCCTCTCCGTCTTAGACCAAGAGAATCCTCGTATTCTAACCCAAAATAGCACATATTATAGAAAAAATTTCTGTTTGGTCGTTGGGGAAATAAAGTACAGGGAAAGGTTCTGAAAAACAAATATATCATTTTCGGCATAATGTATGATACTTTATATAAGTTACGCCTTAAAATTTTCTTTCATGTCTCTAATTATTTATAGAAAACGTAAATCATGTCCTAAGATTTAATGGGATCCTTGAAGATATTTACTAGTCAATCTGTATCACACATTAGATCTCTTTATACGAAACCAGAAAGATATTACTGCTCCCAGTAACTTTATTGTTTGTAATATATAACATCTGAATAGAATTTAGGAAGTACTTGTACATAGTTTCTATCTTGATTCCTCTCTCTCTCTCTCTCTCTCTCTCTCTCTCTCTCTCTCTCTCTCTCTCTCTCTCTCTCTCTCTCTCTCTCTCTCTCTCTTTATACACACACACACACACACACACACACACACACACACACACACACACACACACACATATATATATATATATATATATATATATATATATATATATATATATATATATTATCCCTGGGGATAGGGGAGAAAGAATACTTCCCACGTATTCCCTGCGTGTCGTAGAAGGCGACTAAAAGGGGAGGGAGCGGGGGGCTGGAAATCCTCCCCCTCTCGTTTTTTTTTTAGTTTTCCAAAAGAAGGAACAGAGAATTGGGCCAGGTGAGGGTATTCCCTCAAGGCCCAGTCCTCTGTTCTTAACGCTACCTCGCTAATGCGGGAAATGGCGAATAGTTTGAAAGAAAGAAGAAAGAATATATATATATATATATATATATATATATATATATATATATATATATTGGAAAGGATCACAATTTTGCGCGTGATCAAGAAATTCCTATGAGTCCACGGGGAAAATGAAACACTTTAAGTTCCCAAGTGCACTTTCGTGTAATAATCACATCATCAGGGGAGACACAAGAGAGAAATATAAGTCAGTTGATATACATCGAAGAGACGAAGCTAGGACGCCATTTGGTAAACATGCGATTGTCCAAGACATACAACATTTCTTTGTTCCTCCATTCTTGTCCTGCTATGTTTGTTCCTTGCTTTCTTATTACCTTCCAAATGCTGGCTGTTGGCATATATCGAAGCACATATCGAAGCTCCGCTTTTTTATACGTATGTTTTTTATTCAGTCTTATTTGTGTGAGTGTGTGTGTGTGTGTGTGTGTGTGTGTGTGTGTGTGTTAGATCCTTTTAGAATTTGCATCTCAGTGCGGGAATCATGTTGGTGTCTCGCCGCTGTACTCTGACTTTTATTTCAATTAGTGTAACGAAAACTGAAAACAATATTCAAGGTGAGAACGCACCGGAGAATTGTATAGAGTGAGAATCAGTGTCTTAAGGCTTCATTAAGAATGCCCTACCTATGAATCGGAATTTGTTGTTGTTGTTGTTGTTCGTCTTAGTTACTGCTTCCTTGCACTGCTTACGTAACTTTAGGTCACATGAAATCATTACACCTAATTCTTTCCTCATTAACCTTATTTACGAAAATATAAGACAACGACATAATTTGAATCACACTACCTATCAGCATGCCTTCAGCGTCACGAAAAACAATTCTCATAACTACCATAAAACACCTTGTGAAAGTAGAGATATTGTGATGCCGTCGATTCTGTACCGGTATGACTGAATCAATTGGAAAAATATCATTTCCCAGTATACATAAGAAAAAAATAATATTCTCATTTTGATGTTAAAAGTATATGAAAACTATTACCAGGATCAGATTATATGAAAAAGTACTACTATTTTAGCGAAAGTTACAGTTCATGACCTAAGAAACTTTATTATGTAACGAGGAGTTAGCGAGTGCAGGGTGAGGGTCATTCACCATATATCCGGGTAAGAAGCGGAGACCTCAGCCCTCGCCTAGGTAGGTTTACGTGACCAACCCTTGCCCCTAATTAGTAACTCCTCCGCTATTTTAGTGTTGACCTATTACACATATAGTAGCTCGTTAATTGGTCATAACGAGCATGTGTATCTCCCGTAAGTTCTTTATTATATCCCGTAGCCTATCCGTTACTTGACCTTGACCGGATGATACTCAGTGAGGTATATCGGATACTGTATATGTAATTATTTGCTATGGTAAAGAGGAGAAAAGTTAAAATGCAGTCTAAGCCGTGACGGACTTAACATCCATCGTAAATAAGACACAGACACTTCCTTCATTGACTCCACCTTGTCTGTTAGTACATAGGCGCCACCTTGTCCAGGGTAGATGTCGCGAGCTCAGATTACTTCACTTTTTTCCTACAATGAGGACTGTGGGCAGAGCGACCTTTGTTATTTATCTTTTCATCTCGTATGAGGATGTGTTTAACAAAATTCTACCTGCGTATCTACCGAAAATGACAAACCTCACACAAAGCGTCTTAAAGTGAATGCCGTCAAATTGATGACAATGATGAAATAAAATCTAATTGAATTATTCAAGCTAACCAGAGATAGCATTGTTTTCGTGCACTGAAGCTCTGGTTGATAATTACGAATATTAGTATGCTGTTGAAACCTAATCGTTGTGTGCCAACTATTCCGAGAGTATGCTTTTGTTGATGTAAACCATAAACAATTTAGATTGTATGTGTCAGCATTCATGGCTAGTGACCTATACAGACTTCTCCACCTATGTTTGTGATGAATATTTGGAGTCATTATAAATGTATCATGGGGAGTTTCACGCATGTTGCCCCGTGTCCTCTCTCTCTCTCTCTCTCTCTCTCTCTCTCTCTCTCTCTCTCTCTCTCTCTCTCTCTCTCTCTCTCTCTCTCTCTCTCTCTCTCTCTCTCTCTCTCTCTCTCTCTCTCTCTCTCTCTCTCTCTCTCTCTCTCTCTCTCTCTCTCTCTCTCTCTCTCCTTGTATTTTTTTTAACTTTCTAAAATGGGAAACAGAAGAAGGAGTCACGCGGGGAGTGCTCATCCTCCTCGAAGGCTCAGATTGGGGTGCCTAAATGTGTGTGGATGTAACCAAGATGTGAAAAAAGGAGAGATAGGTAGTATGTTTGAGGAAAGGAACCTGGATGTTTTGGCTCTGAGTGAAACGAAGCTCAAGGGTAAAGGGGAAGAGTGGTTTGGGAATGTCTTGGGAGTAAAGTCAGGGGTTAGTGAGAGGACAAGAGCAAGGGAAGGAGTAGCAGTACTCCTGAAACAGGAGTTGTGGGAGTATGTGATAGAATGTAAGAAAGTAAATTCTCGATTAATATGGGTAAAACTGAAAGTTGATGGAGAGAGATGGGTGATTATTGGTGCATATGCACCTGGGCATGAGAAGAAAGATCATGAGAGGCAAGTGTTTTGGGAGCAGCTGAATGAGTGTGTTAGTGGTTTTGATGCACGAGACCGGGTTATAGTGATGGGTGATTTGAATGCAAAGGTGAGTAATGTGGCAGTTGAGGGAATAATTGGTATACATGGGGTGTTCAGTGTTGTAAATGGAAATGGTGAAGAGCTTGTAGATTTATGTGCTGAAAAAGGACTGATGATTGGGAATACCTGGTTTAAAAAGCGAGATATACATAAGTATACTTATGTAAGTAGGAGAGATGGCCAAAGAGCGTTATTGGATTACGTGTTAATTGACAGGCGCGCGAAAGAGAGACTTTTGGATGTTAATGTGCTGAGAGGTGCAACTGGAGGGATGTCTGATCATTATCTTGTGGAGGCTAAGGTGAAGATTTGTATGGGTTTTCAGAAAAGAAGAGTGAATGTTGGGGTGAAGAGGGTGGTGAGAGTAAGTGAGCTTGGGAAGGAGATTTGTGTGAGGAAGTACCAGGAGAGACTGAGTACAGAATGGAAAAAGGTGAGAACAATGGAAGTAAGGGGAGTGGAGGAGGAATGGGATGTATTTAGGGAATCAGTGATGGATTGCGCAAAAGATGCTTGTGGCATGAGAAGAGTGGGAGGTGGGTTGATTAGAAAGGGTAGTGAGTGGTGGGATGAAGAAGTAAGAGTATTAGTGAAAGAGAAGAGAGAGGCATTTGGACAATTTTTGCAGGGAAAAAATGCAATTGAGTGGGAGATGTATAAAAGAAAGAGACAGGAGGTCAAGAGAAAGGTGCAAGAGGTGAAAAAAAGGGCAAATGAGAGTTGGGGTGAGAGAGTATCATTAGATTTTAGGGAGAATAAAAAGATGTTGTGGAAGGAGGTAAATAAAGTGCGTAAGACAAGGGAGCAAATGGGAACTTCAGTGAAGGGCGCAAATGGGGAGGTGATAACAAGTAGTGGTGATGTGAGAAGGAGATGGAGTGAGTATTTTGAAGGTTTGTTGAATGTGTTTGATGATAGAGTGGCAGATATAGGGTGTTTTGGTCGAGGTGGTGTGCAAAGTGAGAGGGTTAGGGAAAATGATTTGGTAAACAGAGAAGAGGTAGATTGCGTTTGCGAGGTAGCGCAAGGAAACAGACGAAAGAAATGGCCCAACCCCCCACATACACATGTATATACATACGTCCACACACGCAAATATACATACCTACACAGCTTTCCATGGCTTACCCCAGACGCTTCACATGCCCTGATTCAATCCACTGACAGCACGTCAACCCCGGTATACCACATCGCTCCAATTCACTCTATTCCTTGCCCTCCTTTCATCCTCCTGCATGTTCAGGCCCCGATCACACAAAATTTCTTTCACTCCATCTTTCCACCTCCAATTTGGTCTCCCTCTTCTCCTTGTTCCCTCCACCTCCGACACATATATCCTCTTGGTCAATCTTTCCTCACTCATCCTCTCCATGTGCCCAAACCACTTCAAAACACCCTCTTCTGCTCTCTCAACCACGCTCTTTTTATTTCCACATATCTCTCTTACCCTTACGTTACTTACTCGATCAAACCACCTCACACCACACATTGTCCTCAAACATCTCATTTCCAGCACATCCATCCTCCTGCGCACAACTCTATCCATAGTCCACGCCTCGCAACCATACAACATTGTTGGAACCACTATTCCTTCAAACATACCCATTTTTGCTTTCCGAGATAATGTTCTCGACTTCCACACATTCTTCAAGGCTCCCAGAATTTTCGCCCCCTCCCCCACCCTATGATCCACTTCCGCTTCCATGGTTCCATCCGCTGCCAGATCCACTCCCAGATATCTAAGACACTTCACTTCCTCCAGTTTTTCTCCATTCAAACTCACCTCCCAATTGAATTGACCCTCAACCCTACTGTACCTAATAACCTTGCTCTTATTCACATTTACTCTTAACTTTCTTCCTTCACACACTTTACCAAACTCAGTCACCAGCTTCTGCAGTTTCTCACATGAATCAGCCACCAGCGCTGTATCATCACCGAACAACAACTGACTCACTTCCCAAGCTCTCTCATCCACAACAGACTTCATACTTGCCCCTCTTTCCAAAACTCTTGCATTCACCTCCCTAACAACCCCATCCATAAACAAATTAAACAACCATGGAGACATCACACACCCCTGCCGCAAACCTACATTCACTGAGAACCAATCACTTTCCTCTCTTCCTACACGTACACATGCTTTACATCCTCGATAAAAACTTTTCACTGCTTCTAACACCTTGCCTCCCACACCACATATTCTTAATACCTTCCACAGAGCATCTCTATCAACTTTATCATAAGCCTTCTCCAGATCCATAAATGCTACATACAAATCCATTTGCTTTTCTAAGTATTTCTCACATACATTCTTCAAAGCAAACACCTGATCCACACATCCTCTACCACTTCTGAAACCACACTGCTCTTCCCCAATCTGATGCTCTGTACATGCCTTCACCCTCTCAATCAATACCGTCCCATATATATATATATATATATATATATATATATATATATATATATATATATATATATATATATATATATATATATATTTATTTATTATTATATTATTATTATTATACTTTGTCGCTGTCTCCCGCGTTTGCGAGGTAGCGCAAGGAAACAGACGAAAGAAATGGCCCAACCCCCCCCCCCATACACATGTATTAGTGAAAGAGAAGAGAGAGGCATTTGGACGATTTTTGCAGGGAAAAAATGCAATTGAGTGGGAGACGCATAAAAGAAAGAGACAGGAGGTCAAGAGAAAGGTGCAAGAGGTGAAAAAAAGGGCAAATGAGAGTTGGGGTGAGAGAGTATCATTAGATTTTAGGGAGAATAAAAAGATGTTGTGGAAGGAGGTAAATAAAGTGCGTAAGACAAGGGAGCAAATGGGAACTTCAGTGAAGGGCGCAAATGGGGAGGTGATAACAAGTAGTGGTGATGTGAGAAGGAGATGGAGTGAGTATTTTGAAGGTTTGTTGAATGTGTTTGATGATAGAGTGGCAGATATAGGGTGTTTTGGTCGAGGTGGTGTGCAAAGTGAGAGGGTTAGGGAAAATGATTTGGTAAACAGAGAAGAGGTAGTAAAAGCTTTGCGGAAGATGAAAGCCGGCAAGGCAGCAGGTTTGGATGGTATTGCAGTGGAATTTATTAAAAAAGGGGGTGACTGTATTGTTGACTGGTTGGTAAGGTTATTTAATGTATATACGTATGACTCATGATGAGGTGCCTGAGGATTGGCGGAATGCGTGCATAGTGCCATTGTACAAAGGCAAAGGGGATAAGAGTGAGTGCTCAAATTACAGAGGTATAAGTTTGTTAAGTATTCCTGGTAAATTATATGGGAGGGTATTGATTGAGAGGGTGAAGGCATGTACAGAGCATCAGACTGGGGAAGAGCAGTGTGGTTTCAGAAGTGGTAGAGGATGTGTGGATCAGGTGTTTGCTTTGAAGAATGTATGTGAGAAATACTTAGAAAAGCAAATGGATTTGTATGTAGCATTTATGGATCTGGAGAAGGCATATGATAGAGTTGATAGAGATGCTCTGTGGAAGGTATTAAGAATATATGGTGTGGGAGGCAAGTTGTTAGAAGCAGTGAAAAGTTTTTATGGAGGATGTAAGGCATGTGTACGTGTAGGAAGAAAGGAAAGTGATTGGTTCTCAGTGAATGTAGGTTTGCGGCAGGGGTGTGTGATGTCTCCATGGTTGTTTAATTTGTTTATGGATGGGGTTGTTAGGGAGGTGAATGCAAGAGTTTTGGAAAGAGGGGCAAGTATGAAGTCTGTTGGGGATGAGAGAGCTTGGGAAGTGAGTCAGTTGTTGTTCGGTGATGATACAGCGCTGGTGGCTGATTCATGTGAGAAACTGCAGAAGCTGGTGACTGAGTTTGGTAAAGTGTGTGAAAGAAGAAAGTTAAGAGTAAATGTGAATAAGAGCAAGGTTATTAGGTACAGTAGGGTTGAGGGTCAAGTCAATTGGGAGGTGAGTTTGAATGGAGAAAAACTGGAGGAAGTGAAGTGTTTTAGATATCTGGGAGTGGATCTGGCAGCGGATGGAACCATGGAAGCGGAAGTGGATCATAGGGTGGGGGAGGGGGCGAAAATTCTGGGAGCCTTGAAGAATGTGTGGAAGTCGAGAGCATTATCTCGGAAAGCAAAAATGGGTATGTTTGAAGGAATAGTGGTTCCAACAATGTTGTATGGTTGCGAGGCGTGGGCTATGGATAGAGTTGTGGGCAGGAGGATGGATGTGCTGGAAATGAGATGTTTGGGGACAATGTGTGGTGTGAGGTGGTTTGATCGAGTAAGTAACGTAAGGGTAAGAGAGATGTGTGGAAATAAAAAGAGCGTGGTTGAGAGAGCAGAAGAGGGTGTTTTGAAATGGTTTGGGCACATGGAAAGAATGAGTGAGGAAAGATTGACCAAGAGGATATATGTGTCGGAGGTGGAGGGAACGAGGAGAAGAGGGAGACCAAATTGGAGGTGGAAAGATGGAGTGAAAAAGATTTTGTGTGATCGGGGCCTAAACATGCAGGAGGGGGAAAGGAGGGCAAAGAATAGAGTGAATTGGAGCGATGTGGTATACCGGGGTTGACGTGCTGTCAGTGGATTGAATCAAGGCATGTGAAGCGTCTGGGGTAAACCATGGAAAGCTGTGTAGGTATGTATATTTGCGTGTGTGGACGTATGTATATACATGTGTATGGGGGGGGGGGCATTTCTTTCGTCTGTTTCCTTGCGCTACCTCGCAAACGCGGGAGACAGCGACAAAGTATAATAATAAAAAAAAAATAAATATTTTTGGTCAACAAAGTTGTATGGTTGCGAGGCGTGGGCTATGGATAGAGTTGTGCGCAGGAGGATGGATGTGCTGGAAATGAGATGTTTGAGGACAATGTGTGGTGTGAGGTGGTTTGATCGAGTGAGTAACGTAAGGGTAAGAGAGATGTGTGGAAATAAAAAGAGCGTGGTTGAGAGAGCAGAAGTGGGTGTTTTGAAGTGGTCTGGGCACATGGAGAGAATGAGTGAGGAAAGATTGACCAAGAGGATATATGTGTCGGAGGTGGAGGGAACGAGGAGAAGAGGGAGACCAAATTGGAGGTGGAAAGAAGGAGTGAAAAAGATTTTGTGTGATCGGGGCCTGAACATGCAGGAGGGTGAAAGGAGGGCAAGGAATAGAGTGAATTGGAGCGATATGGTATACCGGGGTTGACGTGCTGTCAGTGGATTGAATCAAGGCATGTGAAGCGTCTGGGGTAAACCATGGAAAGCTGTGTAGGTATGTATATTTGCGTGTGTGGACGTATGTATATACATGTGTATGGGGGGGGGTTGGGCTATTTCTTTCGTCTGTTTCCTTGCGCTACCTCGCAAACGCGGGAGACAGCGACAAAGTATAAAAAAATAATATATATATATATATATATATATATATATATATATATATATATATATATATATATTTTAATTTTCCAAAAGAAGGAACAGAGAACGGGGCCAGGTGAGGATATTCCCTCAAAGGCCCAGTCCTCTGTTCTTAACGCTACCTCGCTAATGCGGGTAATGGCGAATAGTATGAAAGAAAGAAAGATATATTGGAAAGGATCAGAATTTTGCGCGTGATCAAGATATTCCTATGAGTCCACGGGGAAAATGAAACACGATAAGTTCCCAAGTGCACTTTCGTGTAATAATCACATCATCAAGGGTGAACACAAGAGAGAAATATAACAGTCAGTTGATATACATCGAAGAGACATAGCTAGGACGCCATTTGGTAGACATGCGATAGTCCAAGACAGGATTGTCTTGAAGGGGTCCTTGTCCTTGTGGGGAAGAGAGGGTAATATCGTTGCCATGGCTAGGAAACTCGTCACTGCTGAAAATAATAAGGTTACGATTGTAATAAAAGATGAAAAAGTAGTTATTGAAAACATCATCTTTTTCCATATAAAATATCAGTGATTATCAACAATATACTATCAGAGACTGAAAAAAAATCTAAAGACAAAACCGGTAACTTCTATTGACTTTTTTTCTTACATTTTACCGAAGTACTTTCATATATATTCTTCTTCACTGAAACTATCTTACATGTTTTCTTCTGAAGTGCAGTATATCAATAGTGAAAGGATGACAGGAGAAGTAATCAAAGATCACCACTTGATTTATCCATACCAAAATAAGTTTTCCGTTTGAATGTGGCAACATAACAGAAGGGACGCCATTCCGTGAACCCTTCCACGCGTACGCTGTTTCCATCAGCGGTGCGCGGGTATTCTGTGACCTTGTACAAATATGTGACATTAAACAGACTCTGAGATGTTAGAAAACCTTCCTGTTTAGGTCATTGAAGTGCCTTAGCCGTTCATACAAAAATACAGTACATTGACATAAATCTTGTTTATCTAGGCAATAGATTTGTGTATCATTAAGTTGGGTCTGTGTTTTAGAAAGGTGGTGTGACACGGATGCTCTTGTTTCGTGTGATATATAGTTTTTTTTTATTGTTTTCGAGGGGCTAAATAAGTTGGGATTATTGTAGAAACGTATGAATCATTATTAACATTGTTGAATATATTTATTATGCAATATAGTGCTCAAGTGGTTTCAGACGCCGACGTCAAACCCTTCTATTATCATATCGGCTTGAACCACGTTTCGTCAGTCTTCCTTTGTACGCTCGGCTGGGAATACCCAGTGAGTTAATCGCCCATTATAAGTTAGATATTTCTAAAACCCTACTTTTTCTTTCTCTTTTGACAGGCCTGTAATCCCACAATTCATCACAATGAACATATCGTATCGTTGTGAGAATCATTTTCGAAACCAAATTTAAACGTCTTCATTCAAAAAACCTGGGGTCCTCTTCAAATGTAAGCTCTTTTCCTCTGAACAGTTGTTCAAATAATATAAAGGATTGATCCGTCCATTTATGAAGTTTTCTCACATCTAGCGAGTTTATGTTTCTAGGTATAATCAAGGCCAGAGCATTCAGAGTTATCTGTTCATCAAGACTAGTCTCGAAACTTGACACGCTTACCCTTCTTTGCAGTGTAAGTTGAATTCCTGCTCCAGATGCATGACCTTAGCCTCTGCTCCCGAGAGCTGGTTGTTTGTCTCAGCCATTAGCCTAGTTGACTACGCAATGCCAAGCAAGCTACTGCGCCACATGTTTACCTAGTGGCCGTTGGAAACTTAAAACTGGGCCGTTCAGCCGCCGTTGTAACACCTGTTGCATTCCCTACACTCCGAAGCTCTTTATCCCTTCATGTCTTTCATTGCAACTAAAACTTGTCCCATTTCTTTTTATAAGGGAGAATTTCCAGTTCGTCCAAAAGTACAGAATATATATTTTTTCATCTTATGTCACCCTCACGTTAACCCCTTTCATTGTTTCAATTTAAGACCTAAGTTTGGTGTGAAATTCTTTCCGCGAATGATATCTTATAAAATATACGGAAGACCTGCGTCCTCGCAATTATGGAGCATCATCCCTCTCAATATTGGTTATGTGTGTTGTCATACCCCCCAGTTCACTCCTCCTACCCTCCATAGGTTCCTATGTGAACAATAAGAAATGTTTATCGACATGGTTGTCAGTGCTAGAGCGCTGTTCCAAAGCTGTAGGTTCATACTCTCTGAACTATGTCCTGCTGAAATCCTCTCACATCAACTCTTGCAATGCTCTCAAGAGATATTGCATTGCAGTTGATTTGCTTTGTGATGCTGTCCTTCCCCCTTTTCACTCCTCGTTCGTGGAAGCTCAAGGTATCCTATATCAATGACAACGTTGTTGACCTTGCTGAAAATAGACTGTGTTCTCGGCCCCTCCCACCAGACTTGGCCTAATTATAACCATAGTTCGCACCGCCCTCGCTGCTGTAGCCCGCGAGGACTTAAACCTGAGAGATGCTGAAGGACCTGGCTAGTGTGGTATTTAATATTATGATCAATCTGTGCATAAGAAATGCTATCATCGAAAACATCGACACTGTCGCAGGCAGTGTGATATTGTCACTGCCAGAATATGTGTAGGTTACTGGTATCTTAGGTAAGTTACAGAAATCTATGATATTCAGCGTTCCAAATGTCATCTCTGCAGTCTGTACCTGATAGACATATATTTGGATATCATACTGTTGAGTGACCTAAGATTTCAGAATTTATGTTAACTTTTTTTCAATTTGGCTCCCTTAAGGATGTCCTTATACTATACACAAAGCCTGGTATGCTTTGAGTAATACCTTGTATCATATAGTTTGTCTCATGAAACGGTCAGTATCCCTATGTATCCTGTAGATTATTTACCTTATTCCTGGATGTATTCTGAACGTCATCTGGTACATTTTATATTTTGGATACCTCATACATGGCGTGCTTAACCCTCTTTTGTATTTCTTATCAACGCCAGTGAAGTATCTTGAATACCAGTCTCGTATTTGGTAGCATTCTGATACCCTTTACGTATACGTCTTGTGTTGAAAGGTACACTGATCGTCCTATAAATTACGCCAGTGCTGTTAATAATGTTCCCTTTCACCCTCTTTCTTTTTATCTATCGTCTGGACGAGAAACCTCTAAGCTTCTTGGCCTACGTGTCACCCTCAGAGCGTCGGTGTGATTTTCGAAGGGAGGAAAAAGCTGGGTAAACTTAGCCGAACGTACAAAGCAAGGTGTGATGAAACGTGATGCAAGTCGACCGGATGGGGGAAAGGCCGGACTTCGGCGTCTGAAACCCCTTGTCCAATATATTACACAGTGAACATATAATGATGATGGTAATTATGATGATTCATACGTTAATGCAATAATCCCAACCTATTTAGCCCCTCGAAAACAACAACAACAACAACAAAAATATTACACGAAACAAGAGCATCCGTGTCACACCACCTTCCTAAAACACCACAGATCCTAGTTACACTCTGTGCTAGACATTTCCCAGTATGCTTGGACCAATGATGCATTGTTAGATACGGGGGAAAAAACATATTGTAGAGATATTCTATTGAAAGTGTTTGCCTTTTCAACGTCATCTACCTGTACCCATTATGTCCTCTTGTTGTTGTTATCATTTTATATCCTATATAATGGCCCTCGTCACCAAGACGGGTTAAAATCTGATTCTCAGTCTTTACTATTTGCAGTAGATTTGTCAGTTTCTGTACTGTACATATTTTTGATGTTATGATTGAACTTACACTCAAAGATTTCATTGGAGTTTCTTTTGATATTTCTTAGTATTACTGTGAATATTTTGTGTCTTTTCTTCGCATCTCTCTGTAAAAAATGTAAAACTTATCTCAAATAGGCTCACAAGATTTTACAAATGGAAAAATAATTTGAATGAAAGCAAGGGGCAATAGACCACTGTATCCTTGAGGATGTTCGTGATAGTGAAAGACTTTATGATCATATTGTCCTTTGTTTGGTACGAGTGGAAAAGCAAATGGGTATGGAGAAATGCTTGTAAATTTTTCTGTGTTTCCGAAGACGGCAAATAACGCCCGGCGTAAACTTGAAGCTTGATATTAGTCAAGTATATTCTTGAATTTATCTGTGGTGTTGTCATTGAGCACTCGTATTGGTCAATCAATTCACATGTTGACAATCCTACCCAAGAAAAAGGTTTTTGCCCAATTTGGCCAATAATTTGTTTGCCGATGAGTTGTATTCATTAGTATGCATGCACTGCTTACCCGGCTATAGTTCTAATGTGATTACCATACGTGATTCTTTATGTTCTTCAATCACTTGTAGCTCAGCAGAATCAATATTTACCTTCTCGTATGTACTGTCGACGTTTTAAACTTTGCACTTCATGAAATCAAAATTCATTTTGCCTCCTGGGATCCCATTCTGTTATTTCATCTATATCAGTTTGCAGCTGTAGATGATTAGTACCAGTCAGAGCATTATTATTTCCCTGCTTAGCATCGTCAGCGAATCCTTACATCTTATGTATATGAGAAAGAAACTTGGTACTAAGATTAAGCACCTGCGATATATTGAAGCTTGATTATCAATCAGTACTCGTTGATGAAAGCATTCAACCAACTTTCTCACCATCGAAATATAAACGCATGATCACCGCATAAGATCAGTTAGTAGTCTCTGATGTGAGACTTTGACCAAATGTTTTGTGAATATCTTTCATATGGTAAGTATCCATTAAGCTGACTCTGTCATAAAGGAAATCAAGCAGATCTACTACCATTAAGCAAATCGTTAATATAAGCGGTGATCCTTTAAATTACTTACAACTGTCTTGACTGATGATTTCAATAACTTTATCGATGTCGCAATGGCAAACTTGAGTTTTTCGCAACATGTGACTTACAGAAATAGAAGTTAAGTGCGTCACTACCTCATTTATAGCTTCTCTCATTGTTTACAGATAAAACTTACCACGATCTGGCGTATCATTTACTATCATTCTAACAAATACTGGTGGTATATCATGAACAGATGTTTTAACGTACTGCACAATGTCCTCCTCTACCAGCAGTGGGACTGGGTCTTAAACATGAATTGTCTTCAGTGGTGATCATGGACACAATAGATAAGACCTATGCTGTGGCTTCAGAGTCTTTGATCACCGTTCTTCTGGACCAATCGACAGAACAATTACTCTCCTGCATCTAACAATAAATTCTCTGGGTAGTCTTTTGCTATTTTCAGAATCATATGGATCGTATTGACATTTATGCTGACGTATGAGTTATTCTAAGTTTACAACATGAATTTACGTTAGTTGATCATGCTTGGTATTACTTCTACTGAATTTCGTAGGTGACGTTTGCATTGCTGTTGCGAAAGCTACCTCGAAAGTGCTATGTCAGTGATCATTCATATTCAGACCAAATATTAGACAAGATCCCTATTTGAATTTAAGGCTAAGTGTAACATCATGTCGCTAATAAGTCCACACCGGAGCTACTAGTTCGGCGTTCTCCACTTCGAGCTGAGATGTTGATATTTACCTGTTTAATCGATCCATGATCAATATCGATTACTGGTAGTTGATCATAAAATCTAACTCTGGTGTCTGCGCAGGGACTTATTCTTTTTTTTTTTTTTTGACTGATGCTGCTGTTATTGTCTTACACGATTTATCTTTAATTTCTACTAAAAACACAGTTGTTATGAACTACAACACGTCTCAGTTGAGTATTAGATCTAACTATAAGAGAGTAGAGTCTAACTTAGTTTCGTCTGCCTTTAATATGTAGTGTACTCTGGAAATTTATAGTCGATACGAAAATATATGTACGCTATATCTAATCAAGATCTAGAGATACCACCTACATTACACATATCTATAATGTATTCCTCGCTAAACTGGAGAAATTTGTTTAGTAAGCTGCTTACAAAATATATCTATTAGATTGCCGAGAATTCTTTGATAACTGTTTATAGGGTGGAACGTACTTTAGCATTTTGATGGGGTCTCTGAAAAGCTAGTCATTCTCGTAATATCTATCACATCTACGTGAAAAAACAACACTAATAAATGCTCATGTGGATATAGCGCGCACCTTGCGTGACGTAAAGACGAGCAAACCACTGATTGGTCAGCTCTGTGGAGCCTCGGCGTATAAACCGGTCTACACACCATACAGGTCTTTAGTGCCATCTCGACCATTGCTACAGCGGCACTCTTGTCTTTAGTGGTTACTCGCGGGAAAATATCCCAAACTTACTTGCTAGTGTTGTGTGTGTTTGTTAGAATAGCCTGGTGAGTTTATACAAGTTTCAGGTTTTATTGGAACAAGATTTATCTCTGGTTTGAACGCGTAAACTGTACTACAGAAAAGTATTCGTTTTAACGGGGAGCTGAGAACTACGTAGAAGATGCCCTGTAGAATAGCAGATGCATTCTTGTGTGGTGATACAAGGTAATCGCACAAGTTACCTAGTTATCAAGTTTTGAAGTCAAAAGGTGTTTCGTAGTGGATGACGAAGTGTGTAAGAGCTTAAGGAAAGCCTTGTAGATTGAACAGTATTTCATAGCATGTGCCTCTGAACATGGAACATTAATGGTGTATACTCATGGCAGCACAAAATGAACTGGATGTAAAGATGTGTCAGCCATTGATGCCATTTGTTGTGTGGGTGGAAAGTCAACAAGCTAACCAACTTCAGCCACACGTGATAAGTATGTATATATTCTATAATAGGATGGAGAGGGACATCATATTACTATTACTGTGTTTGGACCTTGCTACTACGTGAAAGTCATCCAAGTCATCCAAATGGGCCCGACTCTCAGCTGTTCAAGACGGTTGTTACCAGTAGCTTCCATATGGCATCGTTATTTGTAGTGTGATTATGTTTTGAGACTCGAATTGTTAATCAATATTACGCATTAACATCGTTTTCTTTGTGATAAAAAAAAAAGAGCCCCTGTATATATGTTTAAAGCATTCTTTTGTTGAAGCTCATCAAGTTAAATCAGAATGAAACAAGATTGAAAAGATCTCTGGTTACCTTATCATGTCTTTATTTTCTTGTTAATCACGTCTGATATGTTACACCACCGCTTGTGTCTGTGTACATACAGTTTACTTAGCATGAAAAAATCGTAATACCGTGAATGTGTGACCGCAGTTATATCATCATGTTGATATTCATGGTTTTACTTGTATGGCATTCTGGATGTGCATCTGATGATTAGAAGTTCACGCGAATGTATGAATAGGAACCTATAATAAATGTGTACGTGAGTTTGCCTCCTTTAATCAGTCGCCACTCCGTGCATTTCTCTCTCTCTCTCTCTCTCTCTCTCTCTCTCTCTCTCTCTCTGAGCCAGCAAATATGTAAGTGGCTGTCAAGTGTCTCTACTTTCGCCTAGGGAGCTGTCTTTCCTTGCAGCATTATCCACACATGAACTGCTAGCATCCAGCCTATAATTTCACCATCTCACACATAACTCTTGACCACATTTTACTCATTTTCCCATGGTGAGCGCCACGCAGTAGCCATACATTTTGACAAACTCTTGTCGTTGGCACTCTTAATTACCCTCGTTACAATAAAGAAATAGGAGAGATTTCTCTGAGTTATACCAGAAGATTAATAAAACGGGTCATCTACAGAAACATTTAGTAGAGAACTGTATAAACTCATGTTGATCCCCGAGTACCAGTTATGGTAGATGCATAGCGACTGAAAGTGTTATTCTGCAAGCAATACGTGCATGCATTATGCTCTATGCGTTAGCCATACCATCATGGCCAATATCATGTATGTACTCATAGGTTGGTGCTCTATGTGCGTTTTTCATGCATGGGAATGTCTATTCTTGTATTCTACCTTTACTATTCAACCACTGATGAAACCTTTTCTAAAAGTTTTTGTGATTACTCATTTTGTGTTGCGGGGAAGGGTTTCACATTCTTGTTGCCAGTCTCGTAACTTTGTAAGTAGGGGTGCCTGAACTTACCCATCCAGTCCTGACTCGCTCCCAACCACCCTTCTTAAGCCTACCCATGTATCGACTTGGCCTTGGGTCCACAGCTGTGTTTTTTGTTTGTTTTTTTATACATATTTCTCCTGTAGGGGAGGAGGGTTTACAATCGTTGAGGACATCATCTGTGTGTGAATATATGCAATTTATCCTTTTTGGTTTTTAACTTATGTACATTTGTATGGGAGTGAGCGTTTGTGTATCACTGCGCCAGGGAGGAGACCCATTCTCGTTCCGCCAGCAACCCATAAATAACTGACTCTGGCTCTAGTTTAACTTGCCTCCGCGTTGATGACTAGTCCGTCTTGCTGCAATATTTATCATATAGTACTTACAAAGTAATTGTAGAGTTTTTCATTAGGAATTACGTACTGCTCTTGCTGTGATTGTCGTGCAACTGACTGTATAACTGATTATACTGTATGGGAAGTTCAAGACTTTGTGTGGTTCAGGTGTCTTGAACTCGAACTTGTGTATGCTGTCTCTGTCAAATATCTTATTAAACTTGTGTATACTGTGTAGATTCACAGTATCATTACCCCGTTGATGGCCTTCATCCAAGTCATACTGAAGTACTTCACATGTTTTCTTACAAATTTCTTAAGTTCAAATTATCGCTGTTGGTCGTTCAATTTTTGCACCTTTCACCAAACTGATGGAAAACTTAGAGGGTTCTGATGAGGTTATTTTTTTTACCCTTTCCTTATCATGGGTGAATAAATGATTATATGACCCCTAATCACTTACTGTAACTCGGGTTAAATTTGGTATTCTTTTTTTTCATGCCCTTCTCTGAACTTTATTCATTCTTTCTGCTTATTTGACTACTTGCCTCGTATCTCAAATGTATAGTTTTAGAATTATACAATTATAAAGTCCGTACTAAACTAGAATTGCAAGCGTTCTTTCTATAGCCCATAATCACATGTTGGTAACGTTTTCTGTCAATAGATGGCAGCATACGCAATGTATACTATCCCTAGTAGGCCATTTCTTCACTAGTATGATTTCACAAATGGGTAGAGACGACGATTACGAAGGCATTGATTATGGCGGAATTAAAGAATCTGTTAGTGACACAAGTGAAAGTAAATTTTTAACGGTGCTTTCGCTTTTAAAGGGCTAACCAAAGTAAAGTTCTTCGTACTTTTTATTCATCTATTTCAAAGCATTTAAAAATACTTTAAAGATTATTGATCTTTTTGCAATTATATCAATTATTACATTTTATGGCTGTTATAGTGTGTGGTATCTCAGTGGCATCTATTTGAAAGTGTTGCCAACACTTCAGATTGTCATTAACAAGTACTACATTTTAGGATTAAACTTTGAAAAAAAAAATGCAAAGGTAGGTTTAGATCCACCTTTTCATTTTAAAAATTTTCCCTGTAAGAAGCGAAATATAATCTGAGGACAAGATATATTTGCTTTTCCACACATTGCTCGTGGGTGTTGGAAGTTGGATGCCGGCAACACCATTCATTGCCATACCCCTGGACTTCCTCTAGTAACCTTCGCCACTTCTGTATATATATGTATGAACAAAGGTGGTCGAAATGGAGTACGACATAGGCCTTTGTTTCTTGTTTGCCAGGTCGGCGATTTCTGCTGGAGCTTTACTCCAACTTTATTTAGAAAAAGGCACAACAGACAGAGCTCACTTGAGTCAGTAAAACATCCAATCGGCAGAGCCCACCAGTTACTTTTTTAAAAGACTTAATGGGCAAACCATACTCCCTGACTTTGTTGTGGACCAAACACATAAAAGTGCCTAGGGTGTTCCTGTCCATTGACAATCTCGGGTCACGAACCCACGGGTGGCTGCCTTCACCCTGCCTTCCCTCCTGTGCCCAACGTGTCGTACCTTGAATGTAAAATGTACAGTTATATATGAAGAATGAGTATTTTGCATTAAATTGTAGGTAGTAGGTGGGACCCTCTTCTGTTAGTACGAGTGGGTGGCATGTAACCACCAAACAGGTGGGTACTACCGCTTGGACCTCGGAAGGGTTAGTGGCTGCGGCGCAGAGAATCAGGAGGGCTGCTTTTGTTACGTAACCCCATCCAGGTTCAGAGTCGTCTTTTTTTCTTTTTTTTTTTTAATCTGCCTCGGTCACATGGGGGTTGCCGGTACCCAACAACAACCCCACAACTCTTGACAACAAATAACTCGCACACATCTTCATTTTTTGTCTATTTTTCTAACACGAAATTTATGGCTTCAGAATTGAAAGCAAAACTCTCCGGCGCCGATTCGGAGCAACATCAACGGTGAGAGGGGTTCTTGTTGGGTTTTACGGCCGGCGACCCACTTGAATACCATCATGCGACTGGAATCAATCCCCTAAACCTGGCTCTCTTTCTATCCATTTCTGCAACATTCGTGTTATTAATTCTAACCTTCCGTTTGTTAAATACCATCAGAGTACTTCCTCCCCAGATCTTTTGTTTGTCTGAAATCCAACCTCCAAAGTGGGTTCTTTGTCTGGTCAGCAGATCTCCAGTATAATCTCTTATCATTTCGGTGCCCAGTGCAGTATAAAAACTATTGCTCGCGTCGTGGAGCTTTGTCTTCTAAATTTCATGCCATCTGGCTTGAAATCTCTCTACCAGATTTTTCTTGCTCTTTTTTTTTCTTCTTTAACCCCCCCCCCCCCCCCATTTAGTCCACTAGACTCTATACAACTCTTTAGAGATTTGACTTCTTGCCACAAAGTTCAGCTCTCTTCTCATTTGATTTTACCGAGTTTGGAAGAGTGTGTTAAAGGAGAAAGTTTAAGGTGAATGTGAATAAAAGCAAGGTTATTGGGTTAGGTTAGGTTTTCGTTTGTTTCATGGCGCACCTCATAACGCGGGAAACGGCGATCAAGTATGATAAATGAACAGAGGCTAGAGGCCTTAAATTTGCCCACCCACCGTGGGAGAATTTTTTTTCTTTTTTTGACCAGGTCGATAACTAGTAATATGTTCTTCGAAAGTTATAGCGACAGAACAACCGTAGGACTTAACATGAAAAATTAAGCAAGAGACATGTTATAAAAAAAAAAATGTGAACAAGTATTTTAACGAGTTGTGGACGACTGTAAAACTGAAAGATGAAATAGTTGATATGGATGGCGCACAAAAGTTTAAAAAGCTGTATAATAGTAGTGAGGGGTTTCAAGACGTGGTACGTGAGAGTGTGAAGTTCTCTCTAACCTGCGTACAAATCGGTACCTAACAGCGATGATTGTTTGTATATGCGTTGTCCCTTCACATCAGGAAAATGATAGTTATTAATTTTTAATTACTTATAGTTTAAGTAATGTGGAAATGTTTGCAGCTGTATCATTCTGTATTATCTAGATGTATTTAGGAGGTAATAGCGCGCGATAAAAGACGAATGTTTGTGACTAATCTAGCCTTTCTAAAAGACCAAATAGCTGTTATATAATATATATATATATATATATATATATATATATATATATATATATATATATATATATATATGTATGTATATATATATTTTTTTTTTTTTTTTTTGCTTTGTCGCTGTCTCCCGCGTTTGCGAGGTAGCGCAAGGAAACAGACGAAAGAAATGGCCCAACCCACCCCCATACACATGTATATACATACGTCCACACACGCAAATATACATACCTACACAGCTTTCCATGGTTTACCCCAGACGCTTCACATGCCCTGATTCAATCCACTGACAGCACGTCAACCCCGGTATACCACATCGCTCCAATTCACTCTATTCCTTGCCCTCCTTTCACCCTCCTGCATGTTCAGGCCCCGATCACACAAAATCTTTTTCACTCCATCTTTCCACCTCCAATTTGGTCTCCCTCTTCTCCTCGTTCCTTCCATCTCCGACACATATATCCTCTTGGTCAATCTTTCCTCACTCATTCTCTCCATGTGCCCAAACCATTTCAAAACACCCTCTTCTGCTCTCTCAACCACGCTCTTTTTATTTCCACACATCTCTCTTACCCTTACGTTACTTACTCGATCAAACCACCTCACACCACACATTGTCCTCAAACATCTCATTTCCAGCACATCCATCCTCCTGCGCACCACTCTATCCATAGCCCACGCCTCGCAACCATACAACATTGTTGGAACCACTATTCCTTCAAACATACCCATTTTTGCTTTCCGAGATAATGTTCTCGACTTCCACACATTCTTCAAGGCTCCCAGAATTTTCGCCCCCTCCCCCACCCTATGATCCACTTCCGCTTCCATGGTTCCATCCGCTGCCAGATCCACTCCCAGATATCTAAAACACTTCACTTCCTCCAGTTTTTCTCCATTCAAACTCACCTCCCAATTGACTTGACCCTCAACCCTACTGTACCTATATATACTTTATGTATATATATATATATATATATATATATATATATATATATATATATATATATATATATATATATTCCTATGAGTCCAAGGGGAAAATGAAACACGATAAGTTCCCAAGTGCACTTTCGTGTAATAATCACATCATCAGGGGAGACAAGAGAGAAATAAAAGTCAGTTGATATACATCGAAGAGACGAAGCTAGGACCCCATTTGGTAAATATTTTTTTGTATACTCGCCATTTCCCACGTTAGCGAGGTAGCGTTAATATCAGAGGACTGGGCCTTTGAGGGAATATCCTCACCTGGCCCCCTTCTCTGTTCCTTCTTTTGGAATATATATATATGTATATATATATATATATATATATATATATATATATATATATATATTCTTTTCTTTCTTTCAAACTATTCGCCATTTCCCGCATTAGCGAGGTAGCGTTAAGAACAGAGAACTTGGCCTTTGAGGGAATATCCTCACCTGGCCCCCTTCTCAGTTCCTTCTTTTGGAAAATTAAAAAAAAATAATGAGAGGGGAGGATTTCCAGCCCCCCGCTCCCTCCTCTTTTAGTCGCCTTATATATATATATATATATATATATATATATATATATATATATATATATATATATATATATTCTATATATATAATATATATATATATATAAATATATATATATATATATATATATATATATATATATATATATATATATATATATATATATGTATATATATCCCCGTATGCAAACAGTTGGGACATACGATAACCTCAGGTAAGAAAGTCCTCACTTCATCACAAACCCACTCACATCTCTCATTGGGCATTGTCTGAAACCTTGTATTAGGTTAGATTACTTTGGAGATTTTCTAATGTTAGATGATTCTGTGACAGAGAAAATGATCCTCTAACCGTTCATTGTTACGGTCCGGTGCTAACATTATCAGAAGCAGTAGATTTGCCAGTAATGCAGGGTGGACATGGAACTCTGAAGAATCTTATGTCAGTATCCGGAAATGTGAGGCCAGTGTGTTGACCCAGCAGAACACATCATCACTTGAATTCTCGTGTTATTATTAATAGCGTTTTCCCTACACCCTACTCCAGTCTTCCCCCCTCGGTGCTGTGTCTGTGTATAGAATATGACCTGGAAACGTCGAGTGTACACAGACAAACGTTTAGATTAATGTATTATGAGTATAATAAAATCTGTGTGAATAAGTGATAGCACTCCTTCTCGGAGAACCAGTCTCAAAGCACATAAACAAAAAACTGTGCATGTTATTTGTGTGTGTGTGTGTGTGTCTGACCTTTATGTACACCGAGAGCTCAGGTTTCTGAATATATTTTAGTTCATCTTCGTGTAAAATACTTAGACTTTTTCAAAGTAATAAGATAGTGTTAAATGTTCACATTTGTGAAAGTGACAAGAGTGGGGAGGGGGGGGGGCATTAGTCTTACGTCTGGCAGGTCTACGCAAGTGTTTTTCTGTGTGCTGGAGCTTACCACTTCCTTTCACTGCCTCCTTTCTCTTTCTCATTGCAGTAGCAGAATTATTTGTATTATACCTAACCGTTTTATTTCGCTGTTTATTCGCTGTGTTCTATAGATACGTAGTTTAGATCAATGACTGCAAAGTGTACTTTACTGTGTATTCAGTTACATATTCAACTGTACGGGGAGGGGGTTTCATTTTTTTCAAGTTGAAAGCTCCAGTCACGGACAAGAGTCCACATTGATTGTAATGTAGTGAGGACTCTGAACAGGAAAAAGAAGAAACAAGGGAAAGTATTTACGAATTATAGAGGAAGTTAAAAGAAAGACTTTTACGGTCCACCCTTGAGTTGCCAACGGCCACTCAGTAATCACGTAACGCAGCAGCTTGCCGAGTATCGCATAGCCTACTTAGTGGTGGGGGCACACAAGCAGCAACCTTACGAAAGCAGAAACTACAGTAATTATAGAAGAGGACAAGTGAACCAGTATTACTTTGAAAGGTAAGCGGATCAAGGTTTGAAGTTAGCCCGGGAGAGTTTATAAGTTGGACCGCACCCCCAGCATTCCATACAAGGACGGATCAATCCTTTTATATGTAGGTTTTAAGATCGTCCAACCTCTGCTTGGTCTGACACGGGCCTTTGCCTATTGGCGGCCCGTTCCCTGGTTTGTATGCATGGTATGTCGGTGTCTTTGTGTGTGTGTCGTCTGAGATGTAAGCAACCCTTTGAGTAAACGATGCAACTGTTCAGAAGAAAAGTTTCTCAGTTTCTTACAGGCAGACTTGACAATTTCCGTTATTTGGGGTTTCCAAGAAAGAGTAGATGTTACAGTAATACCAAGTAGGTTCATTGAGTTGAGAGATGGAATTACAGAACTAACAAAGGAGAGACGAAAGTTGTGATGTTTTCGATGGAGATGCGTAGAAACTGGGTCTTTGAGGCATTAAACTTAACTAGATGTCGTCTACTCCACTGAGATATCCTTTCCAAGACTGTTTATTGAGAGAGTTGTAACAACACGAGATGCAAGACCGTTTATTGAGAGAGTTGTAACAACACGAGATGCAAATCCTTTTATTGAGAGAGTTGTAACACACGAGATACAGATCAAGTGAGAGGAGCAGAATTGAAGGATGTAAACGAATGCACTGTTGAGTCGTCAGCGTATGAGTGCTTTTGGTTATATGTGGAGAGGAAGGAAATCGTTTCTAGAAGGGAGATAAAGTGTAGGGGACAGGACAGAACCTTGAGGGACACGGCTGCTGATAAAGGTGAGGGGGGAGGCCGTGCCATCAACAACCACAGAGGTAGATCGGCAGAAGAGTAAGGTAGATATGAGGGAACTAATTAGGTGAGGGAGGGAAGCCAAAAGAGAGAAGCTTAAGAGATGAGACCCCGATGCCACACCATGTCAAAAGGTTTAGTTATGTCAAGGGCAACTACATACGACTCCGCAAAATCTTTCACGGATGATGACCGGATATTTGTAAGATAGGAAAGAATATCTGTGAGATTCAAGGTATCTGAGGATATGAGAGTTGAGAAGGGATCCAAAGATATTGGAAATGGCAGCTGTCAAAGCAATAGGACGAAAGTTGGGAGTCAAAGCGGTCACCCTTCTTAAAAGGTGGGATACATCAACGTATGCTTCCAAGAAGGGAAAGTTCTGGTTTGTAGCCAGAACGGAACGGACGAGAAAGCACAGGTGCAAGTTCAGAGGTACAATCTCTGTACATTGGGATGGATGCCATCAGGACCATAACCGTTGCTTGCGTCCATAGATAGAAGCGATTTTCGGACAGTCGGAAAAGAGATTACGGGGAGGGGCATAGGTCTGGTAAGAGGGACATAAGGGGGTGAAGGATTGTTAGAATCATCCAAGGTGGAGCTAGAGGATAATCGGGAACCAGAGTTGTTTTGTCTACGGGAGAGACAGCTATAGTAAACGGAAAAGTGAAGGAAAGTTAGAGCGACAAAAGTTGATTGCGATAACCTTAGCTGAAGACCAGAAAAATCTATCAGTGGATGACGAGTAGGGGGTTATCGCACTTCATTTTGAGTAAAGGAACGCTTTTCCTCATGGATAACGAAGTTGCAATGATTACGGGCCTTGATAATAGCTGAATGGGAGTCGGAAAGAGAGTTTTTCCAAACCCGATATGCCTGTTGCCTTCCCTGAATGGCTTCAGAGCAGGAACGGTTGAACTATGGATGGGAAGATGTCGTCTTGGAGGAAGAGGAGATAAATGCTTCTATATAACCTCTGCTTTGCGTTTGGCGGAGACAGAAGCATCACTATGAGGCAGTAATTTACTCAAGGAAAGTCAGGAAAGAATACGTAATTTATTCCAGTCAGCTTAGTTGCCAATATTTTCGCTTAGGAGGAGTTGCTGGAGAGAGAGGTGGCGTTAGAATAGATACATTTTTTAGTGTGATCAGATGAAACAGTTGGGGGCGAGATTGTAGATACAGCGGGTTGGTCTAGAGATGAAAAACAGATCTAGTATATTAGGAGAGTGGTCACAACGGTTATGAATATGGGTAGGATGGGAGATAATTTTCCTCTAAATCTTTGAGAATGAAGAACGCGATGGCTTCAAATCCTTCCATCATCCGTAAGGGAGGAATTCAACCACTTCTTAAGGGTGAACGATGAAATTCCCTTTGTAGATCTCGGCTTGCGGGTGAGAGGATGACACAGTCTCATGACAGGAGTATAGATAGCCGAAGAAGGATATAAAAACTGTAAAATTAGGAGAGTAATAGGCGAAACAGAGGGAAAGTGTGGTAGTTGGGAGACTGACCTTGAGCCACATTGCAGAGTTTGGGGACTCAAGGTCATTGAGTCGTGCGGCAGGTGGGTTTATGTTGGAGTAATCTCAAACACCACCACCTTTTAAACGAAATCGTAGTTGGAGATTATAGCCGGATATGTGTCTCAGAGAGAAGTAAGATATTTGGAGAGGTGCTTAGACAGATTTACAGCAGAAGAGAGGTTACTAAAGACACCACGGATGTTATAGTGAACAGAAAAAGAGGAAGGTCAAACGCAGAGCGAAAGGTCGTGAGAGGTGTCTGAACCCTCCCTATCACCAGCAGTAGATTTAGGCTCTCTTGATTGTGGCACTACCTTTGTTGCTGTCCCATGGGCATTTTTGATCACATCTTTGCTCATCTGCAAGTGTGGTAACGGAACATGAGACGTATTCTAATTTTGACTAATTAATGTTACGTTGTGAACAGTTTTATGCATATTTCCATGTCTGTGACCGTGATTGCGATTCTAATCCCTACTAGCAGAAAGTTTGTCTTGTTCTTAGTTCTCCATAAGAGGGGTTTCACTGTTTCCTTTCTTTTGTATTTACACGGGTTGAATTTCATCTAACGTGTATCAGCTTAACTTCGGAAGTTGTCTAGGCCCAGTTGTAAGTTGATGTAGTCCTCAGCACCCTTATTTCCCTCATGACCCAGAGGGCACCGCATCCTGCACCCTCCACCGTCTGCACGCACTAGCCCACCTGTACTCATTATACTTCGCCAAAACCCATTTCTCTATCTGCACCCAAAACCCAAAATGCACCCACCACCCCATCTACAGCCACTACCCCCACCTACATCCATCTTACCATCTTCATCCACTATCCCACCAGCACTCACAGCACATGCGCCCACCACTTCACCTGAACCCACCGCGTAACCTGAACCCACCACTTAACCTGATCTCGCCAGGCAACCTGCAATATGCACTTCTGCACCCACAACTCCACCCAGTCACACTTTCCCACCTGTGACCACAATGCCACCTACAATTTATATCCCACCTATACCTACTCTCCACCTGCGCACTAGTTCCCTCCTGTACTCACCACTTGACATGCACCCACTGTTTCACCTGCGCCCATTTCGTCTCCCATACCCACTCACTTCACCCACCTGCACCCACTCATTACACCCACTTGCACCCATTCTTTACACCTACCTGAACTCGCTGCGTCACTTGTACTATACACCCGTCCTACAGCCATTACTCATCACGTCACCTACCCCACCTGCAGCCACCACACCGGTGTAGCTTCATCCACTTCTCCACCTGCACCCTTTACGCCACCTGCTTCCACCACCACACATACTCCCAACCATTCCACTTGCACCCACCACTCCACCTGCACCCACTACTCCACCTAAACCTACTTTCCCTTTTGCACCCACCACTCGACATTTATCCTTTTCTCCACCTACAGCCATTTCCCACCACTCCACGTGAAGGCATCATGCAGACTTGAATATGCACCCCTCCTTAACCCATTACTCCAACTGCGTCCACTTTCCCTCGCAGCCACAGCCTTACCTGCGCACACTTCCGCACCTGCACACACTCCGCATCTGCGCACACTTCTCCACCTGCGCACACCACTCCATCTGCTCCGACTGCGTAGCCTACACTACTTCACCACCTACATCCATTTTCCCATCCGTACACACGACTCCATCTGGACCTACTGTGCCACTTTTAATATACATCCTTCTTGCCCCTATTACTCCATCTACACCCATATCCCTACGTTCACATACTACTCCACCAGCACCTACTTATCCACTTACACCCTTCTTTCCTGCACCTGCACCAAATACTACGCCTCCACTCCATTCACCACCTGCACTCACCACTACCAGAGCCATCAGTGCTACTTGAAATATTCGCCCCTTCTGCACCCACTACTCCACCTGCATCCAATACCCCACCTGCACCCTTTATCCCACTTGCTTCCACTATCCCACCTGCTTCCTTTAACCCACCTGCATTCACTGCCACACCTGTACCTACACCTCACTTACACTTACTACACCTACACCCACCATTCTCTCTGCACCTACCAAAGGGACTGAGCCCACTATCTTACATGAATATCTTGCATGCACTCACTAGCCCACCTATCCCCGCTATGCCACTTGCACCACCTCCCCATCTGTACTCGCCATTCCACATGCACTCCCCCTCCCTTAAGTTGATATTATGATACTTGATATATCTTTCAGAACAATAGTTTTCACCTTTTTTTTTCTCTCTCTTTCCAGCAAACTTCAAGATGTGGGAACCAACTACTTGCTGTTGCTTCAGCCGCCGGACTGGGAGTCTGATCCTTGGCACAATGCTCTTGGTAAGAAATACCTTGTAGTTTGATAGGCATTTTTTGTTTTTCCTGCGTGAACTTTTTTTTTCCCCCAGTCCATTTTTTCATACGATTTTATCTTAAAACTGATTGGATTCCATGTTTTATTTTTTGTGTTGCAGAATTGTATAGTATTATGTTGAAGATAAACACATTAATGCATTAATGATTGGAGAATGTTAGAGGGATTAGACCTCAATATTTAAGATGTACTACATACCTCATATATATATATATATATATATATATATATATATATATATATATATATATATATATATATATATATATATTGAAATGTTACAGTCTAAAGTACACTTGATTGGGAAATGTTGGCAGCAAACTTGGTAACCCAGAACATTTGCCCAACCGTGTTATGCAGTACTACTGATTTATTTTAAGGTTTAGTGTTTGACTGGTTTAGTGAGCACAAATTACCCTAAAGTGTTTCACATTTGTTTGGTCGTAGGGGGTGATGTGACTTGAAATTATCGTAGGGTACTGACTGTATCGTCACATCCCATTGCGTATTTCAAAGGTGCTTTGTGCAGCAGACTCAGAGGGTGAGTACGTGAACTGGGGTACTGATTTACTTAACGGACACCTCACTGTTTTCTGATGTTTAGGGAATAAAGCAGATATGATTTCAGGTGGCCAAACTTCTTCCATTCTGCCGAATTCTGTGAATATATATATATATATATATATATATATATATATATATATATATATATATATATATATATATATATTATTTATTTATTTTATTTGTTTTGCTTTGTCGCTGTCTCCCGCGTTAGCGAGGTAGCGCAAGGAAACAGACGAAAGAATGGCCCAACCCACCCACATACATATGTATATACATACACGTCCACACACGCAAATATACATACCTATACATCTCAATGTACATATATATATATATATATATATATATATATATATATATACACACAGACATATACATATATACACATGTACATAATTCATACTGACTGCCTTTATTTGTTCCCATCGCCACCTCGCCACACATGGAATAACAACCCCCTCCCCCCTCATGTGTGCGAGGTAGCGCTAGGAAAAGACACCAAAGGCCCCATTCGTTCACACTCAGTCTCTAGCTGTCATGTAATAATGCACCGAAACCACAGCTTTAAATTAAATACATATATACACATGTATTTAATTAATACTGTCTGCCTTTATTCATTCCCATCGCCACCTCGCCACACATGGAATAACAACCCCCTCCCCCTTCATGTGAGCGAGGTAGCGCTAGGAAAAGACACAAAGGCCCCATTCGTTCACACTCATTCTCTGGCTGTCATGTAATAATGCACCGAAACCACAGCTCCCTTTCCACATCCAGGCCCCACAGAACTTTCCATGGTTTCCCCCAGACGCTTCACATGCCCTGCTTCAATTCATTGACAACACGTCGACCCCGGTATACCACATCGTTCCAATTCACTCTATTTCTTGCACGCCTTTCACCCTCCTGCATGTTTAGGCCCCGATCACTCAGAATCTTTTTCACTCCATCTTTCCACCTCCAATTTGGTCTCCCACTTGTCTTCGTTCCCTCCACCTCCGACACATATATCCTCTTGGTCAATCTTTCCTCACTCATTTTCTCCATGTGACCAAACCATTTCAAAACACCCTCTTCTGCTCTCTCAACCACACTCTTTTTATTACCACACATCTCTCTTACCCTATTATTACTTACTCGATCAAACCACCTCACACCACATATTGTCCTCAAACATCACATTTCCAGCACATCCACCCTCCTGCGCACAACTCTATCCATAGCCCACGCCTCGCAACCATACAACATTGTTAGAACCTCTGTTCCTTCAAACATACCCATTTTTGCTTTCCGAGATAATGTTCTCGACTTCCACACATTCCTCAAGGCTCCCAGAATTTTCGCCCCCTCCCCCACCCTATGATTCACTTCCGCTTCCATGGTTCCATCCGCTGCCAAGTCCACTCCCAGATATCTAAAACACTTCATATATATATATATATATATATATATATATATATATATATATATATATATATATATATATATATATATATATATATATATATATGAACCCTTTCATAACTTACTCGATCAAACCACCTCACACCACATATTGTCCTCAAAAATCTCATTTCCAACACATACACCCTCCTCCGCACAACCCAATCCATAGCCCACGCCCGCAACCATTAACATTGTTGGAACCACTATTCCTTCAAACATACCCATTTTTGCTTTCCGAGCAAGGAAACAGACGAAAGAAAGGCCCAACCCACCCACATACACATGTATATACATACACAGACATACACATTTGCATATTCATACTTGCTGCCTTCATCCATTTCGTAGCCACCCCACACCATCCCCTCCCCCGCGCGCGCGAGGTAGCGCTAGGAAAAGACAACAAAGGCCACATTCGTTCACACTCAGTCTCTAGCTTTTATGTGTAATGCACCGAAACCACAGCCTTTCCACATCCAGGCCTCACCAAATTTTCCGTCCCTGAGCTATCGCGTGGAGATGATCTAATGATCCAACTTCCCTTCAGTTTCATGTCACAATAAACCTTCCGGTGATACGGTAGGGTACTGATGGGGAAATTATTTAACATTTACTGTCTCCCAGTTCGTCTCCGGTTAGCCTAGCATTAAATATACATGAGGAGGAAAGAACCCCACCGAGAGTGTTAAAAGAGGCCTGCGCCTGGAACTCTGCTACTATTTCCCATGAGAATTATTCGGTTGTCATCACCTAATTCAGGCAGGTTTTTTGGGGGCTACATTGTTGTTTTTTTTCTGTTGTTTTATATATATATATATATATATATATATATATATATATATATATATATATATATATATATATATATATATATATAGAGAGAGAGAGAGAGAGAGAGAGAGAGAGAGAGAGAGAGAGAGAGAGAGCGAGAGAGAAACCTGCCCACTGGCTAAGTAAGGATATAGGTAGCCAATGGTGATCTCATACTGGATTATGGAGAGGATGGATTACCTTTCTGTTATGTTGTATGATCTGCGCTGTTACCAGTCTCCCATACCAGAGGATCTTGGTATTCCTTCTGGGTTAAACTTTGTTGGTAACGAAGATCAGTGAGTAGGATTGCCAGCTGTGATGGTCGCATTAAAACTGATGACCGTCTGAAGTGTGTTTAGTATGGAAGCTCTACTTTGCCTCTTTGAGGTGTTCCGTGTATCGGAAGAGGAGTTTGGCACTTGCTGTTGCTCGTATACCTTTTAAACATTATTACTCCTCCAGTTTGCCTATTTAAAGAAAAGGGTAGACCTCGTGGTAGCTAGCCCTATGAAACAGGCCTGACCGATATTTAATGCAAGATCTTGGGTTTTGAACTCGGGTGCGTCATCTGTTGAGGGTGCTCCTGAGCCTGCTCCAGTTTGCGTACAGGCTTACCATCTCCCCCTTACAGACTTATAACAATCCTCCTCCTGTTAGAGCTCCTCTTTCTAAAGGAAAAAGAGGCCCATTCAGATCCAGTACACTTTAAGAAGCGTAGATCTAAGGATCCCTCACCACAGCTGCGGGCTTCTCCTTAACGTTCCACTCTCCTCCATCTTTAAGTGGAATTATCAGGGCTCCCTTCTATGGAAAGCCTCTGCGAAGTCCAAGTGAGCCTTGCTTGCCCTATATGTTGGATGACTTCGAGTGTGACGTGAAGCTTCGTATAACGAGATAGTTTCAGTGGTAACAGTTTTAGAAACCTGGTTGTCTTGTTTATAAGATTTTGACCGTCACTTCTGGATTCTTTTTTCATGAAGAAATCACTTTGGTTGGACCCAGATTTCAAAGACCTGTATTCCGGAATTTAGACGTATAGATTATTTTTCAAACATGTCTGCAGGGAGACGTTTGAAGAACACGGGAGAGATGAACTTTTACATAACAATCGCCCCCTCTACTCAAAGACAGTAGCATTCGACTTGGGAAAACCTTTCAGTCTTTCCTTGGAGACTCGGATATATGGAGCGTGACTGGGGCCTTGTGTGGAGTTCTTAGGCTTTATCAGGACAAGAACAAGGTTATTTACACTATTGTCATTTGTAGGAGTTTCCTTAGAGAACCTTCATCTCCTGCATTCGGTATAAACCTGACAAAGCGTATTTGGGATCACCTCCCCAAGGAGACTGGCTGCTTCACTACTAAACCGTATGTAAGTGCGAACTGTCATAAGTTGCGGATCGTTTACAGTCATAAAGAGAGTTAACAAATGACACGCCGTGGTCATGGGGGACAGAAGGCTGTTGTAGTGGTGGGTAAAACGCTCAATGGGTAGAGGGTGTGGTCGTAGGTGAGGCCCGCAAGGGATGGGAACACTGGGAAGCGGTGATGGACAGAGAGGCCCGCAAGGGGGCAGCAGTCAGTCTGTAGTCGTGGGTGAGACGTGCATAGGGGCAGCACGCTGTGATGATGGGTTCACCCATGGAATAGCATGGGTTGCTGCTGTGCAGTTCTCAAAGGGTGCAGGTCTCAAAGATCTGTGTTCGATGACTTCAGATTGGGAAATAGATAACCTTTCATGAATTCGAAGCTTGTTTATAATAATGATAATTATTACTATTGTTATTATATTATTATTATTATTATTATTATTATTATTATTATTATTACTCCTGCGGATAGAGGAAAAGGACTGTTATCCACGTATCTTTTGCAGTTCGAAGAAGAGTAAGATGGGTGGAAGTGCTGTTAGAAGTCCTTTTTTTTTCTTTCTTTTTAGATAGGATCAGAGGGAAAACTCAAGTGAGAATTTCCCGCTAAGCCTGCCATCTATTCTTGATGCTACCTCTCAAACGGGGAAAATAACAAATAAGCATGAAGAGTATTATTATTGTTATTATTATTATTATCATTATTATTATTATTATTATTATTATTATTATGATTATTACTAGTATTTTATTATTATTTTGTGGATATATGGCTTGTATGGGGTGCGGTGGCTCCTTTGTTGGCTGCTCCATCTTGCTGCAAGGACCCTACTGAAATAAGTTTGTAAAACTTTAGTAGTTTATCCTGGTGGAAGGTAATATGTTCCTTATTGTGGTGTATGGCACATGCGTATACCTATCATAATGTACGAGGGTCCCTGAATAAAGTCCATCAATCAATCTAGTATTAGCACTTAATTTTTTTTGTATCTTTGGAACTTTATATCACAGTTTCTTGAAACATGCTACTCAATAAAAGAAATAATGTAAGGATGAAAATTCCTCGAGGAATTAGTTTTCATACACAGGACAATGTACCTGAATCTGTTTTCCTTACACAAGTCCATGTATTTGTAGGAAATTTTCATCCGACTCTTGAATAACTTAAGGAGTTGCAAAGTTATCAATTTGTTATTCACCAAATTTTGTTTTCATGATGTGTTTATGCTTAGCTCCTGCCGGAAATACCTTAAAAATTTATCATAGTTGCAAAGTTTCTCGAGAGTTTAGATTTAATGGTTCTCAGTTTGTGAGTCGTCACCACGTTTTTTTAATGTATGTGTATGCATGATTCCTAAAAGACATACTTAAAGTAGTTAAAATTTTCTTTGCTTATATTTTGTCTTCCAAGCATAGAGCAATTATTGTGATCTTGGAGAATTTTCTCTTAATTTTTGTTTTTGTTTTAATAATTCATATGAATCTTACAGGTTTTTGCCTCCATCAAGCTCTTGGGCTTCTTACTTTCCGTTATAAGTAGTGATACTAACCAGATAATAGAGGAAGTTTGTGCTGAAGAGAAGGAACCTGAGAACTGTAATGAAATAGTAAAGAAAGCTGGTATGTGTCTCAACTTTGTTTTCCTCTGATCGCTGATTCATTTTTAGATAATTAGAAATCCCTTCAACATAGACATGATTTTCAGAACAGGATTAGCCATAAAGTACATTTTCATATAATTTAACTTTGCTACTGTAGCTAAACAAAAATGTTTGCATAGTTTTGTCAAAATATTTTGAAACAAGCAGTTGTCTACTGTCAAAATGTATATATATATATATATATATATATATATATATATATATATATATATATCCCTGGGGATAGGGGATTAAGAATACTTCCCACGTATTCCCTGCGTGTCGTAGAAGGCGACTAAAAGGGGAGGGAGCGGGGGGTTGGAAATCCTCCCCTCTCGTTTTTTTTTTTTAAATTTTCCAAAAGAAGGAACAGAGGGGGCCAGTTGAGGATATTCCAAAAAAGGCCCAGTCCTCTGTTCTTAGCGCTACCTCGCTAACGCGGGAAATGGCGAATAGTTTAAAAATAAAAATATATATATATATATATATATATATATATATATATATATATATATATATATATATATATATATATATTATCTCTGGGGTTAGGGGAGAAAGAATACTGCCCACGTATTCCCTGCATGTCGTAGAAGGCGACTAAAAGGGAAGGGAGCGGGGTGCTGTAAATCCTCCCCTCTCATTTTTTTTTTTTTTTTCCAAAGGAAGGAGCAGAGAAGGGGGCCGGGTGAGGATGTTTCCTCAGAGGCCCAGTCCTCTGTTCTTAACGCTACCTCGCTGAGGCGGGAAATGGCGAATAGTATGAAAGAAAAAGAATATATATATATATATATATATATATATATATATATATATATATATATATATATATATATATATATATATATATATATATATATATATATATATTGTATGGTTGCGAGGCGTTGGCTATGGATAGAGTAGTGCGCAGGAGGGTGGATGTGATGGAAATGAGATGTTTGAGGACAGTATGTGGTGTGAGGTGGTTTGATCGAGTAAGTAATGTAAGGGTAAGAGAGATGTGTGGAAATAAGAAGAGCGTGGTTGAGAGAGCAGAAGAGGGTGTTTTGAAATGGTTTGGGCACATGGAGAGAATGAGTGAGGAAAGATTGATCAAGAGGATATATGTGTCGGAGGTAGAGGGAACGAGGAGAAGTGGGAGACCAAATTGGAGGTGGAAAGATGGAGTGAAAAAGATTTTGAATGATCGGGGCCTGAACATGCAGGAGGGTGAAAGGCGGGCAAGGAATAGAGTGAATTGGATCGATGTGGTATACCGGGGTCGACGTGATGTCAATGGATTGAATCAGGGCATGTGAAGCGTCTGGGGTAAACCATGGAAAGTTGTGTAGGGCCTGGATGTGGAAAGGGAGCTGTGGTTTCGGGCATTATTGCATGACAGCTAGAGACTGAGTGTGAACGAATGGGGCCTTTGTTGTCTTTTCCTAGCGCTACCTCGCACACATGAGGGGGGAGGGGTATGTTATTCCATGTGTGGCGAGGTGGCGATGGGAATGAGTAAAGGCAGACAGTGTGAATTGTGTGCATGTGTATATATGTATATGTCTGTATGTGTATATATATGTGTACATTGAGATGTATGGGTATGTATATTTGCGTGTGGGGACGTGTATGTATATACATGTGTATGGGGGAGGGTTGGGCCATTTCTTTCGTCTGTTTCCTTGCGCTACCTCGCAAACGCGGGACAAAGCGACAAAGCAAAATAATGATAATAAATAAATAAATAAATATATATATATATATATATATATATATATATATATGTGTACGTGTAGGAAGAGAGGAAAGTGATTGGTTCTCAGTGAATGTAGGTTTGCGGCAGGGGTGTGTGATGTCTCCATGGTTGTTTAATTTGTTTATGGATGGGGTTGTTAGGGAGGTAAATGCAAGAGTCCTGGAAAGAGGGGCAAGTATGAAGTCTGTTGGGGATGAGAGAGCTTGGGAAGTGAGTCAGTTGTTGTTCGCTGATGATACAGCGCTGGTGGCTGATTCATGTGAAAAACTGCAGAAGCTGGTGACTGAGTTTGGTAAAGTGTGTGGAAGAAGAAAGTTAAGAGTAAATGTGAATAAGAGCAAGGTTATTAGGTACAGTAGGGGTGAGGGTCAAGTCAATTGGGAGGTGAGTTTGAATGGAGAAAAACTGGAGGAAGTGAAGTGTTTTAGATATCTGGGAGTGGATCTGTCAGCGGATGGAACCATGGAAGCGGAAGTGGATCATAGGGTGGGGGAGGGGGCGAAAATTTTGGGAGCCTTGAAAAATGTGTGGAAGTCGAGAACATTATCTCGGAAAGCAAAAATGGGTATGTTTGAAGGAATAGTGGTTCCAACAATGTTGTATGGTTGCGAGGCGTGGGCTATGGATAGAGATGTGCGCAGGAGGATGGATGTGCTGGAAATGAGATGTTTGAGGACAATGTGTGGTGTGAGGTGGTTTGAGCGAGTGAGTAACGTAAGGGTAAGAGAGATGTGTGGAAATAAAAAGAGCGTGGTTGAGAGAGCAGAAGAGGGTGTTTTGAAATGGTTTGGGCACATGGAGAGAATGAGTGAGGAAAGATTGACCAAGAGGATATATGTGTCGGAGGTGGAGGGAACGAGGAGAAGAGGGAGACCAAATTGGAGGTGGAAAGATGGAGTGAAAAAGATTTTGTGTGATCGGGGCCTGAACATGCAGGAGGGTGAAAGGAGGGCAAGGAATAGAGTGAATTGGAGCGATGTGGTATACAGGGGTTGACGTGCTGTCAGTGGATTGAATCAAGGCATGTGAAGCGTCTGGGGTAAACCATGGAAAGCTGTGTAGGTATGTATATTTGCGTGTGTGGACGTATGTACATGTGTATGGGGGGGGGTTGGGCCATTTCTTTCGTCTGTTTCCTTGCGCTACCTCGCAAACGCGGGAGACAGCGACAAAGTATAAAAAAAAAAAAAAAAAAAAAAAAAAAAAAAAAAATATATATATATGTGTATATATATATATATATATATATATATATATATATATATATATATATATATATATATATATATATATCCTCCCATCTCGTTTTTTGTTTTTTTTAATTTTCCAAAAGAAGGAACAGAGAAGGCCAGGTGAGGATATTCCAAAAAAAGGCCTAGTCCTCTGTTCTTACGCTACCTCGCTAATGCGGGAAATGGCGAATAGTTTAAAAGAAAAGAAGAAAGATATATATATATATATATATATATATATATATATATATATATATATATATATATATATATATCTTGTTCGTTCATACTACTTGCCATTTCCCGCGTCAGCGAGGTAGCGTTAAGAAGAGAGGACTGAGCCTTTGAGGGAATATCCTCACTTGGCCCCCTTCTCTGTCCCTTCTTTTGGAAAATTAAAAAAGAGAGGGGAGGATTTCCAGCCCCCCGCTCCCTTCCTTTTCAGTCGCCTTCTACGACACGCAGGGAATACGTGGGAAATATTCTTTCTCCCCTATCCCCAGGGATATATATATATATATATATATATATATATATATATATATATATATATATATATATATATATATATTTTTATTATTATTTAGCGCAAGGAAACAGACGAAAGAAATGGCCCAACCCACCCCCATACACAATGTATATACATACACGTCCATACACGCAAATATACATACCTATACATCTCATTGTACACATATATATACACACACAGACACATACATATATACCCATGCACAAAATTCACACTGTCTGCCTTTATTCATTCCCATCGCCACCTCGCCACACATGGAATACCATCCCCCTCCCCCCTCATGTGTGCGAGGTAGCACTAGGAAAAGACAACAAAGGCCCCATTCGTTCACACTCGGTCTCTAGCTGTCATGCAATAATGCCCGAAACCACAGCTCCCTTTCCACATCCAGGCCCCACACAACTTTCCATGGTTTACCCCAGACGCTTCACATGCCCTGATTCAATCCACTGACAGCACGTCAACCCCGGTATACCACATCGATCCAATTCACTCTATTCCTTGCCCTCCTTTCACCCCCCTGCATGTTCAGGCCCCAATCACACAAAATCTTTTTCACTCCATATTTCCACCTCCAATTTGGACTCCCATTTCTCCTCGTTCCCTCCACCTCCGACACATATATCCTCTTGGTCAATCTTTCCTCACTCATTCTCTCCATGTGCCCAAACCATTTCAAAACACCCTCTTCTGCTCTCTCAACCACGCTCTTTTTATTTCCACACATCTCTCTTACCCTTACATTACTTACTCGATCAAACAACCTCACACCACACATTGTCCTCAAACATCTCATTTCCAGCACATCCACCCTCTTGCGCACAACTCTATCCATAGCCCACGCCTCGCAACCATACAACATTGTTGGAACCACTATTCCTTCAAACATACCCATTTTTGCATTCCGAGATAATGTTCTCGACTTCCACACATTCTTCAAGGCTCCCAGGGGTTTTGCCCCCTCCCCCACCCTATGATTCACTTCCACTTCCATGGTTCCATCTGCTGCCGGATCCACTCCCAGATATCTAAAACACTTTACTTCCTCCAGTTTTTCTCCATTCAAACTTACCTCCCAATTGACTTGACCCTCAACCCTACTGTACCTAATAACCTTGCTCTTATTCACATTTACTCTTAACTTTCTTCTTTCACACTTTACCAAACTCAGTCACCAGATTCTGCAGTTTCTCACATGAATCAGCCACCAGCGCTGTATCATCAGTGAACAACAACTGACTCACTTCCCAAGCTCTCTCATTCGCAACAGACTTCATACTTGCCCCTCTTTCCAAAACTCTTGCATTCACCTCCCTAACAACCCCATCCATAAACAAATTAAACAACCATGGAGACATCACACACCCCTGCCGCAAACCTACATTCACTGAAAACCAATCACTTTCCTCTCTTCCTACACGTACACATGCCTTACATCCTCGATAAAAACTTTTCACTGCTTCTAACAACTTGCCTCCCACACCATATATTCTTAATACCTTCCACAGAGCATCTCTATCAACTCTATCATATGCCTTCTCCAGATCCATAAATGCTACATACAAATCCATTTGCTTTTCTAAGTATTTCTCACATACATTCTTCAAAGCAAACACCTGATCCACACATCCTCTACCACTTCTGAAACCACACTGCTCTTCCCCAATCTGATGCTCTGTACATGCCTTCACCCTATCAATCAATACCCTCCCATATAATTTACCGGGAATACTCAACAAACTTATACCTCTGTAATTTGAGCACTCACTCTTATCCCCTTTGCCTTTGTGCAATGGCACTATGCACGCATTTCGCCAATCCTCAGGCACCTCACCATGAGTCATACATACATTAAATAACCTTACCAACCAGTCAACAATACAGTCACCCCCTTTTTTAATAAATTCCACTGCAATACCATCCAAACCTGCTGCCTTGCCGACTTTCATCTTCCGCAAAGCTTTTACTACCTCTTCTCTGTTTACCAAATCATTTTCCCTAACCCTCTCACTTTGCACACCACCTCGACCAAAACACCCTATATCTGCCACTCTATCATCAAACGCATTCAACAAACCTTCAAAATACTCACTCCATCTCCTTCTCACATCACCACTACTTGTTATCACCTCCCCATTTGCGCCCTTCACTGAAGTTTCCATTTGCTCCCTTGTCTTACGCACTTTATTTACCTCCTTCCAGAACATCTTTTTATTCTCCCTAAAATTTAATGATACTCTCTCACCCCAACTCTCATTTGCCCTCTTTTTCACCTCTTGCACCTTTCTCTTGACCTCCTGTCTCTTTCTTTTATACATCTCCCACTCAATTGCATTTTTCCCTGCAAAAATCGTCCAAATGCCTCTCTCTTCTCTTTCATTAATAATCTTACTTCTTCATCCCACCACTCACTACCCTTTCTAATCAACCCACCTCCCACTCTTCTCATGCCACAAGCATCTTTTGTGCAATCCATCACTGATTCCCTAAATACATCCCATTCCTCCCCCACTCCCCTTACTTCCATTGTTCTCACCTTTTTCCATTCTGTACTCAGTCTCTCCTGGTACTTCCTCACACAAGTCTCCTTCCCAAGCTCACTTACTCTCGCCACCCTCTTCACCCCAACATTCACTCTTCTTTTCTGAAAACCCATACAAATCTTCACCTTAGCCTCCACAAGATAATGATCAGACATCCCTCCAGTTGCACCTCTCAGCACATTAACATCTAAAAGTCTCTCTTTCGCGCGCCTATCAATTAACACGTAATCCAATAACGCTCTCTGGCCATCTCTCCTGCTTACATACGTATACTTATGTATATCTCGCTTTTTAAACCAGGTATTTCCAATCACCAGTCCTTTTTCAGCACATAAATCTACAAGCTCTTCACCATTTCCATTTACAACACTGAACACCCCATGTATACCAATTATTCCCTCAACTGCCACATTACTCACCTTTGCATTCAAATTACCCATCACTATAACCCGGTCTCGGCATCAAAACCACTAACACACTCATTCAGCTGCTCCCAAAACACTTGCCTCTCATGATCTTTCTTCTCATGCCCAGGTGCATATTCACCAATGATCACCCATCTCTCTCCATCAACTTTCAGTTTTACCTATATTAATCGAGAATTTACTTTCTTACATTGTATCACATACTCCCACAACTCCTGTTTCAGGAGTACTGCTACTCCTTCCCTTGCTCTTGTCCTCTCACTAACCCCTGACTTTACTCCCAAGACATTCCCAAACCACTCTTCCCCTTTACCCTTGAGCTTCGTTTCACTCAGAGCCAAAACATCCAGGTTCCTTTCCTCAAACATACTACCTATCTCTCCTTTTTTCACATCTTGGTTACATCTACACACATTTAGACACCCCAGTCTGAGCCTTCGAGGAGGATGAGCACTCCCCGCGTGACTCCTTATGTTTCCCATTTTAGAAAGTTAAAAATACAAGGAGGGGAGGATTTCTGGCCCCCTGCTCCCGTCCCCTCTAGTCGCCTTCTACGACATACGAGGAATGTGTGGGAAGTATTCTTTCACCCCTATCCCCAGGGATAACATATATTTTTTTTATTTTTATTTTTTTTTCTTGCTTTGTCGCTGTCTCCCGCGTTTGCGAGGTAGTGCAAGGAAACAGATGAAAGAAATGGCCCAACCCACCCCCATACACATGTATATACATACATCCACACACGCAAATATACATACCTACACAGCTTTCCATGGTTTACCCCAGACTCTTCACATGCCCTGATTCAATCCACTGACAGCACGTCAACCCCGGTATACCACATCGTTCCAATTCACTCTATTCCTTGCCCTCCTTTCACCTTCCTGCATGTTCAGGCCCCGATCACACAAAATATTTTTCACTCCATCTTTCCACCTCCAATTTGGTCTCCCACTTCTCCTCATTCCCTCCACCTCCGACACATATATCCTCTTGGTCAATCTTTCCTCACTCATTCTTTCCATGTGCCCAAACCATTTCAAAACACCATCCTCTGCTCTCGCAACCACGCTCATCCATAAACAAATTAAACAACCATGGAGACATCACGCACCCCTGCCGCAAACCGACATTCGCTGGAAACCAATCACTTTCCTCTCTTCTTACTGGTACACATGCCTTACATCCTCGATGAAAACTTTTCACTGCTTTTAGCAACTTACCTCCCACACCATATACTCTTAATACCTTCCACAGAGCATCTCTATCAACTCTATCATATGCCTTCTCCAGATCCATAAATGCTACATACAAATCCATTTGTTTTTCTAAGTATTTCTCACATACATTCTTCAAAGCAAACACCTGATCCACACATCCTCTACCACTTCTGAAATCGTACTTCTCTTCCCCAATCTGATGCTCTGTACGTGCCTTAACCCTCTCAGTCAATACTCTCCCATATACTTTCCCAGGAATACTCAACAAACTTATACCTCTGTAATTTGAACACTCACATTTATCCCCCTTGCCCTTGTACAGTGACACTATGCATGCATTCTGCCAATCCTCAGGCACTTCACCATGAACCATACATGCATTGAATATCCTCACCAACCAGTCAACAACACAGTCACCCCCCTTTTTTTTTTCTTATAAATTCCACAGCAGTACCATCCAAACCCACTGCCTTGCCAGCTTTCATCTTCTGCAAAGCTTTCACTAGCTCATCTCTGTTAACCAAACCATTCTCCCTTACCCTCTCACTTCGCACACCACCTCGACCAAAACATCCTATATCTCCCACTCTATCATCAGACACATTCAGCAAACCATAATACTCACTCCATCTCCTTCTCACTTCAGCACTACTTGTTATTAATTATCCATTATCCCCCTTCACCAATGTTTCCATTTGTTCTCTTGTCTTATGCACTTTATTTAACTCCTTCCAAAACACCTTTTTATTCTCCCTAAAATGTAATGATATTCTCTCACCCTAACTCTCATTTGCCCTCTTTTTCACCTCTTGCACCTCTCTCTTGGCCTTCTGCCTCTTTCTTTTATACATCTCCCAGTCATTTGCACTATTTCCCTGCAAGAATCGTTCAAATGCCTCTCTCTTCTCTTTCACTAACAATCTTACTTCTTCTTGCCACCACTCATTACCCTTTTAATCTGCCCACCTCCCATCTTTCTCATGCCACAGGCATCTTTTGGGCAAGCCATCACTGCTTCCCCACTTCCCTTATGTCATTTGCTTTCACCTTTTTCCATTCTGCACTCAATCTCTCTTGGTACTTCTTCACACAAGTCTCATTTTCAAGGTCACTTACTCTCACCACTGTCTTCACCCCAACATTCTCTTCTTTTCTGAAAACCTCTACATATTTTCACCTTCGCCTCCACAAGATAATGATCAGACATCCCTCAAGTTGCCCCTCTCAGCACATTAACATCCAAAAGTCTCTCTTCCGTGCGCCTATCAATTAACACATAATCCAATAACGCTCTCGGCCATCTCTCCTACTTACATAGGTACACTTATGTATATCTCTCTTTTTAAACCAGGTAATCCCAATCACCAGTCCTTATTCAGCACATAAATCAACAAGCTTTTCATCATTTCCATTTACAACACTGAACACCCCATGTACACCAGTTATACCCTCAACTGCCACATTACTCAACTTTGCATTCAAATCACCCATCACTATAACTCGGTCTTGTGCATCAAAGCTACTAACACACTCACTCAGCTGCTCCCAAAACACTTTCACTCTATCATCAAACACATTCAACAAACCTTCAAAATACTGCCATCTTCTTCTCACATCACCACTACTTGTTATCACCTCGCCATTTGCCCCCTTCACTGAAGTTCCCATTTGTTCCCTTGTCTTACGCACTTTATTTACATCATTCCAAAACATCTTTTTATTCTCCCTAAAATTTAATGATACTCCCTCACCCCAACTCTCATTTGTCCTCTTTTTCGCCTCTTGCACCTTTCTCTTGACCTCCTGCCTCTTTCTTTTATACATCTCCCAGTCATTTGCATTATTTCCCTGCAAAAATCGTCCAAATGCCTCTCTCTTCTCTTTCACTAATAATCATAATTCTTCATCCCACCACTCACGACCCTTTCTAATTTGCCCACCTCCCACGCTTCTCATGCCACAAGCATCTTTTGCGCAAGCCATCACTGCTTCCCTAAATGCATCCCATTCCTCCCCCACTCCCCTTACGTCCTTTGCTCTCACTTTTTTCCATTCTGTACTCAGTCTCTCCTGGTACTTCCTCACACAAATCTCCTTTCCAAGCTCACTTACTCTCACCACTCTCTTCACCCCAACATTCTCTCTTCTTAGAAAACTTCTACAAATCTTCACCTTCTCCTCCACGAGATAATGATCAGACATCCCTCCACTTGCACCTCTCAGCACATTAACATCCAAAAGTCTCTCTTTTGTGCGCCTATTAACACGTAATCCAATAACGCTCTCTGGCCATTTCTCTTACTAACATATGTATACTTATGTATATCTCTCTTTTTAAACCAGGTATTCCCAATCACCAGTTCTTTTTCAGCACATAAATCTACAAGCTCTTCACCATTTACAACACTGAACACCCCATGTACACCAATAATTCCCTCAACTGCCACATAACTCACCTTTTCATTCAAATCACACATCACTATAACCTGGTCTCGTGCATCAAAGCTACTAACACACTCTCTCAGCTGCTCCCAAAACACTTGCCTCTCATGATCTTTCTTCTCATGCCCAGGTGCATATGCACCAATAATCACACATCTCTTTCCATCCATTTTCAGTTTTACCCATATCAATTTAGAGTTTACTTTCTTACACTGTATCACAGACTCCCACCACTCCTGTTTCAGGAGTAGTGCTACTCCTTCCCTTGCTCTTGTCCTTTCACTAACCCCTGACTTTACTCCCAAGACATTCCCAAACCACTCTTCCCCTTTATCAAGGATGTAAGCCATGTGTATGAGTAGGAAGAGGGAAAAGTGATTGGTTTCCAGTGAATGTCTGTTTGTGGCAGGGGTGCTCCATGGTTGTTTAGTTTGTTTATGGATGGGGTTGTTAGGGGGTGAATGCAAGAGTTTTGGAGAGAGGGGCAAATATGCAGTATGTTGTGGATTAGAGGGCTTGGGAAGTGAGTCAGTTGTTGTTTGCTGATGATACAGCACTGGTGGCTGATTTGGGTAACATACTGCAATAGTTGGTGACTGAGATTGGTAAAGTGTGTAAGAAGAAAGCTGAGAGTAAATGTGAATAAGAGCAAGGTTATTAGGTACAGTATGATTGAGGGACAAGTAAATTGGGAGGTAAGTTTGAATGGAGAAAAACTTGAGGAAGTGAAGTATTTTAGATATCTGGGAGTGGGTTTGGCCGCAGAGGGAACCATGGAAGTGGAAGTGAGTCACAAGGTTCTAGGAGCATTGAAGAATGTGTGGATGGCAAGAACATTATCTCAGAGAGCAAAAATGGGTATGTTTGAAGGAATGTTGGTTCCAACAATTTTATATGGTTGAGGCATGGGCTATAGATAGGGTTGTGCGGAGGGTGGATGTGTTGGAAATAAGATGTTTGAGGACAATATGTGGTGTGAGGTGGTTTGATCGAGTAAGAAATGAAAGGGTAAGAGAAATGTGTGGTAATAAAAAGAGTGTGGTTGAGAGAGAAGAGGGTGTATTGAAATGATTTGGTCACATGGAGAGAATGAGTGAGGAAAGATTGACAAAGAGGATATATGTGTCAGAAGTGGAGGGAACGAGGAGAAGTGGGAGACCAAACTGGAGGTGGAAGGATGGAGTGAAAAAGATTTTGAGCAATCGGGGCCTGGACATACAGGAGGGTGAAAGGCTTGCAAGGAATAGAGTGAACTGGAAAGATGTGGTGTACTGGGGTCGACGTGCTCTCACTGGATTGAACCTGGGTATGTGAAGCATCTGGGGTAAACCATGGAAAGTTTTGTGGGGCCTAGATGTGGAAAGGGAGCTGTGGTTTCGGTGCATTACACATGACAGCTAGAGACTGAGCGTGAACAAATGTGGCCTATGTTGTCTTTTTATAGTGCTACCTCACATGCGTGTGGGGGGAGGGGGGTGCCATTTCATGTGTGGCGGGGTGGTGGTGGGAATGGATAAAGGCAGAATGTATGAATATGTACATTGTATGTATGTATATGCCAGTGTATGTATATATATGTATACATTGAAATGTATAGATATGTATATGTGTGTGTGCGGGCTTTTATATATATACATGTATATGTGGGTTGGTTGGGCCATTCTTTTGTTTGTTTCCATGCGCTACCTCGCTAACGTGGGAGACAGCGACAAAGTATAATAGATAATAATTTATGGATATTTATACAGTATGTATGTATTTTCTTGTATTGTGAGTTTGAATGGTGAAAACTTTGTGAAAGTAAAGTTCTCTAGATACCTAGAAGTGGATATGGCAGCAAATGGAACCATGGAAGCTTTGTAGATACATTTAAAGTATTCATGTAGGATATGGTACAGAGGTATGCAAGTAGTAGACTTTTGCCTATATATTTTATACATAAGATATATGTATGTTTTTTTTTTTTTTTTTTTTTTTTTTTTTTTTTTTTTTACTTTGTCGCTGTCTCCCGCGTTTGTATATGTATACGTATATGTATATGTATGTAAGTAGGAAAGATGGCCAGAGAGTGTTATTGGATTACGTGTTAATTGATAGGCACGTGAAAGAGACTTTTGGATGTTAATGTGCTGAGAGGTGCAGCTGAAGGGATGTCTGATCATTATCTTGTGGAGGTGAAGGTGAAGATTTGTAGAGGTTTTCAGAAAAGAAGAGAGAATGTTGGGGTGAAGAGAGTGGTGAAAGTAAGTTAGCTTGGGAAGGAGACTTATGTGAGGTAGTACCAGGTGAGATGAATGCAGAATGGAAAAGGGTGAGAGGATAGGACGTAAAGGGAGTGGGGGAGGAATGGGATGTGTTTAGGGAAGCAGTGATGGCTTGTGCAAAAGATGCATGTGGCATGAGAAAGGTGGGAGGTGGGCAGATTGGAAAGGGTAGTGAGTGGTGGGATGAAGAAGTAAGATTATTAATGAAAGAAAGAGAGAGGCATTTGGTCAATTTTTGCCGGGAAATAGTGCAAATGATTGGGAGATGTATAAAAGAAAGAGGCAGGAGGTCAAGAGAGAGGTGCAAGAGGTGAAAAAGAGGGCAAATGATAGTTGGAGTGAGAGAGTATCATTAAATTTTAGGGAGGATAAAAAGATATTTTGGAAGGAGGTAAATAAAGTGCACAAGACAAGAGAACAAATGGGAACATCGGTGAAGGGGGTTAATGGGGAGGTAATAACAAGTAGTGGTGATGTGAGAAAGAGATGGGGTGAGTATTTTGAAGGTTTGTTGAATGTGTTTGATGATGGAGTGGCAGATATAAGGTGTTTTGGTCAAGGTGGTGTGCAAAGTGAGAGGGTCAGGGAGAATGATTTGTTAAACAGAGAAGAGGTAGTGAAAGCTTTGCAGAAGATGAAAGCCGGCAAGGCGATGGGTTTGGATGGTATTGCAGTGGAGTTTATTGAAAAAGGGTGTGACTGTGTTGTTGACTGGTTGGTGAGGATATTCAGTGTACGTATGGCTCATGGTGAAGTGCCTGAGGATTGGATGAATGCATGCATGGTGCCATTGTACAAAGGCAAAGAGGATAAAGGCGAGTGTTCAAGTTAAAGAGGTATAAGTTTGTTGAGTATCCTGGGAAATTTATGGGAGGGTATTGATTGAGAGGGCCAAGGCATGTACAGAGCATCAGATTGGGGAAGAGCAGTGTGGTTTCAGAAGTGGTAGAGGATGTGTAGATCAGGTGTTTGCTTTGAAGAATGTATGTGAGAAATACTTAGAAAAACAAATGGATTTGTATGTAGCATTTATGGATCTGGAGAAGGCATATGATAGAGTTGATAGACATGCTGTGTGGTAGGTATGCAGAGTATATGGTGTGGGAGGCAAGTTGCTAGAAGCATTGAGAAGTTTTTATCGAGGATGTAAGGCATGTGTTTTAGTAGGAAGAGAGGGAAGTGATTGATTCTCAGTGAATGTAGGTTTGTGGCAGGGGTGCATGATGTCTCCATGGTTGTTTAATTTGTTTATTAATGAGGTTGTTAGGGAGGTGAATGCAAGAGTTTTAGAGAGAGGGGCAAGTATGCAGTCTGTTGTGGATGAGAGGGCTCTAGAAGCGAGTCAGTTGTTGTTTGCTGATGATACAGTGCTTATGGCTGATTCGGGTGAGGAACTGTAAAAGCTGGTGACCGAGTTTGGTAAAGTGTGTGAGAGAAGAAAGCTAAGAGTAAATGTGAATAGGAGCAAGGTTATTAGGTACAGTAGGGTTGAGGGACAAGCCAGTTGGGAGGTACATTTGAATGAAGAAAAACTGGAGGAAGTGAAGTGTTTTAGATATCCGGGAGTGGATTTGGTAGTTGATAGAACCATGGAAACGGAAGTGAGTCACAGGGTGGGGGAGGGGATGAAAGTTCTCGGAGTGTTGAAAAATGTGTGGAAAGTGAGAACATTATCTCGGAAAGCAAAAATGGGTATGTTTGAAGGAATAGTGGTTCCAACAATGTTATATGGTTGCGAGGTGTGGGCTATAGATAGGGTTGTTCGGAGGAGGGTGGATGTGTTGGAAATGAGATGTTTGAAGACAGTATGTGGTGTGAGATGGTTTGATCGAGTAAGTAATGAAAGGGTAAGAGAGATGTGTGGTAATAAAAAGAGTGTGATTGAGATATGAGAAGAGGGTGTATTGAAATGGTTTGGTCACATGGAGAGAATGAGTGAGGAAAGATTGACAAAGAGGATATATGTGTCAGAGGTGGAGGGAACATGGAGAAGTGGGAGACCAAATTGGAGGTGGAAGGATGGAGTGAAAAAGATTTTGTGTGATCGGGGCCTGAACATGCAGGAGGGTGAAAGGCATGTAAGGAATAGAGTGAATTAGAACAGTGTGGTATACTGGGGTCGACGTGCTGTCAATGGATTGAACTAGGGTATGTGAAGTGTCTGAGGTAAACCATGGTAAGTTTTGTAATGCCTGGATGTGGAAAGGGAGCTGTGGTTTCGGTGCATTATACATGACAGCTTGAGTCTGAGTTTGAACGAATATGGCCTTTGTTGTCTTTTCGTAGCGCTACCTTGCGCACGTGTGGGGGGAGGGGGGTGTCATTACATGTGTGGCGGGATGGCAGTGGGAATGAATAAAGGCAGCAAGTATAAATTATGTACATGTGTATATATGTATATGTCTATGTATGTATATATATGTATACGTTGTAATGTATAGGTATGTATATGTGCGTGTGTGGATGTGTATATATGTAAATGTGTATGTGGGTGGATTGGGCCATTCTTTCGTCCATTTCCTTGCGCTACCTCGCTAATGCGTGAGACAATGACAAAGTTTAATAAAATAAATAAGATAAATAAAATATATTTTAAATGTACAGTAATAAGAATTTTCATTGATTTTTTCTCTTGTAATTTTCAGTGATTGGAACCTACGTCACCTTTTTCATTGTGAACACAGTTCAAGTTGTATTCAGCAGTATGCTCATATATGGAATTTTAAATGTAAGTACCTGGTAACAGGAAAATAGAAAAAATTACATGGTAACAGTGAAATAGAAAAATAATTACATTTTTAGAAGTAAAAGTTAGGTTTTCTTTTTTCATGAAGACCTTGCAAATGCTTCTAAGCTTTTACCTGTTAGCAACATACAGTAATCTGCTCAGTCTGTGACCTCATTGAGGGATGGTGAGGTGGCAAAAGCTGCCACTCACTGACCATTGGATACATTTTTTTGTTAAAATGATAAGAGAGGGAAAGGAAGCAATTGGACAATAAATAGATGTTCATAGGGCTTTGCTTATAGTAAAACTATACAAAGACATTCAAACAGCAATAGGCCACTGGGTCCTTTGTGCCATTCAGAGACTTGAGCAAAGTATTTATTCTGTTCTTCATTGATATGATCAGCTCTCATAGAATTTGTTGCTTATTCCTGGAACCATCTTCGTTGCTCGCTGCTTCCTATTTTCAATTTTGTCTGTATCCTTTTTTTAGTAGGATGACCAAAACTGAACATAGTACTTAAGTGAGGATGCACCAGAGAATTGCAGATTTAGGATTGATTTCTAAGACTTACTGAATGCCCTACCTATGAATCGGAGAATTTTGTTCACCTTTTTGATTGCTTTTATGCATTCCTTACTTGAATTTATGTCATCAAAAGTTGTTACATCAGTTTATTCATGAACAGAAGTCATTCTGTATGCTGCCCTCTCATTTATATGACCAGTTTGTAAGACTGCTGTTATCAGTATCAATCTGTACACTGCAAATGGGTTATGTATTTCCTGGTAAAATTTGATCTCATCACTACTCCTAAGGCATATATTTACGGGTTGTTGTAGCCTTCTGTTAATTGTTTTTTATATACTGACGCCACTGTATGTTTCATACACTGGTCATTATATGGGGATATGTCAACAGAGCACTTATGAGGCATACGCCCTCTTATTGTGTAAGAATTTTTAAAGCTCTGTCACTCTTACAAGATCATTGATAGTTATTAGTAACAAAAATACACACAATACCTCACATCTCACCTGAAAATACTCCTGGAATACCTCACATGCCTAACTGCAGAGCATCATGAATTAAAGCATTCATAGCACATGTAAACGGATGGATTGTATGTCATTTTATTGAGAACAATATGTTGTAGTTAAGTGTAATAACAAAAGTAACCCATCAATGAGGCAGTTGCAATAATTTCCCATGCTCAGTAAAGACATATCTTATAATATTATGAAAAGATGCTCTCACATTTGTTCTTATGATTAGAAAAAACTTAATTTTCTAAATAAATTGGTGTACAACTTAACATTATGAGACATTGCATATGAGTGGCAAGCATCTTATAACTTGTTGTACATCACTGTTAGGCATATGATGAGACTCTAAAAGGACTTTCAAGTGTACTGAGTGGATGTGTGGTGTTACCGTAAGTATTTTTATCACAAACAGTTAAGATTACTAATGATTTTTATCAGTAATAACTTTCACCTTGGAAAAGTGATGGTTTCAAAAATTATTGCATAACATGAGCTTGTACAGGCATCCTTGACATCTCCACATATATTTATTATTTTATCATGCTTCATTGTCATTTCCCTGTTAGTGACATAGCGCCAGGAAACAGATGAAGAAAGACCTGTCCACTTTCATACACATATTTACACGTATATGGACATACACATAAATATAAATTTTTTATTATCATTATACTTGATTGCCATTTCCTGCATCAGTGAGGTAGCACCTGGAAACAAAGAATGGCCCATCCACTCTTATACACATCTTTCATACTATTCGCCATTTCCCGCATTAGCGAGGTAGCGTTAAGAACAGAGGACTGGGCCTTTGAGGGAATATCCTCACCTGGCCCCATTCTCTGTTCCTTCTTTTTGGGAAAAAAAAAGGGAGAGGATTTCCAGCCCCCCGCTCTTATACACATATATGTACATAAACACCCATACACCACATATACATACATGCACATATACATATCAACATACACATTTTTTTTCTTTTATACTATTCGCCATTTCCCGCATTAGCGATAAGAACAGAGGACTGGGCCTTTGAGGGAATATCCTTACCTGGCCCCCTTCTCTGTTCCTTCTTTTGGAAAATTAAATAAAAATGAGAGGGGAGGATTTCCAGCCACCCGCTCCCTTCCCTTTTAGTCGCCTTCTAGGACACGCAGGGAATATGTGGGAAGTATTCTTTCTCCCCTATCCCCAGGGATATACACATATGCAGACATATACATATATACACATGTACATATTCATACTTGCTTGCTTTCATCCATTCCCAGCACCACCCCACCCCACAGGAAACAGTATTGCTATCTCCTGCATCAGTAAGGTAGTGCCGGGAAAACTGACAAAAAAGGCCACATTCTCTCACACTCAGTCTATAGCTGTAATGTGTAATGAACTGAAACCACAGTTCCTTATCCACATCCATGCCCAACAGACCTTTCCATGGTTTACTCCAGATGTTTCACATGCCCTGGTTCAGTCCAGTGACAGCACATTGACCCCTGGTATCCATACATATACATATATTTACACATACATACATATATATATATATCTTTTTCTTTTCTTTCATACTATTCACCATTTCCCGCCTCAGCGAGGTAGCGTTAAGAACAGAGGACTGGGCCTCTGAGGAAACATCCTCACCCAGCCCCCTTCGCTGTTCCTTCCTTTGGAAAATCAAAAAAAAAAAAAAAAAAAATATATATATATATATATATATATATATATATATATATATATATATATATATATATATATATATTCCCTGGGGATAGGGGAGAAAGAATACTTCCCACGTATTCCCTGCTTGTCGTAGAAGGCGACTAAAAGGGAAGGGAGCGGGGGGCTGGAAATCCTCCCCTCTCGATTTTTTTTTTTTTTTTTAATTTTCCAAAAGAAGGAACAGAGAAGAGGGCCAGGTGAGGATATTCCCTCAAAGGCCCAGTCCTCTGTTCTTAACGCTACCTCGCTATCGCGGGAAATAGCGAATAGTATAGGGTAAAGGGGAAGAGTGGTTTGGGAATGTCTTGGGAGTAAAGTCAGGGGTTAGTGAGAGGACAAGAGCAAGGGAAGGAGTAGCAGTACTCCTGAAACAGGAGTTGTGGGAGTATGTGATAGAATGTAAGAAAGTAAATTCTCGATTAATATGGGTAAAACTGAAAGTTGATGGAGAGAGATGGGTGATTATTGGTGCATATGCTCCTGGGCATGAGATGAAAGATGATGAGAGGCAAGTGTTTTGGGAGCAGCTGAATGAGTGTGTTAGTGGCTTTGATGCACGAGACCGGGTTATAGTGATGGGTGATTTGAATGCAAAGGTGAGTAATGTGGCAGTTGAGGGAATAATTGGTATACATGGGGTGTTCAGTGTTGTAAATGGAAATGGTGAAGAGCTTGTAGATTTATGTGCTGAAAAAGGACTGGTGATTGGGAATACCTGGTTTAAAAAGTGAGATATACATAAGTATACGTATGTAAGAGGAGAGATGGCCAGAGAGCGTTATTGGATTACGTGTTGACAGGCGCGCGAAAGAGAGACTTTTGGATGTTAATGTGCTGAGAGGTGCAAGTGGAGGGATGTCTGATCATTATCTTGTGGAGGCTAAGGTGAAGATTTGTATAGGTTTTCAGAAAAGAAGAGTGAATGTTGGGGTGAAGAGGGTGGTGAGAGTAAGTGAGCTTGGGAAGGAGACTTGTGTGAGGAAGTACCAGGAGAGACTGAGTACAGAATGGAAAAAGTTGAGAACAATGGAAGTAAGGGGAGTGGGGGAGGAATGGGATGTATTTAGGGAATCAGTGATGGATTGCACAAAAGATGCTTGTGGCATGAGAAGAGTGGGAGGTGGGTTGATTAGAAAGGGTAGTGAGTGGTGGGATGAAGAAGTAAGATTATTAGTGAAAGAGAAGAGAGAGGCATTTGGAAGATTTTTGCAGGGAAAAAGTGCAAGTGAGTGGGAGATGTATAAAAGAAAGAGACAGGAGGTCAAGAGAAAGGTGCAAGAGGTGAAAAAGAGGGCAAATGAGAGTTGGGGTGAGAGAGTATCATTAAATTTTAGGGAGAATAAAAAGATGTTCTGGAAGGAGGTAAATAAAGTGCGTAAGACATGGGAGCAAATGGGAACTTCAGTGAAGGGCGCAAATGGGGAGGTGATAACAAGTAGTGGTGATGTGAGAAGGAGATGGAGTGGGTATTTTGAAAGTTTGTTGAATGTGTTTGATGATAGAGTGGCAGATATAGGGCGTTTTGTTCGAGGTGGTGTGCAAAGTGCGAGGGTTAGGGAAAATGAGTTGGTAAACAGAGAAGAGGTAGTAAAAGCTTTGCGGAAGATGAAAGCCGGCAAGGCAGCAGGTTTGGATGGTATTGCAGTGGAATTTATTAAAAAAGGGGGTGACTGTATTGTTGACTGGTTGGTAAGGTTATTTAATGTATGTATGACTCATGGTGAGGTGCCTGAGGATTGGCGGAATGCATGCATAGTGCCATTGTATAAAGGCAAAGGGGATAAGAGTGAGTGCTCAAATTACAGAGGTATAAGTTTGTTGAGTATTCCTGGCAAATTATATGGGAGGGTATTGATTGAGAGGGTGAAGGCATGTACAGAGCATCAGATTGGGGAAGAGCAGTGTGGTTTCAGAAGTGGTAGAGGATGTGTGGATCAGGTGTTTGCTTTGAAGAATGTATGTGAGAAATACTTAGAAAAGCAAATGGATTTGTATGTAGCATTTATGGATCTGGAGAAGGCATATGATAGAGTTGATAGAGATGCTCTGTGGAAGGTATTAAGAATATATGGTGTGGGAGGCAAGTTGTTAGAAGCAGTGAAAAGTTTTTATCGAGGATGTAAGGCATGTGTACGTGTAGGAAGAGAGGAAAGTGATTGGTTCTCAGTGAATGTAGGTTTGCGGCAGGGGTGTGTGATGTCTCCATGGTTGTTTAATTTGTTTATGGATGGGGTTGTTAGGGAGGTAAATGCAAGAGTTTTGGAAAGAGGGGCAAGTATGAAGTCTGTTGGGGATGAGAGAGCTTGGGAAGTGAGTCAGTTGTTGTTCGCTGATGATACAGCGCTGGTGGCTGATTCATGTGAGAAACTGCAGAAGCTGGTGACTGAGTTTGGTAAAGTGTGTGGAAGGAGAAAGTTAAGAGTAAATGTGAATAAGAGCAAGGTTATTAGGTACAGTAGGGTTGAGGGTCAAGTCAATTGGGAGGTGAGTTTGAATGGAGAAAAACTGGAGGAAGTGAAGTATTTTAGATATCTGGGAGTGGATCTGGCAGCGGATGGAACCATGGAAGCGGAAGTGGATCATAGGGTGGGGGAGGGGGCGAAAATTCTGGGAGCCTTGAAGAATGTGTGGAAGTCGAGAACATTATCTCGGAAAGCAAAAATGGGTATGTTTGAAGGAATAGTGGTTCCAACAATGTTGTATGTTTGCGAGGCGTGGACTATGGATAGAGTTGTGCGCAGGAGGATGGATGTGCTGGAAATGAGATGTTTGAGGACAATGTGTGGTGTGAGGTGGTTTGATCGAGTAAGTAACGTAAGGGTAAGAGAGATGTGGGGAAATAAAAAGAGCGTGGTTGAGAGAGCAGAAGAGGGTGTTTTGAAATGGTTTGGTCACATGGAGAGAATGAGTGAGGACAGATTGAACAAGAGGATATATGTGTCGGAGGTGGAGGGAACGAGGAGAAAAGGGAGACCAAATTGGAGGTGGAAAGATGGAGTGAAAAAGATTTTGTATGATCGGGGCCTGAACATGCAGGAGGGTGAAAGGAGGGCAAAGAATAGAGTGAATTGGATCGAGGTGGTATACCGGGGTTGACGTGCTGTCAGTGGATTGAATCAAGGCATGTGCATGGGGGTGGGTTGGGCCATTTCTTTTGTCTGTTTCCTTGCGCTACCTCGCAAACGCGGGAGACAGCGGCAAAAAAAAAAAAAAAGAAAAAAAAAAACCTTCCACAGAGCATCTCTATCAACTCTATCATATGCCTTCTCCAGATCCATAAATGCTACATACAAATCCAATTGTTTTTCTAAGTATTTCTTACATTCATTCTTCAAAGCAGACACCTGATCCACACATCCTCTACCACTTGTGAAACCACACTGCTCTTCCTTAATCTGATGTTCTGTACATGCCTTGACCCTCTCAATCAATACCCTCCCAAATGATTTCCCAGGAATACTCAACAAACTTATACCTCTTTAATTTGAACACTCGCCTTTATTCCCTTTGCCTTTGTACAATGGCACTATGCATGCATTCCGCCAATCCTCAGGTACTTAACCATGAGCCATACATACATTGAATATCCTCACCATTTGGTCAACAACACAGTCACCCCCTTTTTTGATAAATTCCACTGCAATACTAAGTCTTGCCAGGTCTCATCTTCTGCAAAGCTTTCACTACCTCTTCTCTGTTTACCAAATCATTCTCCCTGACCAGAGCTCTCACTTCGCACACCACCTCGACCAAAAGACCCTATATCTGCCACTCTATCATCTAATACACTCAACAATCCTTCAAAAATACTCACTCCATCTCCTACTCACATCACTACTACTTTTTATTACTTCCCTATTAGCCCCCTTCATCGATGTTCCCTTTTCTTCTCTTGTCTTACACACTTTACCTCCTTCCAAAACATCTTTTTATTCTCCCTAAAATGTAATGATACTCTCTCACCCCAACTCTCATTTGCCATCTTTTTCACCTCTTGCACCTTTTTTCTTGACCTTCTGCCTCTTTCTTTTATACATCTCCCAGTCATTTACTCTATTTCCCTGCAAAAATCGTCCAAATGCCTGTCTCTTCTCTTTCAGTAATAATCTTACTTCTTCATCCCACCACTCTCTACCCTTTCTAATCTGCCCACCTCCACGCCTTCCCATGCCACAAGCATCTTTTGCGCAAGCCATCACTGCTTCCCTAATTACATCCCATTCCTCTCCCACTCCTCTTACGTCCTTTGCTCTCACCTTTTTCCATTCTGCACTCAGTCTCTCTAGGTACTTCCTCACACTAGTCTCCTTTCCAAGCTCACTTACTCTCACCAATCTCTTCACCCCAACATTCTCTCTTCTTTTCTGAAAACCTCTACAAATCCTCACCTTCGCCTCCATTTGCACCTCCCTCCCTCCATTTGCACCTCTCAGCACATTAACTTCCAAAAGTCTCTCTCTCATGCACCTATCAATTAACACATAATCCAATAACACTCTCTGGCCATCTCTCCTACTTACGTATGTATACTTGTGTATATTCTCTTTTTAAACCAGGTATTCCCAGTCGCCAGTCCTTTTTCAGCACACAAATCTACAAGCTCTTCACCATTTTCATTTACAACACTGAACACCCCATGTGCACCTGTTATTCCCTCAACTGCCACAATACTCACCTTTGCATTCAAAACACCCATCACTATAACCCAGTCTCATGCATTAAAACTGCTAACACACTCACTCAGCTGCTCCCAAAACACTTGCCTCTCATGATCTTTCTTCTCATGCCCAGGTGCATAGGCCCCAGTAATCACCCATCTCTCTCCATCCACTTTCAGTTTTACCCATATCAATCTAGAGTTTACTTTCTTACACTCTGCCACATACTCCCACAACTCCTGTTTCAGGAGTAGTGCTACTCCTTCCTTTGCTCTTGTCCTCTCACCAACCCCTCTCTTTACTCCCAAAACATTTGCAAACCACTCTTCACCTTTACCCTTGAGCTTCGTTTCACTCAGAGCCAAAACATCCAGTTTCCTTTCCTCAAACATACTACCTATCTCTCCTTTTTTCTTATCTTGGTCAAATCCAAACACATTTAGACACCCCAATCTGAGCCTTCGAGGAGGATGAGCACTCCCCACATGACTCCTTCTGTTCCCCTTTTAGAAAGTTAAAATACAAGGAGGGGAGGGTTTCTAGCCCCCCACTCCCATTCCCTTTAGTCACCTTGTACAACACCCAAGGAATGTGTGGGAAGTATTCTTTCTTCCCTATCCCAGGGATAAATTATTATTTTTTTTTTTTTTTTTTTTTTTTTTTATACCTCGTCGCTGTCTCCCGCGGTTGCGAGGTAGCGCAAGGAAACAGACGAAAGAAATGGCCCAACCCCCCCCCATACACATGTACATACACACGTCCACACACGCAAATATACATACCTACACAGCTTTCCATGGTTTACCCCGGACGCTTCACATGCCTTGATTCAATCCACTGGCAGCACGTCAACCCCTGTATACCACATCGCTCCAATTCACTCTATTCCTTGCCCTCCTTTCACCCTCCTGCATGTTCAGGCCCCGATCACACAAAATCCTTTTCACTCCATCTTTCCACCTCCAATTTGGTCTCCCTCTTCTCCTCGTTCCCTCCACCTCCGACACATATATCCTCTTGGTCAATCTTTCCTCACTCATTCTCTCCATGTGCCCAAACCATTTCAAAACACCCTCTTCTGCTCTCTCAACCACGCTCTTTTTATTTCCACACATCTCTCTTACCCTTACATTACTTACTCGATCAAACCACCTCACACCACACATTGTCCTCAAACATCTCATTTCCAGCACATCCATCCTCCTGCGCACAACTCTATCCATAGCCCACGCCTCGCAACCATACAACATTGTTGGAACCACTATTCCTTCAAACATACCCATTTTTGCTTTCCGAGATAATGTTCTCGACTTCCACACATAATTATTATTATTATTATTATTATTATTATTATTATTATTATTATTATTATTATTATTCTTTCTTTCATACTATTCGCCATTTCCCGCATTAGCGAGGTATCATTAAGAACAGAGGACTGGGCCTTAGAGGGAATATCCTTACCTGGCCCCCTTCTCTGTTCCTTCTTTTGGAAAATAAAAAAAAAAAAAAAACGAGAGGGGAGGATTTCCATCCACCCGCTCCCTCCCCTTTTAGTCACCTTCTATGACACGCAGGGGATACGTGGGAAGTATTCTTTCTCCCCTATCCCCATTATTATTATTATTATTATTATTATTATTATTATTATTATTATTATCATTATTATTATTATTATTATTGATAACCATTTCCTACATCAGTGAGGTAGTGCCAGGAAACAGACGAAGAAAGTCTCATCCACTCATTTGCACACCTTTATTTTTAGTTTTCTGAATGAATTTAAATTTATACTTGTACCAAGTATATTATGTCTTAAATGATTTAAGCTATCTTAATACAGAAACTAACTGATATTATTTTTCTTTTCAGAAAAAGACATGTATGCAAGTTCCTTTCATGATCATGTATCTTATCTATATCATTATGGCCATGCTCCTCGTCTTGATTTTAATGGGACTACTTGCTTTCAATCGGATTTGGCTGGGAATGTTTTTCTTCATCTTTATTGGTGGTCTTTACATTTTCTTAGAGACGTACTTCCTCCTGGTTGTACGAGCCAACTACTTGGAGGTAAGTGGAATTAATTCTAACTCATAATTTGTAAAACTAGTATTGCAGATGTAAATTTTTTTAGTATAGAGAAAGTAGATAAGCTGTGGAATGGAATATTAAGTGAAAAGTAGAGAATTAAAATGTGTGGTATGAGGTTGAAATGATGTGGAGGCAGGTTAAGTGTATCTTATTGGAGGCAGCCATTGAGGTGTGCAACAGCACTGTAAGTAAAAGCTTTGATAAAAAGCTACGCAGTGATGAAATTAAAATTCAAGAAAAGTGGTTGAAGAGAAAAGTATTTTGGAAGGAAAAGCAAATTTTTTTTAAAGAAAATAGTATTGAATAGAAGGTAAAGTGCATAGAATGCAATGTTCTGAATGGACGAGCTGTAAAAAGATGGTGTATGTGATTAACAGGAAAGCAATTGAGCATCTTGGAAGAAGAATCTGTGATACTTTATAAGAGGTGTGTGATTAACAGGAAAGCAAATGAGCATCTTGGAAGGAAAATCAATGATACTTTTTAAGAGAGAATCAAGCAGATTTTAGGAGATTAGTGGAGAGAACTGATGCACTATGAAGAGCAGTATTGCTCCTAGAGGAAAAGAAAAGATGGGGAAATTTAGATGGAGCAATGACTGAGTCAGTGCAGAGTGGAAGAGAGAGATGGTGGAGGGTGATGATTAAACCTTCATTGAATAGATGTTGAAAGCATGTATGGAAGCATGGAAGAGTTATGTAAGTGAAGACTGGATTAGCTCATAGTGGGAGGAAAAGAAGGTAATGGAGATTGTAAGAATTATAAAGGAATAATTCTAAGCATAATTGGCAAGATGTAAGGTAAGAACAACATGGATTAGCTCATAGTGGGAGGAAAAGAAGGTAATGGAGATTGTAAGAATTATAAAGGAATAATTCTAAGCATAACTGGCAAGATGTATGGTAAGAACAACATCGTTATTGATGTCATTGAAAAGGATTAATGAACCTTACAGGTGAAGATCAAGGTGATTTAGGAAGGAAAAGGGTGTACAAACCAGAGTTTTGCTGTAAGATAGTGGAGAAAGTTCTCTAGAAACAGGAAGTGAATACAGCATCAAAGTATTTAGGAAAAGCTCAAAATAAGCTGAAGAGGACAGCTCTGTAGGAATTTCTGACCATTTGCTTTGTAGAGAAACTTTTGAATGTTGTGAAGAGCTTAAATATTGAGTTATGGCATGTGTCAGCAGAAGTAGTGATTTGAAATATGAATTAAGTACATCAGGTGTATGTGTTAATACCATGATAGTTTAATGATTTTATGGATGAAGCTTTATGTGGGATGATAGCCAGGTGGGATAATGACAGTGTATTGGTACATCATAATGAACCAAAAGGGAAGCAGTCAGCAATTTCTTCCATTGTGCTGTTTGCTGAATCAGAGGAGGAACTGAATAGAATGGTGATCATTTTTGTAATGTATTTCAAGAGGATGATAATGAAAGTGTATTCTGTACAAGGAAAAGGGATATTTTAGTTTTTGAAACATGTGATGTCAGTATAGAATTTCAAATTGAATGATGAAGAACTGGAAGCTGGAGAGCTGATGCTGAGAGTAATCATGCAAGGGAGAAAAACGAAGTGCAATGACAGCTTTAGTGAACTGAAAATAGATAAACTAAGTGTAGAGTGCATAAGAAGCTTACATGGAATGCATGTACCAACCATACTGTATGGATGTGAAGCCTGAGTTTAGTCTGGCAAAAATAAAAAGGTATTAGATACAAATGTTAATGTTGGATAACATGCAGAGTGTAGCTGGAACTTGAAGGATGAATAGAATAAAGAATGATGTGAGAAAGGTATGCGGTGTTTAGAAAATGGTAAGAAAATATTTAAAAGTCTTTTAGGATGATTTTGTCATGTAGAATGTATGACATATGATACATTGGCCAGAAAGATGTGTAGCTGTACAGTTAAAAGTACAGGTAGAGAGTTATCCCATGGAGGAGGTGGATAGTGGATAATGAAAAAATCTATTAGAGCTAGAGATATTTCAGTTGAGGATGCTTAAGGAATGATTTGGAATTAGATGCAGTGGAATCATTTTGTTATCCCTGGTGATAGGGGAGAAAGAATACTTCCCACGTATTCCCTGTGTGTCGTAGAAGGTGACTAAAAGGGGAGGGAGCGGGTGGCTGGAAATCCTCCCCTCTCTTGTTTTTTTTTTTTCCAAAGAAGGAACAGAGAAGGGGGTCAGGTGAGGATATTCCCTCTAAGGCCCAGTTCTCTGTTCTTAATGCTACCTCGCTAACGCGGGAAATGGCAAATAGTATGGAATCATTTTGTCTTTAAAACTGGTCTGATTGGAGATCTTAATCTCACCTTAGTGAGCAAAGTAAAAGAATGGGAAGTATTTATTTAACTTTGGAAAATTTTATTTCACTTGCACTCTGGATGTAGGCATGAAAGATGTGTATCAGATTTAGGGGACTAATTTTACCTGAACCTTCCCATAGGTTTGGCATGTTAGCTACCCCAAGTCTCATATATTTGTTCATTTCTTCAGAAGTATTTTTCTTTGTAGTAAGGGTTCACTGTATCACAAGCCTTGTGAGCTGTGAAAAGAGCTTTGTAGCTTTAGTTGTTGATTTCTAAGGGCACAGGGAAGGATCTCCATAACTTTTTTCTGTGGACGCATGGAAGGGCCTATGATAGCTTGAGTTGTTTTCTGTTTACACACTTGTTTTTAAGAGAATTAAATCATGGTATGATGGAGTCCCAAAAATTAGCATAATTTTTTGTGGAAAATTGGTTTCTGACTGTGGAATTTCTAAAACTCCATTGGTTGTATTTCAGTTTTATCATTTTTCTAAATATTTTTAAGTTTTATAATCTTACATGTTCTTTTGTATTGCTTGCAGAATTTTTAAGACATATTTTGGATTGATTTACCTTTTGATTCCCAGTGCTCTACAAAAATACATTTCATACATGGGAAGAATATGAAAATTATGTGTCAGAGGTGGAGGGAACGAGAAGTGGGAGACCAAATTGGAGGTGGAAAGATGGAGTGAAAAAGATTTTGAGCGATCGGGGCCTGAACATGCAGGAGGGTGAAAGACTTGCAAAGAATAGAGTGAATTGGGACGATGTGGTATACTGGGGTTGACGTTCTGTCAGTGAATTGAACCAGGGCTGTGAAGCGTCTAGGGTAAACCATGGAAAGTTTTGTGGGGCCTTGATGTGGAAAGGGAGCTGTGGTTTCAGTGCTAGAGACAGCTAGAGACTGAGTGTGAACGAATGTGGCATTTGTTGTCTTTTCCTAGCGCTACCTTGCACACATGCAGGGGGAGGGGGCTGTCATTTCATGTGTGGTGGGGTGGCAATTGAAATGAATAAGGGCAGACAGTATGAATTATGTACATGTGTATATATGTATATGTCTCAGTGTGGATATATATGTATATGTTGAGATGTATAGGTATGTATATGTGCATGTGTGGACGTGTATGTATATACATGTGTATGTGGGTGGGTTGGGCCATTCTTTCATTTGTTTCCGTGTGCTACCTCGTTAACGCGGGAGACAGCGATGAAATATAATAAAATAAATATAAACATATTATTATTATTGTACTTTGTTGCTGTCTCCCGTGTTAGCGAGGTAGCACAAGGAAACAGATGAGAGAATGGCCCAACCCACCCACATACACATGCATGTACAGACAAGGAATAGGGTGAATAGGAACGATGTGGTATATCAGGGTTGACATGCTGTCAATGGATTGAACCAGGGCATTTGAAGCATCTGGGGTAAACCATGGAAAGTTTTGTGGGGCCTGGGTGTGGAAAGGGAGATGTGGTTTCAGTGCATTATACATGACAGCTAGAGTCTGGGTGTGGATGAATGTGGCCTTTGATGTCCTTTCCTATCTTAACCTCGCATGCACGTGGGGGAAGGGGGTTGTATATATATATTCTTTCTTTCTTTCAAACTATTCGCCATTTCCCGCGTTAGCAAGGTAGCTTTAAGAACAGAGGACTGGGCCTCTGAGGGAATATCCTCACCTGGCCCCCTTCTCTGTTCCTTCTTTTGGAAAAAAAAAGAAAAAAAAAAAACGAGAGGGGAGGATTTCCAGCCCCCCGCTCCCTCCCCTTTTAGTCGCCTTCTACGACACGCAGGGAATACGTGGGAAGTATTCTTTCTCCCCTATCCCCAGGGATATATATATATATATATATATATATATATATATATTTTTTTTTTTTTGCTTTGTCGCTGTCTCCCGCGTTTGCAAGGTAGCGCAAGGAAACAGACGAAAGAAATGGCTCAACCCACCCCCATACACATGTATATACATACGTCCACACACGCAAATATACATACCTACCCAGCTTTCCATGGTTTACCCCAGACGCTTCACATGCCCTGATTCAATCCACTGACAGCACGTCAACCCAGGTATACCACATCGATCCAATTCACTCTATTCCTTGCCCTCCTTTCACCCTCCTGCATGTTCAGGCCCCTATCACACAAAATCTTTTTCACTCCATCTTTCCACCTCCAATTTGGTCTCCCACTTCTCCTCGTTCCCTCCACCTCCAACACATATATCCTCTTGGTCAATCTTTCCTCACTCATTCTCTCCATGTGCCCAAACCATTTCAAAACACCCTCTGAACCACGCTCTTTTTATTTCCACACATCTCTCTTACCCTTACGTTACTTACTCGATCAAACCACCTCACACCACACATTGTCCTCAAACATCTCATTTCCAGCACATCCATCCTCCTGCGCACAACTCTATCCATAGCCCACGCCTCTCAACCATACAACATTGTTGGAACCACTATTCCTTCAAACATACCCATTTTTGCTTTCCGAGATAATGTTCTCGACTTCCACACATTCTTCAAGGCTCCCAGGATTTTCGCCCCCTCCCCCACCCTATGATCCACTTCCGCTTCCATGGTTCCATCTGCTGCCAGATCCACTCCCAGATATCTAAAACACTTCACTTCCTCCAGTTTTTCTCCATTCAAACTCACCTCCCAATTGAATTGACCCTCAACCCTACTGTACCTAATAACCTTGCTCTTATTCACATTTACTCTTAACTTTCTTCTCTCACACACTTTACCAAACTCAGTCACCAGCTTCTGCAGTTTCTCACATGAATCAGCCACCAGCGCTGTATCATCAGCGAACAACAACTGACTCACTTCCCAAGCTCTCTCATCCCCAACAGACTTCATACTTGCCCCTCTTTCCAAAACTCTTGCATTCACCTCCCTAACAACCCCATCCATAAACAAATTAAACAACCATGGAGACGTCACACACCCCTGCCGCAAACCTACATTCACTGAGAACCAATCACTTTCCTCTCTTCCTACATGTACACATGCCTTACATCCTCGATAAAAACTTTTCACTGCTTCTAACAACTTGCCTCCCACACCATATATTCTTAATATCTTCCACAGAGCATCTCTATCAAGTCTATCATATGCCTTCTCCAGATCCATATATATATATATATATATATATATTTTTTTTTTTTTTTATACTTTGTCGCTGTCTCCCGCGTTTGCGAGGTAGCGCAAGGAAACAGACGAAAGAAATGGCCCAACCCTCCCCATACACATGTACATACACACGTCCACACACGCAAATATACATACCTACACAGCTTTCCATGGCTTACCCCGGACGCTTCACATGCCTTGATTCAATCCACTGACAGCACGTCAACCCCTGTATACCACATCGCTCCAATTCACTCTATTCCTTGCCCTCCTTTCACCCTCCTGCATGTTCAGGCCCCGATCACACAAAATCCTTTTCACTCCATCTTTCCACCTCCAATTTGGTCTCCCTCTTCTCCTTGTTCCCTCCACCTCCGACACATATATCCTCTTGGTCAATCTTTCCTCACTCATTCTCTCCATGTGCCCAAACCATTTCAAAACACCCTCTTCTGCTCTCTCAACCACGCTCTTTTTATTTCCACACATCTCTCTTACCCTTACGTTACTTACTCGATCAAACCACCTCACACCACACATTGTCCTCAAACATCTCATTTCCAGCACATCCATCCTCCTGCGCACAACTCTATCCATAGCCCACGCCTCGCAACCATACAACATTGTTGGAACTACTATTCCTTCAAACATACCCATTTTTGCTTTCCGGGATAATGTTCTCGACTTCCACACATTTTTCAAGGCTCCCAAAATTTTCGCCCCCTCCCCCACCCTATGATCCACTTCCGCTTCCATGGTTCCATCCACTGACAGATCCACTCCCAGATATCTAAAACACTTCACTTCCTCCAGTTTTTCTCCATTCAAACTCACCTCCCAATTGACTTGACCCTCAACCCTACTGTACCTAATAACCTTGCTCTTATTCACATTTACTCTTAACTTTCTTCTTCCACACACTTTACCAAACTCCGTCACCAGCTTCTGCAGTTTCTCACATGAATCCGCCACCAGCGCTGTATCATCAGCGAACAACAACTGACTCACTTCCCAAGCTCTCTCATCCCCAACAGACTTCATACTTGCCCCTCTTTCCAAGACTCTTGCATTTACCTCCCTAACAACCCCATCCATAAACAAATTAAACAACCATGGAGACATCACACACCCCTGCCACAAACCTACATTCACTGAGAACCAATCACTTTCCTCTCTTCCTACACATACACATGCCTTACATCCTCGATAAAAACTTTTCACTGCTTCTAACAACTTGCCTCCCACACCATATATTCTTAATACCTTCCACAGAGCATCTCTATCAACTCTATCATATGCCTTCTCCAGATCCATAAATGCTACATACAAATCCATTTGCTTTTCTAAGTATTTCTCACATACATTCTTCAAAGCAAACACCTGATCCACACATCCTCTACCACTTCTGAAACCACACTGCTCTTCCCCAATCTGATGCTCTGTACATGCCTTCACTCTCTCAATCAATACCCTCCCATATAATTTACCAGGAATACTCAACAAACTTATACCTCTGTAATTTGAGCACTCACTCTTATCCCCTTTGCCTTTGTACAATGGCACTATGCACGCATTCCGCCAATCCTCAGGCACCTCACCATGAGTCATACATACATTAAATAACCTTACCAACCAGTCAACAATACAGTCACCCCCTTTTTTAATAAATTCCACTGCAATACCATCCAAACCTGCTGCCTTGCCGGCTTTCATCTTCCGCAAAGCTTTTACTACCTCTTCTCTGTTTACCAAATCATTTTCCCTAACCCTCTCACTTTGCACACCACCTCGACCCAAACACCCTATATCTGCCACTCTGTCATCAGACACATTCAACAAACCTTCAAAATACTCATTCCATCTCCTTCTCACATCACCACTACTTGTTATCACCTCCCCATTTACGCCCTTCACTGAAGTTCCCATTTGCTCCCTTGTCTTACGCACCCTATTTACCTCCTTCCAGAACATCTTTTTATTCTCCCTAAAATTTACTGATAGTCTCTCACCCCAACTCTCATTTGCCCTTTTTTTCACCTCTTGCACCTCTCTCTTGACCTCCTGTCTCTTTCTTTTATACTTTTCCCACTCAATTGCATTTTTTCCCTGCAAAAATCGTCCAAATGCCTCTCTCTTCTCTTTCACTAATACTCTTACTTCTTCATCCCACCACTCACTACCCTTTCTAAACAGCCCACCTCCCACTCTTCTCATGCCACAAGCATCTTTTGCGCAATCCATCACTGATTCCCTAAATACATCCCATTCCTCCCCCACTCCCCTTACTTCCATTGTTCTCACATTTTTCCATTCTGTACACAGTCTCTCCTGATACTTCTTCACACAGGTCTCCTTCCCAAGCTCACTTACTCTCACCACCTTCTTCACCCCAACATTCACTCTTCTTTTCTGAAAACCCATACTAATCTTCACCTTAGCCTCCACAAGATAATGATCAGACATCCCTCCAGTTGCACCTCTCAGCACATTGACATCCAAAAGTCTCTCTTTCGCACGCCTGTCAATTAACACGTAATCCAATAACGCTCTCTGGCCATCTCTCCTACTTACATAAGTATACTTATGTATATCTCGCTTTTTAAACCAGGTATTCCCAATCATCAGTCCTTTTTCAGCACATAAATCTACAAGCTCTTCACCATTTCCATTTACAACACTGAACACCCCATGCATACCAATTATTCCCTCAACTGCCACATTACTCACCTTTGCATTCAAATCACCCATCACTATAACCCGGTCTCGTGCATCAAAACCGCTAACACACTCATTTAGCTGCTCCCAAAACACTAGCCTCTCATGATCTTTCTTCTCATGCCCAGGTGCATATGCACCAATAATCACCCACCTCTCTCCATCAACTTTCAATTTTACCCATATTAATCGAGAATTTACTTTCTTACATTCTATCACATACTCCCACAACTCCTGTTTCAGGAGTATTGCTACTCCTTCCCTTGCTCTTGTCCTCTCACTAACCCCTGACTTCACTCCCCAGACATTTCCAAACCACTCTTCCCCTTTACCCTTGAGCTTCGTTTCACTCAGAGCCAAAACATCCAGGTTCCTTTCCTCAAACATACTACCTGTCTCTCCTTTTTTCACATCTTGGTTACATCCACACACATTTAGGCACCCCACTCTGAGCCTTCGAGGAGGATGAGCACTCCCCGCGTGACTCCTTCTTCTGTTTCCCATTTTAGAAAGTTAATACAAGGAGGGGAGGATTTCCGGCCCCCCGCTCCCGTCCCCTCTAGTCGCTTTCTACGACACGCGAGGAATACGTGGGAAGTATTCTTTCACCCCTATCCCCAGGGATAATATACATATATATATACACACACACACACACACACACACACACGCACACACACACACACACATACATATATATACATATGAAAAATGTAAGAAACAATTTAGAAAACAAACTTTTAGCTTGAAATGAATGAAAAAATGAACGTCACATAATGGTTCAACCTCTGGCTATGGAAAAGGAAATGTACAATTTATATATATATATATATATATATATATATATATATATATATATATATATATATATATATATATATATTTTTTTTTTTTTTTTTTTTTTTTTTTTTTTGCTTTGTCGCTGTCTCCCGCGTTTGCGAGGTAGCACAAGGAAACAGACGAAAGAAATGGCCCAACCCACCCCCATACACATGCCTTGATTCAATCCACTGACAGCACGTCAACCCCGGTATACCACATCGCTCCAATTCACTCTATTCTTTGCCCTCCTTTCACCCTCCTGCATGTTCAGGCCCCGATCACACAAAATCTTTTTCACTCCATCTTTCCACCTCCAATTTGGTCTCCCTCTTCTCCTCGTTCCCTCCACCTCTGACACATATATCCTCTTGGTCAATCTTTCCTCACTCATTCTCTCCATGTGACCAAACCATTTCAAAACACCCTCTTCTGCTCTCTCAACCACGCTCTTTTTATTTCCACACATCTCTCTTACCCTTACGTTACTTACTCGATCAAACCACCTCACACCACACATTGTCCTCAAACATCTCATTTCCAGCACATCCATCCTCCTGCGCACAACTCTATCCATAGTCCACGCCTCGCAACCATACAACATTGTTGGAACCACTATTCCTTCAAACATACCCATTTTTGCTTTCCGAGATAATGTTCTCGACTTCCACACATTCTTCAAGGCTCCCAGAATTTTCGCCCCCTCCCCCACCCTATGATCCACTTCCGCTTCCATGGTTCCATCCGCTGCCAGATCCACTCCCAGATATCTAAAACACTTCACTTCCTCCAGTTTTTCTCCATTCAAACTCACCTCCCAATTAATTGACCCTCAACCCTACTGTACCTAATAACCTTGCTCTTATTCACATTTACTCTTAATTTTCTTCTTTCACACACTTTACCAAACTCAGTCACCAGCTTCTGCAGTTTCTCACATGAATCAGCCACCAGCACTGTATCATCAGCGAACAACAACTGACTCACTTCCCAAGCTCTCTCATCCCCAACAGACTTCATACATACATATATATATATATATATATATATATATATATATATATATATGTCTGTGCCATTTTATCCCTGGGGATAGGGGAGAAAGAATACTTCCCACGCATTCCTCACGTGTTGTAGAAGGCAACTAAAAGGGATGGGAGCGGGGGGCTGGAAACCCTCCCTCCCTATATTTTAACTTTCTGAAAGGGGAAACAGAAGAAGAAGTCACGCGGGGAGTGCTTATCCACCTCGAAGGCTCAGATTGGGGTGTCGGGTGTCTAAGTGTGTGTGGATGTAACCAAGATGAGAAAAAAGGAGAGATAGGTAGTATGTTTGAGGAAAGGAACCTGGATGTTTTGGCTCTGAGTGAAATGAAGCTCAAGGGTAAAGGGGAAGAGTGGTTTGGGAATGTCTTGGGAGTAAAGTCAGGGGTTAGTGAGAGGACAAGAGCAAGGGAAGGAGTAGCACTACTCCTGAAACAGGAGTGGTGGGAGTATGTGATAGTGTAAGAAAGTAAACTCTAGATCCATATGGGTAAAACTGAAAGTGGATGGAGAGAGATGGGTGATCATTGGTACATATGCACCTGGGCATGAGAAGAAAGATCATGAGAGACAAGTGTTTTGGGAGCAGCTGAGTGAGTGTGTTAGTAGTTTTGATGCACGAGACTGGGTTATAGTGATTGGTGATTTGAATGCAAAGGTGAGTAATGTGGCAGTTGAGGGAATAATTGGCGTACATGGGATGTCCAGTGTTGTAAATGGAAATGGTGAAGAGCTTGTAGACTAATGTGTTGAAAAAGGGCTGGTGATTGGGAATACCTGGTTTAAAAAGAGAGATATACATAAGTATACCTATGTGTGGATCAGGTGTTTGCTTTGAAGAATGTATGTGAGAAATACTTAGAAAAGCAAATGGATTTGTATGTAGCATTTATGGATCTGGAGAAGGCATATGATAGAGTTGATAGAGATGCTATGTGGAAGGTATTAAGAATATATGGTGTGGGAGGCAAGTTGTTAGAAGCAGTGAAAAGTTTTTATCGAGGATGTAAGGCATGTGTGCGTGTAGGAAAAGAGGAAAGTGATTGGTTCTCAGTGAATGTAGGTTTGCGGCAGGGGTGTGTGATGTCTCCATGGCTGTTTAATTTGTTTATGGATGGGGTTGTTGGGGAGGTGAATGCAAGAGTTTTGGAAAGAGGGGCAAGTATGAAGTCTGTTGTGGATGAGAGAGCTTGGGAAATGAGTCAGTTGTTGTTCGCTGATGATACAGCGCTGGTGGCTGATTCATGTGAGAAACTGCAGAAGCTGGTGACTGAGTTTGGTAAAGTGTGTGAAAGAAGAAAGTTAAGAGTAAATGTGAATAAGAGCAAGGTTATTAGGTACAGTAGGGTTGAGGATCAAGTCAATTGTGAGGTAAGTTTGAATGGAGAAAAACTGGAGGAAGTAAAGTGTTTTAGATATCTGGGAGTGGATCTGGCAGCGGATGGAACCATGGAAGCGGAAGTGAATCATAGGGTGGGGGAGGGGCGAAAATCCTGTGAGCCTTGAAGAATGTGTGGAAGTCGAGAACATTATCTCGGAAAGCAAAAATGGGTATGTTTGAAGGAATAGTGGTTCCAACAATGTTGTATGGTTGCGAGGCGTGGGCTATGGATAGAGTTGTGCGCAGGAGGGTGGATGTGCTGGAAATGAGATGTTTGAGGACAATGTGTGGTGTGAGGTGGTTTGATCGAGTAAGTAATGTAAGGGTAAGAGAGATGTGTGGAAATAAAAAGAGCGTAGTTGAGAGAGCAGAAGAGGGTGTTTTGAAATGGTTTGGGCACATGGAGAGAATGAGTGAGGAAAGATTGACCAAGAGGATATATGTGTCGGAGGTGGAGGGAACGAGGAGAAGTGGGAGACCAAATTGGAGGTGGAAAGATGGAGTGAAAAAAATTTTGTGTGATTGGGGCCTGAACATGCAGGAGGGTGAAAGGCGGGCAAGGAATAGAGTGAATTGGATCGATGTGGTATACCGGGGTTGACGTGCTGTCAGTGGATTGAATCAGGGCATGTGAAGCGTCTGGGGTAAACCATGGAAAGTTGTGTGGGGCCTGGATGTGGAAAGGGAGCTATGGTTTCGGGCATTATTGCGTGACAGCTGGAGACTGAGTGTGAACAAATGGGGCCTTTGTTGTCTTTCCCTAGTGCTACCTCGCACACACGAGGGGGGAGGGGGATGGTATTCCATGTGTGGCGAGGTGGCGATGGGAATGAATAGGGGCAGGCAGTGTGAATTGTGTGCATGGGTATATATGTATGTGTCTGTGTGTGTATATATATGTGAACATTGAGATGTATAGGTATGTATATTTGCGTGTGTGGGCGTGTGTGTGTGTACATTGTCTATGGGGGTGGGTTGTGCCATTTCTCTCGTCTGTTTCCTTGCGCTACCTTGCAAACGCGGGAGACAGCGACAAAGCAAAATAAAAAATAATAAAAATAACCTATGTAAGTAGGAGAGATGGCTAGAGAGCGTTATTGGATTACTTGTTAATATATAGGCGCGCGAAAGAGATACTTTTGGATGTTGATGTGCTGAGAGGTGCAACTGGAGGGATGTCTGATCATTATCTTGTGGAGGTTAAGGTGAAGATTTGTAGAGGTTTTCAGAAAAGAACTGAGAATGTTGGGATGAAAAGAGTGGTGAGAGTAAGTGAGCTTGGGAAGGAGACTTGTGTGAGGAAGTACCAGGAGAGACTGAGTACAGAATGGAAAAAGGTGAGAACAAAGGAGGTAAGGGGAGTGGGGAAGGAATGGGATGTATTTTAGGGAAGCAGTGATGGCTTGCGCAAGGGATGCTTGTGGCATGAGAAGTGTGGGAGGTGGGCAGATTAGAAAGGGTAGTGAGTGGTGGGATGAAGAAGTAAGATTATTAGTGAAAGAGAAGAGAGAGGCATTTGGACGATTTTTATAGGGAAATAATGCAAATGAGTGGGAGATGTATAAAAGAAAGAGGCAGGAGGTCAAGAGAAAGGTGCAAGATGTGAAAAAGAGGGCAAGTGAGAGTTGGGGTGAGAGAGTATCATTAAATTTTAGGGAGAATAAAGAGATGTTTTGGAAGGAGGTAAATAAAGTGCGTAAGACAAGGGAACAAATGGGAACTTCAGTGAAAGGGGCTAATGGGGAAGTGATAACAAGTAGTGGTGATGTGAGAAGGATATGGAGTGAGTATTTTGAAGGTTTGAGGAATGTGTTTGATGATAGAGTAGCAGATATAGGGTGTTTTGGTCGAGGTGGTGTGCAAAGTGAGAGGGTTAGGGAAAATGATTTGGTAAACAGAGAAGAAGTAGTAAAAGCTTTGCGGAAGATGAAAGCCGGCAAGGCAGCGGGTTTGGATGGTATTGCAGTGGAATTTATTAAAAGGGGGTGACTGTATTGTTGACTTGTTGATAAGGTTATTTAATGTATGTATGACTCATGGTGAGGTGCCTGAGGATTGGCAGAATGCTTGCATAGTGCCATTCTATAAAGGCAAAGGGGATAAAAATGAGTGCTCAAATTACAGAGGTATAAGTTTGTTGAATATTCCTGGTAAATTATATGGGAGTGTATTGATTGAGAGGGTGAAGGCATGTACAGAGCATCAGATTAGGGAAGAGCAGTGTGGTTTCAGAAGTGGTAGAGGATGTGTGGATCAGGTGTCTGCTTTGAAGAATGTATGTGAGAAATACTTAGAAAAACAAATGGATTTGTATGTAGCATTTATGGATCTGGAGAAGGCATATGATAAAGTTGATAGAGATGCTCTGTGGAAGGTATTAAGAATATATGGTGTGGGAGGCAAGTTGTTAGAAGCAGTGAAAAGTTTTTATCGAGGATGTAAGGCATGTGTACGACTAGGAAGAGAGGAAAGTGATTGGTTCTCATTGAATGTAGTTTTGCGGCAGGGATGTGTGATGTCTCCATGGTTGTTTAATTTGTTTATGGATGGGGTTGTTAGGGAGTTAAATGCAAGAGTTTTGGAAAGAGGGGCAAGTATGCAGTCTGTTGTGGATGAGAGAGCTTGGGAAGTGAGTCAGTTGTTGTTTGCTGATGATACAGCGCTGGCGGGTGATTCTTGTGAGAAACTGCAGAAGCTGGTGACTGAGTTTGGTAAAGTATGTGAAAGAAGAAAGCTGAGAGTAAATGTGAATAAGGGCAAGGTTATTAGGTACAGTAGGGTTGAAGGTCAAGGCAACTGGGAGGTAAGTTTGAATGGAGAAAAACTGGAGGAAGTGAAGTGTTTTAGAAATGTGGGAGTGGATTTGGCAGAGGATGGAACCATGGAAGTGGAAGTGAATCATAGAGTGGGGGGGGGGGCGAAAATTCTGGGAGTGTTGAAGAATGTGTGGAAGTCGAGAACATTATCTCGGAAAGCAAAAATGGGTATGATTGAAGGAATAGTGGTTCCAACAATGTTATATGGTTGCGAGGCGTGGGCTATAGATAGAGTTGTGCGGAGGATGGTGGATGTGCTGGAAATGAGATGTTTGAGGACAATATGTGGTGTGAGGTGGTTTGATTGAGTAAGTAATAATAGAGTAAAAGAGATGTGTGGTAATAAATAGAGTGTGGTTGAGAGAGCAGAAGAGGGTGTTTTGAAATGGCTTGGTCACAAGGAGCGAATGAGTGAGGAAAGATTGACCAAGAGGATATATGTGTCAGAGGTGGAGGGAACGAGGAGAAGTGGGAGACCAAATTGGAGGTGGAAAGATGGAGTGAAAAAGATTTTGAGTGATCGGGACCTGAACATGCAGGAGGGTGAAAGGCGTGCAAGGAATAGAGTGAATTGGAACGATGTAGTATACTGGGGTGGACGTGCTGTCAGTGGATTGAACCAGGGCATGTGAAGTGTCTGGGGAAAACCATGGAAAGTTCTGTAGGGCCTGGATGTGGAAAAGGAGCTGTGTTTTCGGTGCATTATTACATGACAGCTAGAGATTGAGTGTGAACGAAAGTGGTTGTCTTTTCCTAGCGCTACCTTGTGCACATGAGGGAGGTGGGGGTTGTTATTTCATGTGTGGGGGGGGTGGCGTTGGCAATGAATAAAGGCAGACAGTATGAAATATGTGCATGTGTATATATGTATATGTCTGTGTGTGTATATATATATGTGTACTTTGAGATGTATAGGTATGTATATTTGCGTGTGTGGACATGTATGTATATATGTGTATGTGGGTGGGTTGGGCCATTCTTTTGTCTGTTTCCTTGCGCTACCTCTCTCATGTGGGAGACAGCGACAAAGCAAATAAATAATGTCTGTGCATGTATTTGTATGTATACGTTGAAATGTATAGGTATGCATATGTGTGTGTGTGTGGGCATTTATGTATATACTTGTGTATGTGGGTGGGTTTGGCCATTCTTTTGTATGTTTCCTTGTGCTACTTCGGTAACGCAGGAGACCGACAAAGTATAATAAAAAAAAAATATATAAAAATATATATATGGGGTGGGGGAGGGGGCGAAAGTCTAGGAGCATTGAAAAATGTGTGGATGGCGAGAACGTTATCTCGGAAAGCAAAAATGTGTATGTTTGAAGGAATAGTGGTTCTGACAATGTTATATGGTTGCGAGGCATGGGGTATATGTAGAGTTGTGGGGAGGAGGGTGGATGTGTTGGAAATGAGATGTTTGAGGACAGTATGTAGTGTAAGGTGCTTTGATCGATTAAGTAATGAAAGGGTAATAGAGATGTGAGGTAATAAAAAGAGTGTGTTTGAGAGAGAAGAAGAGGGTGTTTTGAAATGGTGTGGTCACATGGAGAGAATGAGTGAGGAAAGATTGACAAAGAGGATATATGTGTCAGAGGTAGAGGGAGCGAGAAGTGGGAGACCAAATTGGAGCTGTCATATGTAATGCACCGAAATCATAGCTCCCTTTCCACATCCAGGCCCCACAAAACTTTCCATGGTTTCCTTTAGTCCAGACAAAATTACATGAGGGAACTTGAAATTATTGCGGCCACCAGACTAGTTTACTGGGTTGCCACAGATGGCATTGTGTGAAGGGCATGCTTATTTACATTCTTTACACTGCACTTGGTGGTGATACTGCAATTCTGTGAGATTCTTAGCTTCTTTTGCTTAAGTTTAACCCTAGCTATGGCTTCTAAGACATATGGGAGTGTCAGTCATGGTGTCAAACGTAAACATCAGTCCATATTGATCCAAGATAAAGTAGAACTGCTGGAAAAAATGGACCGTGGTGTTTCGGTGTGTAAGCTGTTTGACATCTACAGTATTGGTTCATCAACTGTTTATGATATGTAGAAGCAAAGGGAGAAAATATTGAAATTCTATGCAGACAGCAATTCCAAGAAGGAAATGACAATTAGAAAATCTATGAAAGTTGCAGGGCGTATCTAGAGGAAATTGCTTTTATGGCAAGCACTGAAATTGTGCCCATGGCTTGATTGTAGTAAAAATGTACATACAGTAGATGTATAGAAAAACATTATTATAAAGTGTAATTATACACTGTGTTGAAGAGTTAGGCCAAACTTAAATTTATATAATCTCTTAAAGACTTAAAGTTAAAGACTTATTGGATCAAAATTGTAATGTAGAAGCATCAATGCAACTGTTACTAGCAAAATATAACTATAGTTGAAGAGTAGGCGAGTTTCTTTTTTATCTCATGGGTAGCATAGCATATGTCAAAAAACAGACCTGTTGAGTGGCACCCACCTTCAAGTGGCACCCAGGGCACCTGCCCTACCTGCCGTACCCTAGATACGCCACTGGAAAGATGATAAGAGTACTGAGCATGATCAAGTGATGATGGAATGGTTTTGACAGTCGGAGTGGACTTGTCAGGTAGCATGATAATGGACCGGGCTTAGTTGTTCCATAAAGAACTTAATTACAACATGAGCATGACTATAATGAAGGCTGGCTTCAAAGATTCAAGAAGCGTCATGAAATTTCCATGAATAAAGTATGTGGAGAAAAGTGGTCTGCAAACCAAGAAGGAGCTGCCGAGTATGTGGATGAATTTACAAAACTTGTAGCTGACGAGCACCTCAGTCCTGAGCAAATGTATAATGCGGATGAAACTGCATTATTCTGGCGATGCACACCTACGAAAACACTAACAACAGAAAACGAAGAAGACCCCACAGGATTCAAACAATTTAAAGACAGACTTACCATCTTAGGGTGCTCAGACATTTAATATTTGCTTAATTTAAATTTCTAGCAGTCCATGGTATGCTTTAGACACATGGGAGATGTATTAATTAGTGGGTTAGAGGTGTGTTGATGAATTATTATTATGTGACCACAGTTAGTCTAGCAAAATGGTTAATCCAGCAAGGCATTGGAACCAAGAATGCGGGAAAATCGGTGGTGTAACTATATATACATATTTATTTTTGAAGGAGAAGCTTTTTAAAAATAAATGGCCCATGAATATTATTTAAGCTTGTAATGTAAATAAGGAATAGCAGTTTCAAGATGCAACTTTTTATAGTGTTAATTTTTCCTTTATTTACCCTCAGTTGACGTGGTAGTACATAATTATCGAGGTTGGATAAAAATCTCAAGTAGATTAAAGCATTTATACGATCATACTTTTTAGCGAGATGAATTAGGGCACTTAATGGAGTTACAGTGCTTACTTAGACATAATAATCATATATATGACTATGCATAACTGATGTTTTCCAAGTACAGAAAGAAGTCTTCAAATTTCCAGACCAACTTATTTTTTAAGACCATATTCAATGCCATTCATTTCCTTCTTATGTGTTATTTGTGTATGAAACAACTCTCTGGGAACTATTATGTGTCATCATCAAAGCTTGGATTCTAAAGGAATTGTACTGTTCCAGATCAGGCGAGGAAAAACACAAGCACGCATGCTTTGGGAGGAAGAATCTAAGGAGACACCCATCCCATATTCAGCTATCTATCCTATTCAGAATACAGCAGTTACATATAATGCTCTTGAAAAGCCTAACCAGTGCTAAAATTATTAAAATTTTCATAATGTATTGTTGGTAGCATTGTTAACTTGTGTGTTAGAGCACAACTGGAAAGCAAGGTACTTAGAAGGGTAGTAATTAAATCTGGAATCGAGAAGTAAAATGTTGTTGGCAGTCTTGTAATAAGAAAGAATTTTTAGAGTCTACGAGGCTGTGAGTAATCCACCTTACTTGTTTTGAGTGGAACCTTTTAACAGCTTAGAAATAGAATATATTACTCTGTAACTTTACAGTCAGAATTCTCTATAAGAGTTGTTTAGTTTCATAGGTTCTTTACAGTCTGATATTTTATGCAAAATTAATGTGAAGGTGAAATACAGTGTATCAGACAATGCATATGATTTTATTCCCTTGTGTGGGAACTGTCATGCATAATAGAGTTTATTCTAAGTCATTGTGAAAATGAGATTAAGTATGATATAAAGAATGAATTATAAATGCTCTTTTCACTGTAGCCAAAGACATAATTGATATTAGAAAAAATGTGCAACATACATAATAGGGCTGGAGGGTCATTTTTAAACATTCATTGCATGGAATCTAGCCTGGAAGCGAACGTATAATCTGCTGATTGCCGATGATGTTTTCAACAAAAAGTGACTTTTCTTGTAGTGGGACTTAGTGTGGTTGTTTCTCTAAACTGCAACCCAGGGAGGAGAGATCTTAGTAGACTGGGGCTGACAGTGTTAAGAAAACTTATTTCTCATCTGTCAGATAAAGGTCAGATGATGACTGGAGAGCACTGGGAGGATCAATGTATCGAGTCCCTTCTGGTGTAAGAGTGACCAAGGATTATTTTGCATGCCTTTTTCTGCAAAAAATTTTGTAGAAATTTTTCTTTGGAAGGTAAGGAGGAAAACCAAGTTGGAAAGGCATAGATGAACTCAGAAAATATGAAAATTGTGGGGGTATTTGTGAGTTCAGTTGTAGAGATTTCAAGTGTCTTGAGTAGTTGAAGACCAGAGATTATAGCTGAAGGATATGAGGATGATACTAGCATGTTCCACTTTGTTATCATGCAAAGGTACATTGAGAAGCCTTGTGGCCAGATCAACAGAAGTGTAATGGTGCCTAGTGAGACTGAAGGAAAATGGGGTTGGGGATGGATGGAAGCAATTACATAGTTGACCATGGTTTTGGATTGGTTGATGGTGATATGGATGACTCCAGTTAAGTTCTGGAGACTTTTAAGGTTATTCCAGTGGATGTGGGAGAGCTATTGTTAGTGCTGCTACTAATGTTGATGTCCTTATACTTCCACTGAGCAGACTCATCCATTATGGCATCATATTTAAGAATATGAAGACACCAGAATCCCATCTTTGTCTTGTTCAATACTCTATATGAAGTACTGAAATGTGGAGATGGCCCCTTAGTGCTATGACAATTCCAGATTCAAATTTTTGCTATAATTATGCTAATGACTTTAAGTTTGATACATAAGACAATGCCATAACAAGCAGCAGCAAAACAAGCAACAGGTATGCAGCTGCAACAGTAATAACAACAATGGAGTGGTTGGAACAGCAGCTTATGGTTTTCAACTGTTGATGTGGGTGCACAATATTCAAAGAAATTACCTGTAAAGCTACAGCTTCAGTCTTACTTGACCATATGAATCAGGAGAATTGAAAATTTTTGTGTAATTTTTCATATGATCAGTGGCAGAATAATAATGGAACCCTTTAGGGTCTGAAGTTCAACAAATAGATTTGTACTAGGTTTTGCAGTGACAATGATACAACCCACCAAAGGTGATGTAACCTCATACAGGCGAGGTTGAAAACACTACTTTTTCTGTATGTGTGAGGTGACATTTTGATGTTTTTACTTTGTGTAGCATCATAGAGTACTGTATAAATTGTTACAAAATAATATGGAAGAATATATAGGTTATTTAGAATTAAATTATAAAGACTATTTTACTCTTAATTTGACTGATTTAAAATATTATGTTTGTAATATATGTAATGATACAGGAACTTGTACTCGTAGATCCTCTTCACCAACAAACAAGACAGACAAATTGTGTATGCTCTGTAATGATGCAACATAATTCTAAACTAGCAACCCATATATAAATTTCATTTCACCAGACCGTTTCTCAAACTTGTGTGAAATATGCTTTCTTGTGGGTTCTGAAACTCGTTCATCTCTGCCACACTATGAACATTGATTAAACAAATAACAAAACTTCTTACACCAAAGGTGCAACTTTCGTAATGGACACACCCACATACACATGTATGTATATACATGTGTATGTGGGTGGGTTGGGCCATTCTTTCGTCTGTTTCCGTGTGCTACCTCGCTGATGCGGGAGACAGTGACAAAGAAAAATTAATATGAATAAATATATATATATATATATATATATATATATATATATATATATATATATATATATATATATATATATATATATATATATTTATTTTTTTTTGCTTTGTCGCTGTCTCCCGCGTTTGCGACGTAGCGCAAGGAAACAGACGAAAGAAATGGCCCAACCCACCCCCATACACATGTATATACACACGTCCACACATGCAAATATACGTACCTATACATCTCAATGTACACATATATATACACACACAGACACATACATATATACCCATGCACACAATTCACACTGTCTGCCTTTATTCATTCCCATCACCACCTCGCCACACATGGAATACCATCCCCCTTCCCCCTCATGTGTGGGAGGTAGCGCTAGGAAAAGATAACAAAGGCCCCATTCGTTCACACATTACCCCAGACGCTTTACATGCCCTGATTCAATCCACTGACAGCACGTCAACCCCAGTATACCACATCGATCTATTTCACTCTATTCCTTGCCCGCCTTTCACCCTCCTGCATGTTCAGGCCCCGATCACTCAAAACCTTTTTCACTCCATCTTTCCACCTCCAATTTGGTCTCCCACTTCTCCTCGTTCCCTCCACCTCCGACACATATATCCTCTTGGTCAATCTTTCCTCACTCATTCTCTCCATGTGCCCAAACCATTTCAAAAAACCCTCTTCTGCTCTCTCAACCACGCTCTTTTTATTTCCACACATCTCTCTTACATTACTTACTTGATCAAACCACCTCACACCACACATTGTCCTCAAACATCTCATTTCCAGCACATCCACCCTCCTGCGCACAACTCTATTCGTAGCCCACGCCTCGCAACCATACAGCATTGTTGGAACCACTATTCCTTCAAACATATATATATATATATATATATATATATATATATATATATATATATATATATATATATATATATATATCTTTTCTTTCTTTTAAACTATTCGCCATTTCCTGCGTTAGCTAGGTAGCGTTAACAACAGAGGACTGGGCCTTTTTTGGAATATCCTCTCCTGGCCCCCTCTGTTCCTTCTTTTGGAAAATTAAAAAAAAAACGAGAGGGGAGGATTTCCAACCCCCCACTCCCTCCCCTTTTAGTCGCCTTCTACGACACGCAGGGAATACGTGGGAAGTATTCTTAATCCCCTATCCCTAGGATAATATATATATATATATTTTTTTTTTTTTTGCTGTCTCCCGCGTTTGCGAGGTAGCGCAAGGGAACAGACGAAAGAAATGGCCCAACCCACCCCCATACACATGTATATACATACGTCCACACACGCAAATATACATACCTACACAGCTTTCCATGGTTTACCCCAGACGCTTCACATGCCTTGATTCAATCCACTGACAGCACGTCAACCCCGGTATACCACATCGCTCCAATTCACTCTATTCCTTGCCCTCCTTTCACCCTCCTGCATGCTCAGGCCCCGATCACACAAAATCTTTTTCACTCCATCTTTCCACCTCCAATTTGGTCTCCCACTTCTCCTCGTTCCCTCCACCTCCGACACATATATTCTCTTGGTCAATCTTTCCTCACTCATTCTCTCCATGTGCCCGAACCATTTCAAAACACCCTCTTCTGCTCTCTCAACCACACTCTTTTTATTTCCACACATCTCTCTTACCCTTACGTTACTTACTCGATCAAACCACCTCACACCACACATTGTCCTCAAACATCTCATTTCCAGCACATCCATCCTCCTGCGCACAACTCTATCCATAGCCCACGCCTCGCAACCATACAACATTGTTGGAACCACTATTCCTTCAAACATACCCATTTTTGCTTTCCGTGATAATGTTCTCGACTTCCACACATTCTTCAAGGCTCCCAGAATTTTATATATATATATATATATATATATATATATATATATATATATATATATATATATATATATATATATATATATATATATATTTTTTTTTATACTTTGTCGCTGTCTCCCGCGTTTGCGAGGTAGCGCAAGGAAACAGACGAAAGAAATGGCCCAACCCCCCCCCATACACATGTATATACATACGTCCACACACGCAAATATACATACCTACACAGTTTTCCATGGTTTATCCCAGACGCTTCACATGCCTTGATTCAATCCACTGACAGCATGTCAACCCCGGTATACCACATCGCTCCAATTCACTCTATTCCTTGCCCTCCTTTCACCCTCCTGCATGTTCAGGCCCCGATCACACAAAATCTTTTTCACTCCATCTTTCCACCTCCAATTTGGTCTCCCTATTCTCCTTGCTCCCTCCACCTCCGACACATATATCCTCTTGGTCAATCTTTCCTCACTCATCCTCTCCATGTGCCCAAACCACTTCAAAACACCCTCTTCTGCTCTCTCAACCACGCTCTTTTTATTTCCACACATCTCTCTTACTCTTACGTTACTCACTCGATCAAACCACTTCACACCACACATTGTCCTCAAACATCTCATTTCCAGCACATCCATCCTCCTGCGCACAACTCTATCCATAGCCCACGCCTCGCAACCATACAACATTGTTGGAACCACTATTCCTTCAAACATACCCATTTTTGCTTTCCGAGATAATGTTCTCGACTTCCACACATTCTTCAAGGCCCCCAGAATTTTCGCCCCCTCCCCCACCCTATGATCCACTTCCGCTTCCATGGTTCCATCCGCTGCCAGATCCACTCCCAGATATCTAAAACACTTCACTTCCTCCAGTTTTTCTCCATTCAAACTCACCTCCCAATTGACTTGACCCTCAACCCTACTGTACCTAATAACCTTGCTCTTATTCACATTTACTCTTAACTTTCTTCTTCCACACACTTTACCAAACTTATCCCTGGGGGATAGGGGATTAAGAGTACTTCCCACGTATTCCCTGCGTGTCGTAGAAGGCGACTAAAAGGGGAGGGAGCGGGGTTGCTGGAAATCCTCCCCTCTCGTTTTTTTTTTTTTTTTTTTTCCCAAAAGAAGGAACAGAGAATTGGGCCAGGTGAGGGTATTCCCTCAAAGGCCCAGTCCTCTGTTCTTAACGCTACCTCGCTAATGCGGGAAATGGCGAATAGTTTGAAAGAAAAATATATATTTTATTATTATTATTTTGCTTTGTCACTGTCTCCCGCGTCAGCGAGGTAGCGCAAGGAAACAGACGAAAGAACGGCCCAACCCACCCACATACACATGTATATACATGCACGTCCACACACGCAAGTATGCATACCTATACATCTCAATGTATACATATATATATACACACACAGACAAATACATATATATACATGTAGATAATTCATAGTCTGCCTTTATTTATTCCCATCGCCACTCCACCCCACATGAAATAACAACCTCCTCCCCCCTCATGTGTGCGAGGTAGCGCTAGGAAAAGACAACAAAGGCCACATTCATTCACACTGTCTCTAGCTGCCATGTAATAATGCACCGAAACCACAGCTCCCTTTCCATATCCAGGCCCCACAGAACTTTCCATGGTTTACATATGTATCTTTCTTTCATACTATTCGCCATTTCCCGCGTTAGCGAGGTAGCGTTAAGAACAGAGGACTGGGCCTTTGAGGGAATATCCTCATCTGGCCCCCTTCTCTGTTCCTGCTTTGAGAAAAACAAAAAAAAAAGAGGGGAGGATTTCCAGCCCCCCGCACCCTTCCCTTTTAGTCGCCTTCTACGACATGCAGGGAATATGTGGGAAGTATTCTTTCTCCCCTATCCCCAGGGATAATTACATATATATATATATATATATATATATATATATATATATATATATATATATATATATATATATATATATATATATATATATTATTTTTTTCATAAATGTTTGCCATTTTCCACATTAGCAAGGTGGTGTCAAGAATAGAGGACTGAGCCATAAGGGAAAATCCTCACTTGGTGTCTTTCTGTTTGACTTCTTTTGGAAAAGTAAAAACCCCAAAGAGAGGATTGTCAGCCCCCCCAGCTCCTACCACTTTTATTCACTTTCTTATTTTTGTTAAATTTTTGAGAAAAAATTTTACTCATGGTTCCATAATATATCTCATAACTCGCACATCACTCCCATGTTGCACCTTATTTTATATGTTCATTCTATATCATTTTTAATCATTATGTTTCTTTTCATATTCATACTTTGTAGCTATAATACCACACAAGTTTTATAAAGTATACTTATATGCATACTTAAGAGATGTCTGTTTCAGTACTGTACCTATGTACTTTTATGAAATATTAACAGCAATCCTGAAAGACTGGCTCCTTTTGTGATTCTCATAACTTATGTTGAAAACATTTGTTTTAAAATACTATGTTGAAAACATTTGTATCTTTTCGAAACTTCTGAATTGTAGATGATTATAAAACAGGCGCTTAAAAAAATTGCTGCTCCTGATAGTGTCTTTTTCAGATATATTAGTTTAGTATGTTTTATCAGTTATAGTTACTTATAACCTGATATAAGAATAAGGAAATAACTGATATTGTGTTCATGATTTTTTTATACCTTTTAAGGTGATTTTCTACTTACATAAACAACTGGTGTTATTTTTAAAGCAGGTATATCTTTTTAGGTAGTTGATATTAACCAATGAAATATAATATGCAGTGCAACTTGGTAATATAATACGTATATGCTGCATGAAGAATTATTTTGTGACGGGACCGTACCTGCATGGGGTTACACTTTAAGTGAATTACCTATGGCAAGGTTTTTTCACAAGTATGAAAAGAAATACAATCACATCAAAGACCTTTCTCAAAAGGAGTTTATGATATCCCTGTGACTGATTGTAATACAGCCTTGAAGCTGGAGGAGCCCCATGAAAAGGGTCCTGGATGATGTAATACCGTAAATATGAAGGAGAATCTTGAATAACCGTTAGCCCTATGAGACAGGCATTTCGGTTTTAGATTGAGGGCAATGATTTTCGTTATAGTTTTTTAATCCTAAGGTATTGTCACATATGTTATAGTGATGCTTATTGCAGAGTATGAATTAGCTTATTTGCTTAATAATTGTAAATAGTATGTCAATTAGTAATTGTAGCCACAGTAATTTCTATATGATAATTGCACAAGTGATTAGTTAGACTTATAAACTATATGCATAAAACTGGTCATTGGTATTAACAAAAACAGCAACTTGGTTTGAAATACACTTAGATAAAATGTAAATACACACTTCATATTACATGGTCAAAAATATTACACTATCAAAAATGAGTGCAGGAAGACAATTTCTATGGCATCAAACTCAATAATGATCAATTTCTGCATCAATATGTAGGCAAATGTGGAAAAAAACCAAGGCTGGTCAGTCACTGAACAGTCGCTTGAATGCGAAGATTTGTCTTTGGGAAAGGAGTCTTGAATGAGTACTCCGCAGTGGAGCTGGTAAAATGAGGATGCAGTGAATGCCTGAGCACTGACTATTGGTGATAAGAGCATAGGTCAAGTTGTCACATGATTCAAGTAATGGAAAAATGTCTACTGATACAGAGCTTGATATTATGTCAATTTCTGAATAGTCTGGGAGGATGTACCAAGACATAGATGTGGCAAGGGCTCACAGTCTTTGTCACCAAGTTGAAAGCTGAGGTGGTAGATAAAAGGCAAGTTGAGACAGATGTGCAGTGGTAGGATGTTGGATATATATTTATTTATTATACTTTGTCACAGTCTCCCGCGTTAGTGAGGTAGCGCAAGGAAACAGACAAAAGAATGGCCCAACCCACCCACATACACATATATACACATACACATGCACATATACATACCTATACATCTCAACGTATACATATATATACACACACAGACATATATATATATATATATATGTACATAATTCATACTGTCTGCCCTTATTCATTCCCATTGCCATCCTGCCACATATGAAATGAAAACCTCCCTCCCCCGCATGTGCGCAAGGTAGCGCTAGGAAAAGACAACAAGGGCCACTTTTGTTTACACTCAGTCTCTAGCTGTCATGTGTAATGCACCAAAACCACAGCTATCTTTCCACATCTACGCCCCACAAAACTTTCCATGGTTAACCCAGACGCTTCACATGCCCTGGTTCAATCCATTGACAGCACGTCGACCCTGGTATACCACTTTGTTCCAGTTCACTCTATTCCTTGCATGCCTTTCACCCTCCTGCATGTTCAGGCCCCAATTACTCAACATCTTTTTCACTCCACCTTTCCACCTCCAATTTGGTCTCCCACTTCTCCTCATTCCCTCGACCTCTGACATATATCCTCTTTGTCAATCCTTCCTCACTCATTCTCTCCATGTGACCAAATCATTTCAAAATGCCCTCTTCTGCTCTCTCAGCCACACTCTTTTCATTACCACACATCTCTCTTACCCTTTCATTACTTACTCGATCAAACCACCTCAACCACATATTGTCCTCAAACATCTCATTTCCAGCACCTCCACCCTCCTTCGCACAACTCTATCTAAAGCCCATGCCTCGCAACCATATAACAGTGTTGGAACCACTATTCCTTCAAACATACCCATTTTTGCTTTCCAAGATAACGTTCTCGACTTCCACACATTTTTCAACGCTCCCAGAACTTTCGCCCCCTCCCCCACCCTATGATTCACTTCCGCTTCCATGCTTACATCTGCTGCCAAAATCCACTCCCAGATATCTAAAACACTTCACTTCCTCCAGTTTTTCTCCATTCAAACTTACCTCCCAATCGACTTGTCCCTCTACCCTAGTGTACCTAATAACCTTGCTCTTATTCACATTTACCCTTAGCTTTCTTCTTTCACACACTTTACCAAACTCAGTCACCAGCTTCTGCAATTTCTCACCCGAATCAGCCACTAGCGTTGTATCATCAGCGAACAACAACTGACTCGCTTCCCAAGCTCTCTCATCCACAACAGACTGCATACTTGCCCTTCTTTCCAAAACTCTTGCATTCACTTCTCTCTCTCTCTCTCTCTCTCTCTCTCTCTCTCTCTCTCTATATATATATATATATATTTTTTTTTTCATACTATTCGCCATTTCCCACGTCAGCGAGGTAGCGCTGAGAACAGACGAATGCGCCTTAGAGGTAATATCCTCACCTGCCCTCCCATCCTTCAATCTTTCATCTGAAAAGGGAAACAGGAGGAGTCAAACGGGGAGTGCTCATCCTCCTCAAAGTCTCAGACTGGGGTGTTGGAATGTGTGTGTGGATGTAACCAAGATGAGAAGCAAGGAGAGACAGGTAGTATGTTTGAGGGAAGAAACCTGGATGCACTGGCTCTTTGAGTGAAATGAAGCTCAAGGATAAAGGGAAAGAATGGTTTGGAGAAGCCTTAGGAGTAAAGTCAGAGGTTGGTGAGAGGACAAGAGTTAAGGAAGGAGTAACAGTACTCTGGAAGCTGGAGTTGTGGGAGTGTGTGATAGTGTAAGAAAGTAAATTCTAGATTAATGTGAGTAAAACTGAGAGAAGATGGAGAGAGAGGGGTGATTATTGGTGCTTATGCACCTGGTCATGAGAAGAAAGATCATGGGAGGCAAGTGTTTGGGGAGCAGGTGAGTGAGTGTGTCAACAGCCTTGATGCATGAGACTGGGTATTAGTGATGGGTAATTTTAATGTGAAGGCGAGCAATACAGTAATTGAGGGTATAATTGGTGTACAGGGGTATCCAGTGTTGTGAATGGAAATGGTGAAGAGCTTGTGGATGTGTGTGCTGAAAAAAGACTGGTGACTGGGAATACCTGGTTTAAAAAGAGAGAAATGCATAAGTATACATATGTGAGTAGGAGAGATGGTCAAAGGGCATTATTAGATCACGAGTTAATTGATAGGCGTGTAAAAGAGAGACTTTTAGATGTTGATGTGCTGAGAGGAGCAGCTGAAGGGATGTCTGATCACTATCTTGTGGAGGCAAAGGTAGATGTTTTCAAAAAAGACGAGAAAATGTTGAGGAGAAAAGAGTGGTGAGAGTGAGTGAGCTTGGAAAGGAGACTTGTGTGAGGAAGTACCAGGAGAGATTGAGAGCAGAACTGTAAAAGGTAAGAGCAAACGATGCAAGGGAAGTGGGTGAGGAATGGGATGTATTTAGGGAATGTGCTGGAAATGAAATGTTTGAGGACAATGTGTGGTGTGAGGTGGTTTGATCAAGTAAGCAGTGAAAGGATAAGAGACATGTGTAGTAATAAAAAGTGTGTGGGTGAGAGAGCAGAAGAGGATGTGTTGAAATGGCTGGGACATATGGAGAGAAAATGAGCAAGATACAGTTCACATATAGATTATACGTGTCAGAGGTGAAGGAAACAAGGAAAAGCAGGAGACCAAATTGGAGGTGGAAGGATGGAGTGAAAAAGATTTTGAGTGATTGGGCCCTGAACATACAGGAGGGTGAGAGGTGTGCAAGGAATAGAGTGAATTTGAATGATGTGGTATACCAGGGTCGAGGTGCTGTCAATGGACTGAACTAGGGCATGTGAAACATCTGGGATAAACCATAGGAAGGTCTGTGAGGCCTGGATGTGGAAAGGGAGCTGTGGTTTCGATGCATTACACATGACAGCTAAAGACTGAGTGTGAACGAATGTGGCCTTTTTTTTGTTTCTTTCTTGGTACTACCTCGCTGAAGTAGAGGGCAGCAATGCTGTTTCCTGTTGGGCAGGGTGGTACAAGGAATGTATTGAACGCAAGCAAATATGAATATGTGCATGTGTTTATATGTGTGTCTGTGTATTTGTATGTATATGTGTCTGTGTTGATATATATATATATATATATATATATATATATATATATATATATATATATATATATATATATATATATATATATATTTTTTTTTGCTTTGTCGCTGTCTCCCGCGTTTGTGAGGTAGCGCAAGGAAACAGACGAAAGAAATGGCCCAACCCACCCCCATACACATGTATATACATACGTCCACACATGCAAATATACATACCTACATACCTACACAGCTTTCCATGGTTTACCCCAGACACTTCGCATGCCCTGAATCAACACACTGACAGCACGTCAACCCCGGTATACCACATCGATCCAATTCACTCTATTCCTTGCCCTCCTTTCACCCTCCTGCATGTTCAGGCCCCGGTCACACAAAATCTTTTTCACTCCATCTTTCCACCTCCAATTTGGTCTCCCACTTCTCCTCGTTCCCTCCACCTCCGACACATATATCCTCTTGGTCAATCTTTCCTCACTCATTCTCTCCATGTGCCCAAACCATTTCAAAACACCCTCTTCTGCTCTCTCAACCACGCTCTTTTTATTTCCACACATCTCTCTTACCCTTATGTTGCTAACTCGATCAAACCACCTCACACCACACATTGTCCTCAAACATCTCATTTCCAGCATATCCATCCTCCTGCACACAACTCTATCCATAGCCCACGCCTCGCAACCATACAACATTGTTGGAACCACTATTCCTTCAAACATACCCATTATTGCTCTCCGAGATAATATTCTCGACTTCCACACATTCTTCAAGGCTCCCACAATTTTCGCCCCCTCCCCCACCCTATGATCCACTTCCGCTTCCATGGTTCCATCCGCTGCCAGATCCACTCCCAGATATCTAAAACACTTTACTTCCTCCAGTTTTTCTCCATTCAAACTTACCTCCCAATTGACTTGACCCTCAACCCTTCTGTACCTAATAACCTTGCTCTTATTCACATTTACTCTTAACTTTCTTCTTTCACACACTTTACCAAACTCAGTCACCAGCTTCTGCAGTTTCTCACATGAATCAGCCACCAGCGCTGTATCATCAGCGAACAACAATTGACTCACTTCCCAAACTCTCTCATCCCCAACAGACTTCATACTTGCCCCTCTTTCCAAAACTCTTGCATTCACCTCCCTAACAACCCCATCCATAAACAAATTAAACAACCATAGAGACATCACACACCCCTGCCGCAAACCTACATTCACTGAGAACCAATCACTTTCCTCTCTTCCTACACGTACACATGCCTTACATCCTCGATAAAAACTTTTCACTGCTTCTAACAACTTGCCTCCCACACCATATATTCTTATACCTTCCACAGAGCATCTCTATCAATTCTATCATATGCCTTCTCCGGATCCATAAATGCTACATACAAATCCATTTGCTTTTCTAAGTATTTCTCACATACATTCTTCAAAGCAAACACCTGATCCACACATCCTCTACCACTTCTGAAACCACACTGCTCTTCCCCAATCAGATGCTCTGTACATGCCTTCACCCTCTCAATCAATACCCTCCCATATAATTTACCAGGAATACTCAACAAACTTATACCTCTGTAATTTGAGCACTCACTCTTATCCCCTTTGCCTTTGTACAATGGCACTATGCACGCATTCCGCCAATCCTCAGGCACCTCACCATGAGTCATACATACATTAAATAACCTTACCAACCAGTCAATACTATAGTCACCCCCTTTTTTAATAAATTCCACTGCAATACCATCCAAACCTGCTGCCTTGCCGGCTTTCATGTTCCGCAAAGCTTTTACTACCTCTTCTCTGTTTACCAAATCATTTTCCCTAACCCTCTCACTTTGCACACCACCTCGACCAAAACACCCGATATCTGCCACTCTATCATCAAACACATTCAACAAACCTTCAAGATACTCACTCCATCTCCTCACATCACCACTATGTATATAATATATATATATATATTATTTATTTTTTATTATACTTTGTCGCTGTCTCCCGCGTTTGCGAGGTAGCGCAAGGAAACAGAAGAAAGAAATGGCCCAACCCCCCCCATACACATGTTTATACATACGTCCACACACGCAAATATACATACCTACACAGCTTTCCATGGTTTACCCCAGACGCTTCACATGCCTTGATTCAATCCACTGACAGCACGTCAACCCTGGTATACCACATCGCTCCAATTCACTCTATTCCTTGCCCTCCTTTCACCCTCCTGCATGTTCAGGCCCCGATCACACAAAATATTTTTCACTCCATCTTTCCACCTCCAATTTGGTCTCCCTCTTCTCCTCGTTCCCTCCACCTCCGACACATATATCCTCTTGGTCAATCTTTCCTCACTCATTCTCTCCATGTGCCCAAACCACTTCAAAACACCCTCTTCTGCTCTCTCAACCACGCTCTTTTTATTTCCACACATCTCTCTTACCCTTACGTTACTCACTCGATCAAACCACCTCACACCACACATTGTCCTCAAACATCTCATTTCCAGCACATCCATCCTCCTGCGCACAACTCTATCCATAGCCCACGCCTCGCAACCATACAACATTGTTGGAACCACTATTCCTTCAAACATACCCATTTTTGCTTTCCGAGATAATGTTCTCGACTTCCACACATTCTTCAAGGCCCCCAGAATTTTCGCCCCCTCCCCCACCCTATGATCCACTTCTGCTTCCATGGTTCCATCCGCTGCCAGATCCACTCCCAGATATCTAAAACACTTTACTTCCTCCAGTTTTTCTCCATTCAAACTCACCTCCCAATTGACTTGACCCTCAACCCTACTGTACCTAATAACCTTGCTCTTATTCACATTTACTCTTGACTTTCTTCTTCCCCACACTTTACCAAACTCAGTCACCAGCTTCTGCAGTTTCTCACATGAATCAGCCACCAGCGCTGTATCATCAGCGAACAACAACTGACTCACTTCCCAAGCTCTCTCATCCCCAACAGACTTCATACTTGCCCCTCTTTCCAAAACTCTTGCATTTACCTCCCTAACAACCCCATCCATAAACAAGTTAAACAACCATGGAGACATCACACACCCCTGCCGCAAACCTACATTCACTGAGAACCAATCACTTTCCTCTCTTCCTACACGTACACATGCCTTACATCCTCGATAAAAACTTTTCACTGCTTCTAACAACTTTCCTCCCACACCATATATTCTTAATACCTTCCACAGAGCATCTCTATCAACTCTACCATATCCCTTCTCCAGATCCATAAATGCTTCATACAAATCCATTTGCTTTTCTAAGTATTTCTCACATACATTCTTCAAAGCAAACACCTGATCCACACATCCTCTACCACTTCTGAAACCACACTGCTCTTCCCCAATCAGATGCTCTGTACATGCCTTCACCCTCTCAATCAATACCCTCCCATATAATTTACCAGGAATACTCAACAAACTTATACCTCTGTAATTTGAGCACTCACTCTTATCCCCTTTGCCTTTGTACAATGGCACTATGCACGCATTCCGTCAATCCTCAGGCACCTCACCATGAGTCATACATACATTAAATAACCTTACCAACCAGTCAATACTATAGTCACCCCCTTTTTTAATAAATTCCACTGCAATACCATCCAAACCTGCTGCCTTGCCGGCTTTCATGTTCCGCAAAGCTTTTACTACCTCTTCTCTGTTTACCAAATCATTTTCCCTAACCCTCTCACTTTGCACACCACCTCGACCAAAACACCCTATATCTGCCACTCTATCATCAAACACATTCAACAAACCTTCAAGATACTCACTCCATCTCCTCACATCACCACTATGTATATAATATATATATATATATTATTTATTTTTTATTATACTTTGTCGCTGTCTCCCGCGTTTGCGAGGTAGCGCAAGGAAACAGAAGAAAGAAATGGCCCAACCCCCCCCATACACATGTTTATACATACGTCCACACACGCAAATATACATACCTACACAGCTTTCCATGGTTTACCCCAGACGCTTCACATGCCTTGATTCAATCCACTGACAGCACGTCAACCCTGGTATACCACATCGCTCCAATTCACTCTATTCCTTGCCCTCCTTTCACCCTCCTGCATGTTCAGGCCCCGATCACACAAAATCTTTTTCACTCCATCTTTCCACCTCCAATTTGGTCTCCCTCTTCTCCTCGTTCCCTCCACCTCCGACACATATATCCTCTTGGTCAATCTTTCCTCACTCATTCTCTCCATGTGCCCAAACCACTTCAAAACACCCTCTTCTGCTCTCTCAACCACGCTCTTTTTATTTCCACACATCTCTCTTACCCTTACGTTACTCACTCGATCAAACCACCTCACACCACACATTGTCCTCAAACATCTCATTTCCAGCACATCCATCCTCCTGCGCACAACTCTATCCATAGCCCACGCCTCGCAACCATACAACATTGTTGGAACCACTATTCCTTCAAACATACCCATTTTTGCTTTCCGAGATAATGTTCTCGACTTCCACACATTCTTCAAGGCCCCCAGAATTTTCGCCCCCTCCCCCACCCTATGATCCACTTCTGCTTCCATGGTTCCATCCGCTGCCAGATCCACTCCCAGATATCTAAAACACTTTACTTCCTCCAGTTTTTCTCCATTCAAACTCACCTCCCAATTGACTTGACCCTCAACCCTACTGTACCTAATAACCTTGCTCTTATTCACATTTACTCTTAACTTTCTTCTTCCCCACACTTTACCAAACTCAGTCACCAGCTTCTGCAGTTTCTCACATGAATCAGCCACCAGCGCTGTATCATCAGCGAACAACAACTGACTCACTTCCCAAGCTCTCTCATCCCCAACAGACTTCATACTTGCCCCTCTTTCCAAAACTCTTGCATTTACCTCCCTAACAACCCCATCCATAAACAAGTTAAACAACCATGGAGACATCACACACCCCTGCCGCAAACCTACATTCACTGAGAACCAATCACTTTCCTCTCTTCCTACACGTACACATGCCTTACATCCTCGATAAAAACTTTTCACTGCTTCTAACAACTTTCCTCCCACACCATATATTCTTAATACCTTCCACAGAGCATCTCTATCAACTCTACCATATCCCTTCTCCAGATCCATAAATGCTTCATACAAATCCATTTGCTTTTCTAAGTATTTCTCACATACATTCTTCAAAGCAAACACCTGATCCACACATCCTCTACCACTTCTGAGACCACACTGCTCTTCCCCAATCTGATGCTCTGTTCATGCCTTCACCCTCTCAATCAATACCCTCCCATATAATTTACCAGGAATACTCAACAAACTTATACCTCTGTAATTTGAGCACTCACTCTTATCCCCTTTGCCTTTGTACAATGGCACTATGCACGCATTCCGCCAATCCTCAGGCACCTCACCATGAGTCATACATACATTAAATAACCTTACCAACCAGTCAACAATACAGTCACCCCCTTTTTTAATAAATTCCACTGCAATACCATCCAAACCTGCTGCCTTGCCGGCTTTCATCTTCCGCAAAGCTTTCACTACCTCTTCTCTGTTTACCAAGTCATTTTCCCTAACCCTCTCACTTTGCACACCACCTCGACCAAAACGCCCTATATCTGCCACTCTATCATCAAACACATTCAACAAACCTTCAAAATACTCACTCCTCCTTCTCACATCACCACTACTTGTTATCACCTCCCCATTTGTGCCCTGAAGTTCCCATTTGCTCCCTTGTCTTACGCACTTTATTTACCTCCTTCCAGAACATCTTTTTATTCTCCCTAAAATTTAATGATACTCTCTCACCCTAACTCTCATTTGCCCTTTTTTTCACCTCTTGCACCTTTCTCTTGGCCTCCTGTCTCTTTCTTTTATACATCTCCCACTCAATTGCATTTTTTCCCTGCAAAAATCGTCCAAATGCCTCTCTCTTCTCTTTCACTAATACTCTTACTTCTTCATCCCACCACTCACTACCCTTTCTAATCAACCCACCTCCCACTCTTCTCATGCCACAAGCATCTTTTGTGCAATCCATCACTGACTCCCTAAATACATCCCATTCCTCCCCCACTCCCCTTATATATCTTTTTTTTCTTTCTTTCATACTATTTGCCATTTCCCGCATCAGCAAGGTCGCGTTAAGAACAGAAGACTGGGCCTCTGAGGAAACATTCTCACCCGGCCTCCTGTCTCTTTCTTTTATACATCTCCCACTCAATTGCATTTTTTCCCTGCAAAAATCGTCCAAATGCCTCTCTCTTCTCTTTCACTAATACTCTTACTTCTTCATCCCACCACTCACTACCCTTTCTAATCAACCCACCTCCCACTCTTCTCATGCCACAAGCATCTTTTGTGCAATCCATCACTGACTCCCTAAATACATCCCATTCCTCCCCCACTCCCCTTATATATCTTTTTTTTCTTTCTTTCATACTATTTGCCATTTCCCGCATCAGCAAGGTCGCGTTAAGAACAGAAGACTGGGCCTCTGAGGAAACATTCTCACCCGGCCGCCTCCTCTGTTCCTTCCTTTGGAAAATTTAAAAAAAAAAAAAAAAAAAACGAGAGGGGAGGATTTTCAGCCCCCTGCTCCCTTCCCTTTTAGTCGCCTTTTATATATATATATATATATATATATATATATGTATGTATGTATGTATATATGTGTATGTATGAATGGATGGATCATTCTTTGTCTGTTTTCTGGTACCACCTTGATGATGCAGAGAAATGGTGATCAAGTATAGAAAAATAAATAACTATATTGTATAAAAATGTATACTCAAAGCTTACTGTGTATCAAAGATTTGCACAAAAAAATATATTATGTCACTGCTAGAATTATTACGATTTTTAAGATGATTCTGAGAAGTGGCAGGAATTATAATTACAGAAAAACCTATATGCAGGTGCACATGATGCATATCCCTAGCTACTTTGTTGGTGTGTCAGTGTATATGTTAATATCTGCTATTCTTATGATAAGTGTGAAAGCATTAAAGCAAATATATATGTCAAATAATGCAACTAGTTTAGTAAAAGATTTTTTTTTTTTTTTTTTATACTTTGTCGCTGTCTCCCGCGTTTGCGAGGTAGCGCAAGGAAACAGACGAAAGAAATGGCCCAACCCCCCCCATACACATGTATATACATACGTCCACACATGCAAATATACATACCTACACAGCTTTCCAGCTTTCACTTGAGAGTTGAAGGAAAATTAGAACTACATTCATTAAGAAAGGAGTAAATAGTAGTAAAATTGTTTATCATTCATCTTAAGTGATATACTAATGAAACCTGAATGCAATATAAATAACATGTGACTATGGCTTTGAAAGTGAACTATAATCATGGTGGAAAAATTAGTTTTGTGTTATTATCATCAATACACTCAAACATCTCGTTTCCAACACATCCACCCTCCTCCGCACAACTCCTATCTAACACCCATATATTTATTAGATATTTTTGTTATACTTAGTCGCTGTCTCCCACGTTAGCTTCTAGCAACTTGCCTCCCACACCATATTCTCTTAATACCTTCCACAGAGCATCTCTATCAACTCTATCATATGCCTTCTCCAGATCCATAAATGCTACATACCAATCCATCTGTTTTTCTAAGTATTTCTCACATGAATTCTTCAAAGCAAACACCTGATCCACACATCCTCTACCACTTCTGAAACCACAGTGCTCCTCCCCAATCTGATGCTCTGTGCATGCCTTTACCCTCTCAATCAATATCCTTCCATATGATTTCCCAGGACTTCTCAACAAACTTATACCTCTGTAATTTGAACACACTCCTTTATTCCCTTTGCCTTTGTACCATGGCACTATGCATGCATTCTGCCAATCCTCAGTCACTTCACCATGAACCATACATACAGTGAATATCCTTACCAACCAGTCAACAACCCAGTCACCCCCTTTTTTGATAAAGTCCACTGCAATACCAACCAAACCTGATGCCTTGCCAGCTTTCATCTTCTGCAAAGCTTTCATTCCCTCTTCTCTGTTTACCAAACCATTCTCCCAGACCCTCTCACTTCGCACACCACCTCGACGAAAACACACTATATCTGCCACTCTATTATCAAACATTCAACAAAGCTTTAAAATACTCACTCCATCTCCTTCTCACTTGACCACTACTTGTTACTGCCTCCCCATTAGCCCCTTTCACCGATGTTCCCATTTGTTCTCATCTCACGCACTTTATTTACCTCCTTAAAACAATTTTTTTTTTCCCCAAAGTTTAATGATACTCTCTCACCCCAACTCTCATTTGCCCTCTTTTTTGCCTCTTGCACCTTTCTCTTGACCTCCTGCCTCTTTCTTTTATACATCTCCAACATTTGCACCACTTCCTTGCAAAAATCACCCAAATGCCTCTCTCCTCTCTTTACTAGCAATCTTACTTCTTCATCCCACCACTCACTACCCTTTCTAATCTGCCCACCTCCCACCTTTCTCATGCCAAGAGCACCATTTGCACAAACCATCACTACATCCCATTCCAACCCCACTCCCCTTACATCATTTGCTCTCACCTTTTTCCATTCTGCACTCAGTCTCTCCTGGTACTTCCTCACACAAGTCTCCTTTCCAAGTTCACTTACTCTCATCACTCTCTTCACCCCTACATTCTCTCTTCTTTTCTGAAAACCTCTACAAATCTTCACCTTCACCTCCACAAGATAATGATCAGATCCCTCCAGTTGCCCCTCTCAGCACATTAACATCCAAAAGTCTATCTTTCAAGCCCCCTATCAAGTAACACGTAGTCCAATAATGATCTCTGGCCATCTCTCCTACTTACATATGTATACTTATGTATATATCTTTTTAAACCAGGTATTCCAAATCACCAGTCCTTTTTCAGCACACAAAGCTACAAGCTTTCCACCATTTCCACTTACAACACTGAACACCCCATGTACACCAATTATACCCTCAACTGCCACATTACTCACCTTTGTATTCAAATCACCCATCACTATAACCTGGTTTTGCACATCAAAGCTGCTAACACACTCACTCAGCTGCTCCCAGAACAATAGCCTCTCATGATCTTTCTTCTCATGACCGGTGCATAGCCACCAATAATCACCCATCTCTCTCCCTCCACTTTCAGTTATATCCATATCAATCTATATATATATATATATATATATATATATATATATATATATATATATATTTTTTTTATACTAGTCGCCATTTCCCCACATTAGCGAGGTAGCGTTAAGAACAGAGGATGAGGACTGGGCCTTTGAGGGAATATCCTCACCTGGCCCCCTTCTCTGTTTCTTCTTTTGGAAAAAAAAAGAGAGGGGAGGATTTCCAGCCTCCCGCTCCCTCCCCTTTTAGTCGCCTTCTACGACACGCAGGGGATACGTGGGAAGTATTCTTTCTCCCCTATCCCCAGGGATAATATATATATATATATACATATATACATATATATATATATATATATATATATATATATATATATATATATATATATATATATATATATTATCCCTAGGGATAGGGGATTAAGAATACTTCCCACGTATTCCCTGCGTGTCGTAGAAGGCGACTAAAAGGGGAGGGAGCGGGGGGCTGGAAATCCTCCCCTCTCGTTTTTTTTTAATTTTCCAAAAGAAGGAACAAAGAATTGGGCCAGGTGAGGGTATTCCCTCAAAGGCCCAGTCCTCTGTTCTTAATGCTACCTCGCTAACGCGGGAAATGGCGAATAGTTTAAAAGAAAAAATATATATATATATATATATATATATATATATATATATATATATATATATATATATTTTCCCTGGGGATAGGGGAGAAAGAATACTTCCCACGTATTCCCTGCGTGTCGTAGAAGGACTAAAAGGGAAGGGAGCGGGGGGCTGGAAATCCTCCCCTCTTTTTTTTTTTAATTTTCCAAAAGAAGGAACAGAGAAGAGGGCCAGGTGAGGATATTCCCTCAAAGGCCCAGTCCTCTGTTCTTAATGCTACCTCGCTATCGCGGGAAATGGCGAATAGTATGAAAAAAAAAAAAAAATATATATATATATATATATATATATATATATATATATATATATTTATTTTTTTTTTTTTTGCCGCTGTCTCCCGCGTTTGCAAGGTAGCGCAAGGAAACAGACGAAAGAAATGGCCCAACCCACCCCCATACACATGTATATACATACGTCCACACACGCAAATATACATACCTACACAGCTTTCCATGGTTTACCCCAGACGCTTCACATGCCCTGATTCAATCCACTGACAGCACGTCAACCCCGGTATACCACATCGATCCAATTCACTCTATTCCTTGCCCTCCTTTCACCGTCCTGCATGTTCAGGCCCCGATCACACAAAATCTTTTTCACTCCATCTTTCCACCTCCAATTTGGTCTCCCTCTTCTCCTCGTTCCCTCCACCTCCGACACATATATCCTCTTGGTCAATCTTTCCTCGCTCATTTTCTCCATGTGCCCAAACCATTTCAAAACACCCTCTTCTGCTCTCTCAACCACGCTCTTTTTATTTCCACACATCCCTCTTACCCTTACGTTACTTACTTGATTAAACCACCTCACACCACACATTGTCCTCAAACATCTCATTTCCAGCACATCCATCCTCCTGCACACAACTCTATCCATAGCCCACACCTCGCAACCATACAACATTGTTGGAACCACTATTCCTTCAAACATACCCATTTTTGCTTTCTGAGATAATGTTCTCGACTTCCACACATTCTTCAAGGCTCCCAGGATTTTCGCCCCCTCCCCCACCCTATGATCCGCTTCCGCTTCCATGGTTCCATCCGCTGCCAGATCCGCTCCCAGATATCTAAAACACTTTACTTCCTCCAGTTTTTCTCCATTCAAACTTACCTCCTAATTGACTTGACCCTCAACCCTACTGTACCTAATAACCTTGCTCTTATTCACATTTACTCTTAACTTTATATATATATATATATATATATATATATATATATATATATATATATATATATATAAAGTGCAAGAGGTGAAAAAGAGGGCAAATGAGAGTTGGGGTGAGAGAGTATCATTAAATTTTAGGGAGAATAAAAAGATGTTCTGGAAGGAGGTAAATATAGTGCGGAAGACAAGGGAGGAAATGGGAACTTCAGTGAAGGGCACAAATGGGGAGGTGATAACAAGTAGTGGTGATGTGAGAAAGAGATGGAGTGAGTATTTTGAAGGTTTGTTGAATGTGTTTGATGATAGAGTGGCAGATATAGGGTGTTTTGGTCGAGGTGGTGTGCAAAGTGAGAGGGTTAGGGAAAATGATTTGGTAAACAGAGAAGAGGTAGCAAAAGCTTTGCGTAAGATGAAAGCTGGCAAGGCAGCAGGTTTGGATGGTATTGCAGTGGAATTTATTAAAAAAGGGGGTGACTGTATTATTGACTGGTTGGTAAGGTTATTTAATGTATTTATGACTCATGGTGAGGTGCCTGAGGATTGGCGGAATGCGTGCATAGTGCCATTGTACAAAGGCAAAGGGGATAAGAGTGAGTGCTCAAATTACAGAGGTATAAGTTTGTTGAGTATTCCTGGTAAATTATATGGGAGGGTATTGATTGAGAGGGTGAAGGCATGTACAGAGCATCAGATTGGGGAAGAGCAGTGTGGTTTCAGAAGCGGTAGAGGATGTGTGGATCAGGTGTTTGCTTTGAAGAATGTATGTGAGAAATACTTAGAAAAGCAAATGGATTTGTATGTAGCATTTATGGATCTGGAGAAGGCATATGATAGAGCTGATAGAGATGCTGTGTGGAAGGTATTAAGAATATATGGTGTGGGAGGAAAGTTGTTAGAAGCAGTGAAAAGTTTTTATCGAGGATGTAAGGCATGTGTACATGTAGGAAGAGAGGAAAGTGATTGGTTCTCAGTGAATGTAGGTTTGCGGCAGGGGTGTGTGACGTCTCCATGGTTGTTTAATTTGTTTATGGATGGGGTTGTTAGGGAGGTGAATGCAAGAGTTTTGGAAAGAGGGGCAAGTATGAAGTCTGTTGGGGATGAGAGAGCTTGGGAAGCGAGTCAGTTGTTGTTCGCTGATGATACAGCGCTGGTGGCTGATTCATGTGAGAAACTGCAGAAGCTGGTGACTGAGTTTGGTAAAGTGTGTGAAAGAAGAAAGTTAAGAGTAAATGTGAATAAGAGCAAGGTTATTAGGTACAGTAGGGTTGAGGGTCAAGTCAATTGGGAGGCAAGTTTGAATGGAGAAAAACTGGAGGAAGTAAAGTGTTTTAGATATCTGGGAGTGGATCTGGCAGCGGATGGAACCATGGAAGCGGAAGTGGATCATAGGGTGGGGGAGGGGGCGAAAATTCTGGGAGCCTTGAAGAATGTGTGGAAGTCGAGAACATTATCTCGGAAAGCAAAAATGGGTATGTTTGAAGGAATAGTGGTTCCAACAATGTTGTATGGTTGCGAGGTGTGGGCTATGGATAGAGTTGTGCGCAGGAGGATGGATGTGCTGGAAATGAGATGTTTGAGGACAATGTGTGGTGTGAGGTGGTTTGATCGAGTAAGTAACGTAAGGGGAAGAGAGATGTGTGGAAATAAAAAGAGCGTGGTTGAGAGAGCAGAAGAGGGTGTTTTGAAATGGTTTGGGCACATGTAGAGAATGAGTGAGGAAAGATTAACCAAGAGGATATATGTGTCGGAGGTGGAGGGAATGAGGAGAAGTGGGAGACCAAATTGGAGGTGGAAAGATGGAGTGAAAAAGATTTTGTGTGATCGGGGCCTGAACATGCAGGAGGGTGAAAGGAGGGCAACGAATAGAGTGAATTGGATCGATGTGGTATACCGAGGTTGACGTGCTGTCAGTGGATTGAATCAGGGCATGTGAAGCGTCTGGGGTAAACCATGGAAAGCTGTGTAGGTATGTATATTTGCGTGTGTGGACGTATGTATATACATGTGTTTGGGGGTGGGTTGGGCCATTTCTTTCGTCTTGATTCCTTGCGCTACCTCGCAAACGCGGGAGACAGCAACAAAAAAAAAAAATATATATATATATATATATATATATATATATATATATATATATATATATATATATATATATATATATATATATATATATATCTTTCTTTCTTTCAAACTATTCGCCATTTCCCGCATTAGCGAGGTAGCGTTAAGAACAGAGGATTGGGCCTTTGAGGGAATATCCTCACCTGTACTTATTCATATATACTTTTATTTATTTAATTTGCTTTGTTGCTGTCTCCCGCATTAGCGAGGTAGCACAAGGAAACAGACGAAAGAATGGCCCAACCCACCCACATATACATGTATATACATACACGTCCACACACGCAAATATACATAACTATACATCTCAACGTATAAATGTATATACACACACAGACATATACATATATACACGTGTACATAATTCATAGTCTGCCCTTACTCATTCCCATCGCCACCCCGCCACACATGAAATAACAACCCCCTTCCCCCCTCATGTGTGCGAGGTAGTGCTAGGAAAAGACAACAAAGGCCCCAATCGTTCACATTCAGTCTCTAGCTGTCATGTAATAATGCACCGAAACCACAGCTCCCTTTCCACATCCAGGCCCCACAGAAGTTTCCATGGTTTATCCCAGACGCTTCACATGCCCTGGTTCAATCCATTGACAGCACATCGACCCCGGTATACCACATCTCCAATTCACTCTATTCCTTGCATGCTTTTCACCCTCCTGCATGTTCAGGCCCCAATCACTCAAAATCTTTTTCACTCCATCTTTCCACCTCCAATTTGGTCTCCCACTTCTCCTTGTTCCCTCCACCTCTGACACATATATCCTCTTGATCAATCTTTCCTCACTCATTCTCTCCATGTGACCAAACCATTTCAAAACACCCTCTTTGCTCTCTCAACCACACTCTTTTTATTTCCACACCTCTCTCTCACCCTTACATTACTTACTCGATCAAACCACCTCACACCACATATTGTCCTCAAACATCTCATTTCCAGCACATCCACCCTCCTGCGCACAACTCTATCCATAGCCCACGCCTCGCAACCATACAACATTGTTGGAACCACTATTCCTTCAAACATACCCATTTTTGCTTTCCGAGATAATGTTCTCGACATCCAAACATTCCTCAAGGCTCCCAGAATTTTCGCCCCCTCCCCCACCCTATGATCCACTTCCGCTTCCATGGTTCCATCCGCTGCCAGATCCACTCCCAGATATCTAAAACACTTCACTTCCTCCAGCTTTTCTCCATTCAAACTTACCTTCCAATTGACTTGACCCTCAACCCTACTGTACCTAATAACCTTGCTCTTATTCACATTTATTCTTAACTTTCTTCTTTCACACACTTTACCAAACTCAGTCACCAGCTTCTGCAGTTTCTTACATGAATCAGCCACCAGCGCTGTATCATCAGCGAACAACAACTGACTCACTTCCCAAGCTCTCTCATCCACAACAGACTGCATACTTGCCCCTCTTTCCAAAACTCTTGCATTCACCTCCCTAACAACCCCATCCGTAAACAAATTAAACAACCATATATATATATATATATATATATATATATATATATATATATATATATATATGCTATTGCAGTGGAATTTATTAAAAAAGGGGTGACTGTATTATTGACTGGTTGGTAAGGTTATTTAATGTATGTATGACTCATGGTGAGGTGCCTGAGGATTGGCGGAATGCGTGCATAGTGCCATTGTACAAAGGCAAAGGGGATAAGAGTGAGTTCTCAAATTACAGAGGTATAAGTTTGTTGAGTATTCCTGGTAAATTATATGGGAGGGTATTGACTGAGAGGGTGAAGGCATGTACAGAGCATCAGATTGGGGAAGAGCAGTGTGGTTTCAGAAGTGGTAGAGGATGTGTGGATCAGGTGTTTGCTTTGAAGAATGTATGTGAGAAATACTTAGAAAAGCAAATGGATTTGTATGTAGCATTTATGGATCTGGAGAAGGGATATGGTAGAGTTGATAGAGATGCTCTGTGGAAGGTATTAAGAATATATGATGTGGTAGGCAAGTTGTTAGAAGCAGTGAAAAGTTTTTATCGAGGATGTAAGGCATGTGTACGTGTAGGAAGAGAGGAAAGTGATTGGTTCTCAGTTAATGTAGGTTTGCGGCAGGGGTGTGTGATGTCTCCATGGTTGTTTAATTTGTTTATTTGATGGGGTTGTTAGGGAGGTGAATGCAAAAGTTTTGGAAAGAGGGGCAAGTATGAAGTCTGTTGGGTTATGAGAGAGCTTGGGAAGCGAGTCAGTTGTTGTTCGCTGATGATACAGCGCTGGTGGCTGATTCATGTGAGAAACTGCAGAAGCTGGTGACTGACTTTGGTAAAGTGTGTGAAAGAAGAAAGTTAAGAGTAAATGTGAATAAGAGCAAGGTTATTAGGTACAGTAGGATTGAGGGTCAAGTCAATTGGGAGGTAAGTTTGAATGGAGAAAAACTGGAGGAAGTAAAGTGTTTTAGATATCTGGGAGTGGATCTGGCAGCGGATGGAACCATGGAAGCGGAAGTGGATCATAGGGTGGGGGAGGGGGCGAAAATTCTGGGAGCCTTGAAGAATGTGTGGAAGTCGAGAACATTATCTCGGAAAGCGAAAATGGGTATGTTTGAAGGAATAGTGGTTCCAACAATGTTGTATGGTTGCGAGGCGTGGGCTATGGATAGAGTTGTGTGCAAGAGGATGGATGTGCTGGAAATGAGATGTTTGAGGACAATGTGTGGTGTGAGGTGGTTTGATCGAGTAAGTAACGTAAGGGGAAGAGAGATGTGTGGAAATAAAAAGAGCGTGGTTGAGAGAGCAGAAGAGGGTGTTTTGAAATGGTTTGGGCACATGGAGAGAATGAGTGAGGAAAGATTGACCAAGAGGATATATGTGTCGGAGGTGGAGGGAACGAGGAGAAGTGGGAGACCAAATTGGAGGTGGAAAGATGGAGTGAAAAAGATTTTGTGTGATCGGGGCCTGAACATGCAGGAGGGTGAAAGGAGTGCAAGGAATAGAGTGAATTGGATCGATGTGGTATACCAGGGTTGACATGCTGTCAGTGGATTGAATCAGGGCATGTGAAGCATCTGGGGTAAACCATGGAAAGCTGTGTAGGTATGTATATTTGCGTGTGTGGACGTATGTATATACATGTGTATGGGGGTGGGTTGGGCCATTTCTTTCGTCTGTTTCCTTGCGCTACCTCGCAAATGCGGGAGACAGCGACAAAATATATATATATATATATATATATATATATATATATATATATATATATATATATATATATATATATATATATATATATCTTTCAAACTATTCGCCATTTCCCGCATTAGCGAGGTAGCGTTAAGAACAGAGGACTGGGCCTTTGAGGGAATATCCTCACCTGTACTTATTCATATATAGTTTTATTTATATATTTTGCTCTCTTGCTGTCTCCCGCATTAGCGAGGTAGCGCAAGGAAACAGACGAAAGAATGGCCCAACCCACCCACATACACATGTATATACATACACGTTCACACACGCAAATATACATACCTATACATCTCAACGTATAAATGTATATACACACACAGACATATACATATATACACGTGTAAATAATTCATAGTCTGCCCTTACTCATTCCCATCGCCACCCCGCCACACATGAAATAACAACCTTCTCCCCCCTCATGTGTGCGAGGTAGTGCTAGGAAAAGACAACAAAGGCACCAATCGTTCACATTCAGTCTCTAGCTGTCATGTAATAATGCACCGAAACCACAGCTCCCTTTCCACATCCAGGCCCCACACAACTTTCCATGGTTTATCCTAGACGCTTCACATGCCCTGGTTCAATCCATTGACAGCACATCGACCCCGGTATACCACATCGTTCCAATTCACTCTATTCCTTGCATGCTTTTCACCCTCCTGCATGTTCAGGCCCCGATCACTCAAAATCTTTTTCACTCCATCTTTCCACCTCCAATTTGGTCTCCCACTTCTCCTTGTTCCCTCCACCTCTGACACATATATCCTCTTGGTCAATCTTTCCTCACTCATTCTCTCCATGTGACCAAACCATTTCAAAACACCCTCTTTGCTCTCTCAACCACACTCTTTATTACCACACATCTCTCTTACCCTTACATTACTTACTCGATCAAACCACCTCACACCACATATTGTCCTCAAACATCTCATTTCCAGCACATCCACCCTCCTGCGCACAACTTTATCCATAGCCTACGCCTCGCAACCATACAGCATTGTTGGAACCACTATTCCTTCAAACATACTCATTTTTGCTTTCCAAGATAATGTTCTCGACTTCCACACATTCTTCAACGCTCCCAGAATTTTCGCCCCCTCCCCCACCCTGTGATTCACTTCCGCTTCCATGGTTCCATCCGCTGCCAAATCCACTCCCAGATATCTAAAACACTTCACTTCCTCCAGTCTTTCTCCATTCAAACTTATCTCCCAATTCACTTGACCCTCAACCCTACTGCACCTAATAACCTTGCTCTTATTCACATTTACTCTCAACTTTCTTCTCTCACACACTTTACCAAACTCAGTCACCAGCTTCTGCAGTTTCTCACATGAATCAGCCACCAGCGCTGTATCATCAGCGAACAACTGACTCACTTCCCACGCTCTCTCATCCACAACAGACTGCATACTTGCCCCTCTTTCCAAAACTTTTGCATTCACCTCCCTAACAACCCCATCAAATAAACAAATTAAACAACCATGGAGACATCACACACCCCTGCCGCAAACCTACATTCACTGAGAACCAATCACTTTCCTCTCTTCCTACACGTACACATGCCTTACATCCTCAACAAAAACTTTTCACTGCTTCTAACAACTTGCCTCCCACGCCATATATTCTTAATACCTTCCACAGAGCATCTCTATCAACTTTATCATGTGCCTTCTCCAGATCCAAAAATGCTACATACAAATCCATTTGCTCTTCTAAGTATTTCTCACATACATTCTTCAAAGCAAACACCGAATCCACACATCCTCTACCACTTCTGAAACCACACTGCTCTTCCCCAATCTGATGCTCTTTACATGCCTTCACCCTCTCAATCAATACCCTCCTACATAATTTACCAGGAATACTCAACAAACTTATACCTCTGTAATACGAGCACTCTCCTTTGTCCCCTTTGCCTTTGTACAGCGGCACTATGCAGGCATTCCGCCAATCCTCAGGCACCTCACCATGAGTCATACATATATTAAATAACCTTATCAACCAGTCAACAATACAGTCACCCTCTTTTTTGATAAATTCCACAGCAATACCATCCAACCCCGCTGCCTTGCCGGCTTTCATCTTCCGCAAAGCTTTTACTACCTCTTCTCTGTTTACCAAATCATTTTCCCTAACCCTCTCACTTTGCACACCACCTCGACCAAAACACCCTATATCTGCCACTCTATCATCAAACACATTCAGCAAACCTTCAAAATACTCATTCCATCTCCTTCTCACATCACCACTCCTTGTTATCACTTCCCCATTAGCCCCCTTCACTGAGGTTCCCATTTGTTCCCTTGTCTTACGCACTTTATTAACCTCCTTCTAAAGCATCTTTTTATTCTCCCTAAAATTTAATGATACTCTCTCACCCCAACTCTCATTTGCCCTTTTTTTCACCTCTTGCACCTTTCTCTTGACCTCCTGCCTCTTTCTTTTATACATCTCCCACTCATTTGCATTATTTCCCTGCAAAAATCGTCCAAATGCCTCACTCTTCTCTTTCACTAATAATCTTAGATCTTCATCCCACCATTCACTACCCTTTCTAATCTGCCCACCTCTCATGGTTCCCATGCCACAAGCATCTTTTGCGCAAACCATCACTGCTTCCCTAAATAAATCCCATTCCTCCCCCACTCCCCTATATATATATATATATATATATATATGGGACGGGGAGGGGTTCTGGAAATCCACCCCCTCCAGTTTTGACTTTTCCGTTTACACACAGACTCTCTCTCTCTCTCTCTCTGTATATATATATATATATATATATATATATATATATATATATATATATATGGGAGCGGGGGTTGGGAATTCCTCCCCTCCAGTTTTGACTTTTCCAAAAGAAAAAACACAAAAGAGGGCCAAGTAAGGATTTTCCCTCTTAGGCTCAGTCCTCTGTTCTTAACGCTACATCGCTGACACGGGAATTGGCAGATGTATTAGCACTACTCCTGAAGCAGGAGATGTGGGAATATGTGATAAAATGTAAAAAGGTAAATTCTAGATTAATGTGGAATAAACTGAAAGTGGATGGAGAGAGATGGGTGATCACTGGTGCCTATGCACCTGGTCATGAGAAGAAAGATTATGAGGCAAGTGTTTTGGGAGCAGCTGAGCAATTGTTTTAGCTACTTTGATGCACGAGACCGGGTTATAGTGATGGGTGATTTGAATGCGAAGGTTAGTGATGTGGCAGTTGAGGGTATAACTGATGTACATGGGATGTTCAGTGTTGTAAATGGAACTGGGAAGAGCTTGTGGATTTATATGCTAGAAAAGGACTGGTGATTGGGAATATCTGGTCTGAAAAGACAGATGTACATAAGTATACATATGTCTGTAGAAGAGATGGTCAGAGGGTTTTGTTGGATTGCATGTTATTTGACAGGTGTTTAAAAGAGACACTTTTGGATGTTAATGTGCTGAGAGGGGATGTCCGATCACTATCTTGTGTAGGCGAAGGTGAAGAATTGTACATGTTTTCAAAAAAGAAGAGAGAATGATGGGGAGAAGAAAGTGGTGAGAGTAAGTGAGCTTGGAAAGGAGGCTTGCGTGAGGAAGTACCGGGAGAGATTGTGTAGATTGGCAAAAGGTGAAGGCGAATGATGAAAGGGGAGTATGGAAGGAATGGGATGTATTTAGGGAAGGAATGATGGTGTGCGCAAAAGATGCATGTGGCATGAGAAAGGTGGGAAGTGGGCAGATCACAAAGGGAAGTGAGTGGTGGGATGAAGTAGTAAGATTGTTAGTGAAAGAAAAGAGAGGCGTTTGGATGATTTTTGCAGGGAAATAGTGCAAATGACTGGGAGATGTATAAAAGAAAGCGGCAGCAGGTCAAGAGAAAGGTGCAAAAGGTGAAAAAGAGGGCAAATGAGAGTTGGGATGAGAGAGTATCATTAAATTTTAGGAGGAAAACAAAGATGTTTTGGGAGGAGGTAAATAACGTGCATAAGACAAAAAAGAGGACACATGAGAACATCGTTGGAGGGGGCAAATGGGGAGATAATAACTAATGATGAATTGAGGAGATGGAGTGAGTATTTTGAAGGTTTGTTGAATGTGTCTGATGTTAGAGTGGCAGATATAGGGCGTTTTGGTCAGGGTGGTGTGCGAAGTGAGAGGGTCAGCGAGAATGGTTTGGTAAACAGAGAAGAGGCGGTGAAAGCGTTGAGGAAGATGAAAGCTGGCAAGGCGGCACGTTTGGATGGTTTTGCAGTGGAATTTATTAAAAAAGAGGATGAATGTGTTGTTGACTGGTTGTTAAGAATATTCAATATATGTACGAATCATAGTGAAGTGCGTGAGGATTGGCTGAATGCATGCATGGTGACATTGTACAAAGGCAAAGGGGATAAAGGTGAGCGTTCAAATTACAGGGGCATTACAAAGGCATAGGGGATAAAGGTGAGCGTTCAAATTATAGGGGGATAAGGTTTTTTAGTATTCCTAGGAAATCATATGTGAGGGTATTGATTGAGAGGGTACAGGCATGTACACAGCATCATATTGGGGAAGAGCAGTGTGATTTCAGAAGTGGTAGAGGATGTGTGGATCAGGTGTTTGCTTTGAAGAATCTATGTAAGAAATACTTAGAAAAACAGACGGATTTGTATGTGGCATTTATAGATCTGAAGGAGGCGTATGATAGGGTTGAGAGATGCTTTGTGGAAGGCAAGTTGCTAGAGGCAGTGAAACGTTTTTACATAGGATATAAGGCATGTGTGCGAGTAGGAACAAAGTGATTGGTTTCCAGTGAATGTAGGTTTGCGGCAGGGGTGCGTGATGTCTCCATGGTTGTTTAATTTGTTTATGGATGGGGTGGTTAGGGAGGCGATTGCAAAAGTTTTGGAGAGAGGGGCAAATATGCAGTCTGTTGTGGATGAGAGAGCTTGGAAAGTGAGTCATTTGTTGTTTGCTGATGATACATCGTTGGTGGCTGATTCGGGTTAGAAACTGCAGAGGTTGGTGACTGAGTTTGGTAAAATATGTTAAAAAAGAAATTGAGAGTAAATGTGAATAAGAGCAAGGTTGTTAGGTTCAGTAGGGCTGAGGGACAAGTTAATAGGGAGGCAATTTTGAATGGAGAAAAACTGGAGGAAGTGAAGTGTTTTAGATATCCGGGAGTGGACTTAGCAGCGGACGGAACCATGGAAGTGGAAGTGAGTCACAGGGTGGGGAAGGTGTCTAAGGTTCTGGGAGTGTTGAAGAATGTGAGGAAGGCGAGAAAGTTATTTTGGAAAGCAAAAATAGGGGTTCCAGCAATGTTATAGGGTTGCGAGGCATGGCCTATAGATAGGATTGTGCGGAGGAGGGTGAATGTGATGGAAATGAAATGTTTGAGGATAATATGTGGTGTGAGGTGGTTTGATCAAGTAAGTAATGAAAGGGTAAGAGGGATGTGTGGTAATAAAAAAGGTGTGGTTGAGAGAGTAGAAGAGGGTTTGGACACATGAAGAGAATGAGTGAGGAAAGATTGAGCAAGAGGTGGGAGACCAAACTGGAGGGGGAAGGATGGAGTGAAAGAGATTTTGAGCGATCAGGCCTGAACATAAAGGATGGTGAAAGGTGTGCAAACAATAGTGAATTGGAATGATGTGGTATACTGCGGTCGACGTGCTGTCAATGGATTGAACCAGGGAATGTGAAGAATCTGGGGTAAACCATGGAAAGGTCTGTGGGGCCTGGATGTGGAAAGGGAACAGTGGAAATTCGGTGCATCACACATGAGAGTTATAGTGAGTGTGAACGAATGTGGCCTTTTTTGTCTTTTCCTGGCTCTACCTTGAAGGGGAGGGGGGGAGGTGGGGGGTGTGTGTTTCGTGTGTGGTAGGGTGGCGACAAGAATGGATGAAGGCAGCAAGTGTGGTTTCAGAAGTGGTAGAGGATGTGTGGATCAGGTGTTTGCTTTGAAGAATGTATGTGAGAAATACTTAGAAAAGCAAATGGATTTGTATGCAGCATTTATGGATCTGGAGAAGGCATATGATAGAGTTGATAGAGATGCTCTGTGGAAGGTATTAAGAATATATGGTGTGGGAGGCAAGTTGTTAGAAGCAGTGAAAAGTCTTTATCGAGGATGTAAGGCGTGTGTACGTGTAGGAAGAGAGGAAAGTGATTGGTTCTCAGTGAATGTAGGTTTGCGGCAGGGGTGTGTGATGTCTCCATGGTTGTTTAATTTGTTTATGAATGGGGTTGTTAGGGAGGTGAATGCAAGAGTTTTGGAAAGAGGGGCAAGTATGAAGTCTGTTGGGGATGAGAGAGCTTGGGAAGTGAGTCAGTTGTTGTTCGCTGATGATACAGCGCTGGTGGCTGATTCATGTGAGAAACTGCAGAAGCTGGTGACTGAGTTTGGTAAAGTGTGTGAAAGAAGAAAGTTAAGAGTAAATGTGAATAAGAGCAAGGTTATTAGGTACAGTAGGGTTGAGGGTCAAGTCAATTGGGAGGTAAGTTTGAATGGAGAAAAACTGGAGGAAGTGAAGTGTTTTAGATATCTGGGAGTGGATCTGGCAGCGGATGGAACCATGGAAGCGGAAGTGGATCATAGGGTGGGGGAGGGGGCGAAAATCCTGGGAGCCTTGAAGAATGTGTGGAAGTCGAGAACATTATGTCGGAAAGCAAAAATGGGTATGTTTGAAGGAATAGTGGTTCCAACAATGTTGTAGGGTTGCGAGGCGTGGGCTATGGATAGAGTTGTGCGCAGGAGGGTGGATGTGCTGGAAATGAGATGTTTGAGGACAATGTGTGGTGTGAGGTGGTTTGATCGAGTAAGTAACGTAAGGGTAAGAGAGATGTGTGGAAATAAAAAGAGCGTGGTTGAGAGAGCAGAAGAGGGTGTTTTGAAATGGTTTGGGCACATGGAGAGAATGAGTGAGGAAAGATTGACCAAGAGGATATATGTGTCGGAGGTGGAGGGAACGAGGAGAAGTGGGAGACCAAATTGGAGGTGGAAAGATGGAGTGAAAAAGATTTTGTGTGATCGGGGCCTGAACATGCAGGAGGGTGAAAGGAGGGCAAGGAATAGAGTGAATTGAATCGATGTGGTATACCGGGGTTGACGTGCTGTCAGTGGATTGAATCAGGGCATGTGAAGCGTCTGGGGTAAACCATGGAAAGCTGTGTAGGTATGTATATTTGCGTGTGTGGACGTGTATGTATATACATGTGTATGGGGTGGGTTGGGCCATTTCTTTCGTCTGTTTCCTTGCGCTACCTCGCAAACGCGGGAGACAGCGGCAAAATATATATATATATATATATATATATATATATATATATATATATATATATATATATATTCTTTTCTTTCATACTATTCGCCATTTCCCGCGTTAGCGAGGTAGCGTCATATATATATATATATATATATATATATATATATATATATATATATATATATATATATATATATATGACGCTACCTCGCTAACGCGGGAAATGGCGAATAGTATGAAAGACATATATATATATATATATATATATATATATATATATATATATATATATAAAGGTGAAATCCCACTTCAGCAGGAGTTCATACAATTTTATTTAACTTGTATTTTTTCTATACATGTGGCACTACAACCTCTTCCTACCGATAACCATTGGCAAACCTAAAAATGAAGGTCCTTCTGTGTGCAGACGACCTTACCATCTCATAAAACCCTGACACCACAGTTGCATCATCAACAGGTGTAGCACTACATTATACACGTGGAACAGTGGCTCATCCAGAACAGAATAATGTCCATCTCCACGGAAGTCTTCACTTACTATCTTAATCCCACACAGACATGAGTCCAGATCACACCTTCCACTTTAAATGGACAGTCTCTCTCACTAAGCAAAGCAAGCAAAACTCCAATCATTCTAGGCTTCACATATAACACATGACATCCACTCCCCACACCAATAACCTGAACACAAAAGCAACACGCAAATTAAATGCTCTCAGAACTTTAAATGGCTCCAGATATGGACAAGAAAAAAAAGATTCCTCAACACCATATACAAATGATTCATCCACTCCTCTTTGAACTATGTCTCACCTTCCTGGGTTTTCACCCTCTCAAAAGCCAATAAAACACAGCTGAAGACTACTTGAAATAGTGCACTCCAAACACTGACTGGTTGCTTAATAACTATAAACACTCAATGCCTTCACAACGAAACAAATCACCTCCCAGTGCAGCCCCATCTCGACATGCTCGGCACTTAATGCAACAGCAGCACCAGACCCCTCCCACCCAAAACACTGTTGAACAAACCATCAACCTCAAGTAGAAATGAAAAAAAAAAAGCTTACCCCTTCCCAAGGATCCCCTAATCCGCAACAAATATAACACTAACAAAACACGTACTGTAATCATGCATTCCACCAACCTTCAGGCACCTCAACATGATCCATTCATGTATTGAAACTCTTTGACTAATCAATCAACAACGCAAGTAACCCATATTTTAAGAAATTAAACTGACTTACAGTCCACTCCAGCCACCTGTCGCATATCTTCTCATGAAGGCTTTTATCACCTCTCTTCTTGCCATCAAACACTTCCACTGCTAAAATACTACTCAAAGCAACACAAAAGTATGCAGTTCCACTCTCGTCCACATACAAACCCTATTATTCAGGGTAGTCAATACAAACAAACGTTGATGTACAACAAATGAAATGTGATATACCTTAAATACAGATTGTTACATGTAATCAAAAGCTTGTTTCACGAGTAAACTGTGTTCACTGAAAAGGAAATTTCAGCATATCTAGCAAGAGGACATTATGTTCAGCTTGAGCAACTTTTAAACTACCCATTGGTCCCAAGACCTCACTAATCAGGGCCTTGTAAGTTTCATGTATGATTAGGGGTTTACTTGTTTACAACCTTTCCTTCGTTTCGAATACAGAAGCCACACTGCACTAACTGTGCTGGCTTTTCTTATTTTCCGATTTCGTATCCGACATACAGGGCAACTCAACAGACCAATTAACCTGTTTACATGACTCGTAGGGCATATTTTTTTTCACTCGCTGGTGTGGATCATCTTCGATCTTGTTATCCTCTGGTAAGTTGCGTCCTTTAGTCTCTGGCAGGAGGAGGGAGAGGCCAGCAGCTACTAGCGACGCCAGCCCGAATAATGCGGACGGTGCCCAGACCACCACCTCACCCTGGACAGTGACGGTCAGCGTTAGGAGCAGTGGTGATGATATTCTCTCTCTCTCTCTCTCTCTCTCTCTCTCTCTCTCTCTCTCTCTCTCTCTCTCTCTCTCTCTCTCTCTCTCTCTCTCTGATAAAACAGTATATTCATGTTTAACAGGAAAAGTAAATGCAACATTTTCCAGTTTTCAGTCTTATTTGGCAATAGTGTTTAAGGTCTAGGGGAATAGATGAAAGAACGAGTAACTTGTTCTTTATATTTGCAGTGATCTTTAATGACTAAATAAAACACACACACACGCACGTATACACACACGGGCTTCCATGGTGTTATAGGTTAGCGTTTTGTGACTGATTCACACACAGGCGAACCCGAGGTTCACATCTTGGCGCAGCAGCCCAACCACAGGTGGTCCCACCTGTCCACCCTTCCTTCAGAGCTGGTCGAATTATAGGTACCTTCTCTGTATTGGTGCGTGTGTGTGTGTGTGTGTGTGTGTGTGTGTGAGAGAGAGAGAGAGAGAGAGAGAGAGAGAGAGAGAGAGAGAGAGAGAGAGAGAGAGAGAGAGAGAGAGAGAGAGAGAGAGAGAGAGAGAGAGAGAGAGATGGTACTCACTATATACATAGATAGCAGTCGGGGCAACATGAGTGTAAAGCACTCCTTGTAACACACAGAATTATCACAAATAGTAATCACACATACACACACGTATATCAAGGAGAGACATGAAAACCACACACACGCCCAGGACATGAGGACCGTCACATATGACTGTGTAGGTCAAAAGAGATTGCTAAACAAGGGGACATGACTAAATGCAAAGCAAGTAAGGTGCATATAAGCACATTGAGGGTGTATGTCTTCAGCAAAAGAATTGTGAATGCGTAGAACAAGGTAAACGAATAGAAAGATGGTGTAGTAGCGCAAAATTTAAAAGCCTAAAAAAAAATGGTTTTAATTAGAGTGAGTGTTAAATTCTCTCCCCGTGTGTACAAATCGATAATAAAACACACACACACACACACACGCTGCAAAATACAAATCACAGTTACTCATTCATCACAAAAAAAGTAAGTAAGCGATACTTTACCAAGATATCATTGATGTAGGAAGAGGAGAGACTGCCGACCCTGGCCAAGACGCTAGCCTGACCGATGGCCAAGGAGCGGTACTTGGTGGGGAAAAGCTCGGCCGTAAACACCCAGACCAACTGGAAGGCAGCCGTGATGGTTATCTTCCCACACAGGGAGAGGAACATCATCGTTGCTATTGGTGCTAGGGAGAAATAAAGCAAATACGTTAGTCAAATAATCTTTTGATGATTCTACAAATCGATCGGTCAGTCCAGATTTAGACCAATCAATTTACTTGGTCAACCATTCAGCTGGCATCCAAGTGTCCATTCTGTACTATACAAGTAAATTTCAAACAGAAGATCAAAGAAATAAATCGCCGACAGTCACATATAGGTGACCTGAACATCTAACCTTTTGTAAACCACTTACAGATTTCGTATCTATCTCATTCTCACTGTCTATACGATATATCTACCATATATCACAAAGTAAACAAAAAGGATAAGAAGTTATTGGAAAGGTATTATCATCCACCGAAAAAAAACATCCAATCACGAGTAGGGGATGCTATCAAACTACCTACCAAGAGGAATAGCTAATCATAACTCACCTTTGGGGAAGTTGACCTAACACTTACTACTGGATGTAATCAATTTCCTATCCATAAATAGGGAAAGGTGATTCAACACCCACCACTAGAGAAGTTAACTCACTACACATCAGTGGGGCTTGTTGATTAAAAGCCTATCATAAGGATGTTTTTGTGCCACCCTTCATTAAGGAAATCCGAGACAGTCTTCTTAAAAAAGGGGGAAACTGATTCATCTACCTCCTTTAGGGGTAGCTCATCAATACTTACGAAAGAGTAAGTCTACTAAACACCTATCACGTGGAGAAACTGACCCAACACCTACTACAAGGTATGTACTTATCCACCATTAAGGAATGTTGATTCACCAACAGACACCAGAAGCTTACGTATCCCCTTGTCACTAAGAGAAGCTGTCTTACGTAAACCTGCCACTCATCACCTACCACTAAGAGAAGTTGTCTCGCCATCTACTACTTAGAAGAGCTTTCTTATCACCTCCATTAAGAAAAGTTGTCTTGCCACATACCACTTAAGAGGAGCTGCGTCGCCATCTACCACTGCGAGAAACTTTCTCACCACTCACCATTAACAGATGTCTCGTCAGCTACCACTAACAGAAGACCCCCAAAGCCTCCTGCAACGGAAGGCTGACACCTACCCTCAGGAAGGAAGAGGATGACGGTGGTCAGAAGCAGTATGGCGAGGGCGCTGACGAGATACAGGAACGAAAGGGTCTTGACTCGACCCAGGAAGATGATGACTGGCCAAAGGAGCAAGTATGACGGAACTTCCAGAAGCCCTCCAAGGAAGGTGTAGATGTAGGGATCGGCACTGAGGAGCACAGATCACATTTAATGGGTTACCAGCAGACAAACAGCGTACAGGCTTCTCTCTATGCAGAAATCTTCCTATAGATCAACAAATTGTGTTTGCTCGTTTTTTCCTACGGGAGCACATTTAAACTATCATACCTATGATTCAGCGGTGAGGAAAATTTCCTGGCATCTTGTCCTGATGTTCCTTACGTCAGATATCATTCATCTTTTTTCTTACCATACTTTCCTTGTTTGCCTAGCACTAATTTATTAGGGCAACCATTCACAATCTGTCAATGACAAGTAATGAAAAGATAAACGAGGTTGGAGTCAGTACTGTTGTCGTAGGAACTTACCAGGAGATGGCACCTGTACGGTCGTGGTGACGTACCTGAGGTTTGTTGAATTCAGGGCAATGCCATAGTACACCATGGCGACGCTGAACCAGCAGTAGAAGACCACAAGTGTTCCTCTGGCGCAGTTCGCGCGTGGGAGCCACGAACTGCCTAAACACACTCATCGCCCAATTGAGGAGCGTCCCCTGCCCTTCCTTCTTTTGGCTGACACCCTAAAAATGTAAAGAATTAATATTATGATTCCAAGATCACAGCTAGAATCACCAAATTCACTTGCCAAAGTAATGGAATTACATACCCTCCAAATTGCCAAACTGACTCCCCAAAGCACGAAATCAACCTCCAAAAAGTCTCACTATAGTGAACTAAAACATCTAGATACTGCCAAATTCTAAGGAAAGAATTCTTCCTGAAGAATAAAAGCTTGCCATTCTGCAATAGCACAGGCTGTTCGTAATCTGGATGTCTGCTGACATTTACTAATAATCGAAAAGTACAGTCAATATTTCCGAGTTTAAATGACTGCAAACTTCTGGACTGTACAAATTCTATTAGGAGAGACTGCTGGACCCAATACTTTCCATAGCATCCACGTAAGAGATGTTCTCCTATGATTCTCATAGTATCTGTTGAGAGCCAGGACCCCTTCACGTCAGCGAAGCCTAAGGACGACTTACCTATCTTACACAGTTGTCAGGTGAAGCCTGATGACTCACCATCCCGTACATGAGAGCCAAGTGAAGATTGATTTTCCTTGGTTCCCATCCATCCATGGTATCCAGGTGTGGGAGGATTTATGTATACTTCTCCGTCTATAGCTGTAAGATGTGGGACGACCTACCGTGGGTCGCATCTTCTCCATGGCAACTCGAAGTTCGTGGTCGGAGGGTAACGTCCTGCGGTTGATCCTCGCTCCCCACCGAAGGACCTGAAGCGCTTCATCATATCGACCTTGTAGGATCAGCCAACGAGGAGACTCCGGTAGAAGCCTCGGTGGAAAGAAAGGGGATCTGATGAATCTCCGATCAGAAGAGACAATAATAAACTACTAATTATAGGAATGACAATATTTCCTTAGGGTTATTATGATGTTCTTATCAATGTTGCTCCGTTGCTTACATTGGTGCAGCTTGTGTTTGTGCATATGCAAGTAAAATTTCTTAACAGGAAATGTAAGAACATTTCTCCTTCTTATCAGCATCACCGAAAGTAATGTTTGTCCTCTAATTGGATACATGGTGAATTTCGGTGCTCCTCTATACCTTCAGTAAACATTTTACTAATATGGGTATATTAAACTGACACAAACCTGCTTTGCTGAGAAGTAATGCCGTTCACTAAATCTTATAAACTTGCCTTCCGCAAGAGAATACGTTTCTATGTCTACAAACAGCAAAGCAACTGCGGGAATCCTAATGATTATAGATATCTATTCATCATCAGCAACAGCTGCTAGTAATATTTTCCTAAAATGTAAATAGGTTAATAATTGTCCAGCCGATTACAAGTGTAAAGAAGACTGTGACATTACGTTACGGGAGTGCGATTGCATAAAGCTCGCTAGGAATGTGAAAACTGAAGCAGCAGTTACTACGATGCAGGAGCAGAATAGGTGAAGCAGGAGTTCCGTGGTGTAGCTGCATAGACGTGCATTTACCTCACGATGTTTCCAGCTTCATGGCCGAGAATCTTGCAATAAATCAAGACCAAACGACATATGGTTAACAATGCATCTCATGAGGTTGCTTAGGCTATACTGAACACCGGCGAGGATACTCTTTAGATATTTGTTTCTTCGTGAAAGCTAAAAATTCTTACCAGGAAAATCGTTCAAAGACCTCTGCAGCTGCTAATCTTACTCTGAGTTTCCTTAGAGATTAAAGATAATGGTCTGGTGAGTATGATTACTGTCTGGCTTTCTGACTGATTAGATTTACATACGTAACAGACAATGCTCTTTCAAGTACCGTAAGTGTTCGTTGCCTATTTTACGATAGGAGTGCACGAGTTCGCAAGCAAATGTCTACTGGACTGATGGCCACACGTATGCCGTTGCCTCCGGTATAATGCACTATCTTTAAGCTGTTCATACATGTACGTTTAAAAAGATTATGAGCTTCTGTATTGTGATCTTGGTTATTAATTGTAATGTCCACAAAGACATTTTTTTTTTTGTCCTTCCTGTTGGTAACCAAACCACAACACTTTAACAAGCTTCCAACTTTTTGTTCATTAAAACTGCACCCTCATGGATTACTCTTATAATACAATTCTCAAGATGTCTAAAATACTAAAGGAAATTTAGCCAAATCCGATTCTCAATTAATGTACATTGTATGCAGTGCTGAGAGAACTGTACCAGCAATGAGTAGATCAATATATCTATGTCAGCGGTACACAGACATCACGTAAAATGTTACGCGCTGCTTCTGTCATCACAAACCATACATTTCTCGTCTGATTTTTTTTTCATCATATGGCCTATGCATATGACCTAAAGAATCACCAGAGGAATTTGGCACACCTAAAACCAGTTAAGACTACGTGGATGGGTTTGGAATTTCACGCATATGAATCACCTGGTGAGCCTAGACGACTCACTGGACCAAGACTCACCAATAATGAAGAAAGAGGGAGAGGGCCGGGAGGGTAAGAGCAGCCTGAAGCCACTGCCACCTCTTCACCAGGTAGGCGATGCCCGGCAGCGCCATGTACCCGAAGGCCCACGGCAGCAGGAAGAGTGTCCCGGTCTTCGGCCGCTCCTGAGCCGAACAAGTCTCCATCGCTTCCTCGCAAAGAAAGAAAAGGACGAGGTAAGGACATTTTTGAGAGCTCTTGTTCATGAAGGTAAATAAGTGATGAAAACACAACAGCGATAATAAAGTGAATCAAGATTAGTATTAATATCTTAATAACAATCAGTAAATTGACATGAGTGGATTCGCATAATTTAGATGTAAGCACATTCACTTTTACTTCCAAATAGGGTACCACATGTCCTATGTAATCTCTGTGTAGGAAGATTAATCGAGGAATGTGTGCTGTGGATACAGCCACCGCTCATGCACACAGATACAGGCGGAAATGCAGCCTTTTTCTGACGTAATGAAACGCGATTCTGATGCAGCTCGTCTCGTCTAGCCTGTTACTGTCAGAGACCATCCTCACTTCTATACTCTTCTTCATCAGTGAATGGATTTTGCCTATTACAGCCTACTTGAACGTAATGAAATTAAGGTAAAACTCTTGAGGTTTTTCTTTCTATTCAGAAGAGAATTTGTATCAGACTCTACAGGTGAAGAGATAGGCAACGATAACACCAAACGGGTTCCTCTTCCAACCGTTTTTTTGCAAGTCTTTGAGGGTAAAGGAAACCAGACTTTACGACAATACAACACTGTGGATAGTCTCCTTACAGGCTCTGTACATTACATTATCTATTCTAAGTGAACAGGCTCACAACCCTGTTGTAGTTAGCCCAGTTTATGGACGGCTGATGTGGAACACAAGAGGAAGCTGGTGAACTCACTGATCACAAAGCAGCCCAGGTACATGCTAGAGGTCATTGTGAGGGTGACTACTTTCAGGAAGATGTAGACCTCGACGCTGGGCGAGGCGGGGGTGACGAACCCTGACACTGCCAATAGTAGTGAGCTCCAAAGCACCACCGGCCGGCGACCGAACCTGGTAATATGGCACCACTGTAAACCCAAAAGTGTTTGTGTGTGTGTGTGCCTTTGTAAAACAGTTATAGTCTCGTTCTCGTACTGAATCATACATATAGGGTTACATACAAATGACAAAATTCGTTTGCTTTTATGGAAGATTTAGACACACAGCTAAGATGACAAGCTGTGTATAACAAAAACGAAGGAGAGGGGCAACTGAGGGGCAACTGGCAGTGATTTAGAAAAAATATCATACATGAGCAGCACTCAGTCAAAATATGAAATAAAACTGACGGAAGTGACTGCAGGAAACTATCATGTCGAACGGAGGAAACATGATATTACGAAAAAGTATTCTTTGGCGATTTAGCTCAAACAACTTCAAACAGGAAAAACTACACTTTCATTAGGGATGAGTTACATCGAAACTAAATGGAAGGACACCGGGGGAAGACTCACCTGTCGAGGAGGTACCCAGAGATGAAGTAGCCTAGAAGTTTGCCCACCTGCACTGCCGCCTGCGTGGTGGAGTACAGCACGCGACGCTCACACACGAGGTCCCACTGACAGTCCCCATGGGTCACCAGGGAATCGAAGAGGTCAAGGGTCACCAGGAACGTCACATGCAAACAAAAGGCTTCTCTATAAACCAACAAGAGTGGCACAGGTTAACGACCGTCACAGGTTACCGTAGGGCTAATGAACCGTCCAAGACATTGCACGTCACCAAGGGCGTTACAGATCACAAGCATAAGTGAGCACAGCTCATGAGGTTTGTCAGAGTTCAGCAAAAAATGCGACATTTACCTAGGAATGTCCCCGGTCACAGACTGGCATGCTCCATAAGAGATGCTAAAGGCCACCAGACATGTCAATAGGTTTCCAGGAGCGTATTGATTGGTTCATGGAGATGGTCATAGATCGGCCAGAAGAGAGGCAATATTTCCAAGTCAAGTTTAAAGACCTATAATTCAGTCGAATATCCTAACAAAACATACATCTAAACTATACAGTTTTACTCTATCTTATCAAAGCTTATCTGAAAACATAACTTGGTTGATACCTCAAGGTTACTTATGTTTGGGCTTGTTCCCGTAGGACAGAAGGGACTCCAGTAGTAAAGGACTGCTGTTGGATAAATTACCGGCCAGCACAGATAAGGCACGCTGCCGACATTGGGGGTAGTCAAGTGCCGTATTGCTCAGAATGGCTGCTTGGCGATTCATAATGATCGCCCAAGGTGTTCATGGACGTGCGTCCTGAGGTTTCATCAGTCTCACCAATGCACAAGGCATTACAAGAGCTGCACTTATATTGGTAAGCAAGTGACGACCGCAACCTCAAAGGTGTAACATCCGTGAACAGGAATGATGAATCGTATTTTTTTTTTTTTTTGCGTAAACTACTCATGCTCGTCTATGGATAAATCTCAAGTAATAAAACAGTATCTTATCGGTTGTATAACAGCCCTTACTGGTGAACACGAATGAAAAATATACAATAACCTGAAGTACAGGTGGTGGTTTCACTGAAGGACATGACACCTTGTTTTGTGTTCTAACAATATACACAATGGAATTTAAAAGGAAACCGCTTATACATAAAAGTTATTTTTCAACGATTTTATTTCAGCGTGGAATTCATCAAAAACAAATCGTTTGAAATGCTCGTTTGGTTACTGTTACCACTGAGGCTTCCTTTATAATCGATAGGGATACAAAAGAGTGAATTTCGTGCAAATATCACTAAATGTAGGTTTCTTATATGGAAACGTCATGAAGGAATCCCACAAGTCCTGATGTTAATATCACGAAAGGGGAGAATATCATTTTTCTCATCACTTCCGAGGTAATTTCAACATGTTGAATATATATATATATATATATATATATATATATATATATATATATATATATATATATATATATAAAGACTAGTGTCTGCAGACTTAAAAGTAAACATGTAACGTCTGTAAAAGGTTTAAAATGTGATGGACACTTTCAGCATCCTGACTTCTGGGTGTCAGAAAAATGTATTGGCTAGTGTTGTACTAAGTGGGGAGCCCATCATTACACTACCCGTTTGCTTACACAAAAAGAAATAATCACACGATGACAGAGATGGTAATTCCTTGAACTGAAACTTAACCCATGAACTATGCTTGTATCACTGAATAGGTTGTCAACTCAGATATAGATGGTTTCCTCGCGTGCAATGTTTGTAAACAAAGATTTTACGTCTAATCTTGCCTTCATTCGTCTTCAGTCACTTTACGCTTTGAAAAGAAATTCATATGAAGATACTGCATGCACAATATTTCTTCAAAGGCTCTGATGATGGTACAAGTTACACGGAAACGTAAGCCAATAAAACCACAGATGTTCATCTAAGCCCCTGATGATTCTTTTCCTGTTACAATTGCGTTTTCCAAGCAGCTGATCAACTGCTGATATATATATATATATATATATATATATATATATATATATATATATATATATATATATATATATATATATATATATGGTTTGGTCACATGGAGAGAATGAGTGAGGAAAGATTGACCAAGAGGATATATGTGTCAGAGGTGGAGGGAACGAGAAGTGGGAGACCAAATTGGAGGTGGAAAGATGGAGTGAAAAAGATTTTGAGTGATCGGGGCCTGAACATGCAGGAGGGTGAAAGGCGTGCAAGGAATAGAGTGAACTGGAACGATGTGGTATACCGGGGTCGACGTGCTGTCAATGGATTGAACCAGGGCATGTGAAGCGTCTGGGGTAAACCATGGAAAGTTCTGTGGGGCCTGGATGTGGAAAGGGAACTGTGGTTTCGGTGCATTATTACATGACAGCTAGAGACTGAGTGTGAACGAATAAGGCCTTTGTTGTCTTTTCCTAGCGCTACCTCGCACACATGAGGGGGGGAGGGGGTTGTTATTCCATGTGTGGCGAGGTGGCGATGGGAATAAATAAAAGGCAGACAGTATGAATTATGTACATGTGTATATATGTATATGTCTGTGGGTGTATATATATATGTGTACATTGAGGTGTATAGGTATGTATATTTGCGTGAGTGGACGTGTATGTATATACATGTGTATGTGGGTGGGTTGGGACATTCTTTCGTCTGTTTCCTTGCGCTACCTCGCTAACGCGGGAAACAGCGACAAAGCAAAATAAATAAATATATATATATATATAAAATATATATATATATATATATATAATATATATATATATATATATATATATATATATATATATATATATATAATACAATCCCATGGTCCGTTTCACGAAGGGGGATACAACACGAAGATCCCGACCCCCCCACCTAACCCAGGGTCTCCTGCAGCTTCAGGGTTACGCTACGCTCAGAAACAGGGAAAGGATGGGCGGACTCCTTTATGGTGAATAATTCTTTAACGAGACTGAATTGTCATATGACGGTGATACAGCCTCGCTAAACACGACTTTTCCATTCGGTGTGCAACCTCAAGCGGAAGTAGTTCAGTGGGAAAGTAATGAACTGCAGGTATCTTGGTAACGACTGGGAACCAGACTAACTATGGACTTCAGTAATTAGTGCGTTAATCTCACTTTGTAATGATATACCACTAGATATCGCGTCGTATTATAACTGAATAATAATGAGGGAATATGATACCTTAAAGAGCTCCCGGAACGAGTAATATTTGAAATTCGAGCACTAAACGTCTTCACCATATGGCTATCACCGTTGGGCAGAGCAGTGAACCAGTGTATTTAATTCCAAATAGAAAATTCACCTTCCACACACACTATGCGAATGACAGTGATATACGGGAACATGTTTACCTGTGTGGTGACGGTGGATTCATACTGGCTGAGGTTGAAATCCCTGGAGTAGCACTGTACAACGGAGGTAATGTTTGGCAGAGGCGTCAATCCTGCTTCCACGGCAGCATCGTGACCCAACTCCGCTGCCAGACTGTAGTCGTACTCGTACATCTGGCAATTATCGTGCTCACCCGTCTTGCTGCTGGTAGAAGAGAAAAAGGTAAATGAACACTAGAAAAAGTTTAAAGTTTCTTAAGAAAATAGGTATAAAAAACGCCAAACTCGTAAACTGTTGCTAGGAGAAACTTGTACTTCATAAAAACAAGCGTTTTTCAAAGACTTTGGCAAATGCGCTGTCTCGTCTGTTCAGACGTTACACACTAAATACGTTAATAAATACTACTCATGTATTCAAATAAACCCTAAGTAATGATTGAAATAAGGAATATGAATAATGAAACATGAGATAAAAAAAAGAATAGAAAAAACTAACAAACAGATATAGCTGGTAACTACACGAAACAAATGAGCCGTCTTGTAAAAGGTGAAAAAACCAACTCGAAAAGAGGTTTTGATAAGTCGGGATACTTATTACAGCATGATAACATGGCTGCACATCCGTCGTAGGGAAGGGCTATTACTGAGTTTAATCTCATCTAATGTTCTTCCTGGTGTTCAGTAAAACGAGGACCCATTCAGGATTTTAATCACAAGCTTTTTAGAAAATTTTAATGTTGATTAGTCATACTGGCTCTTTCACTTTTGATGCAAGTTCGTCTGTAAAACGTCTTGTATTTTTGACACTTTTGACTAAGGAGATGTAACCCACTCATGTGCTTATTCAAAGCGTAGACGTATTCACTCCTTCCATTCCCGTCTTAAAATCGATCCCACCAGATACAAGCCATCAGAAATTACACATCTGAAGCATCTGTGAGAGGTACTTTCTTGTTCGCGTTCACGATAACATTCGTCTCCACAACACAACAAACACTGCTTGATTATATCACGTGACTCATCATGTACATTCAATCACGAAAACACTTTACACCTACTTCTTAATACACCTGCACTCACCTCACACTGGCAAACGCATCAATACATCTCTTGACCTGTGATCTCTCCTGGTGGACGTGGCAGGCTTCCTGTGAGATACAGGAGCCCCGCAGAAGGGGTCTCTGGGTCAGGAGAGTAAGTATGTATGAACTCGTGTTCTAACATTTACATATAATTCCAAAATACTTCATGACATGTCAGCGGGATGTAAGGTTTGCAGAGGGGTGAACTGACTTGCACGGTATGGCGAAGCTGAGGATCTGCTCCTCGGTCCAGTTGGCTTCCACCAGGGGCGCTACGTGGCACCAGTGGTCAGGCGTCGCCCCCAGGAACTGATACGACAACGTCTGAAGCGGCGAAATGAAGCTGCCTGTCAAGAAGGAAGGAGCAATGCTATAGGGCAGAACTGGATAGTCATACCGTGCAACAACAATGTAATACATATTATGTTCATTTCTATGAAACTACAAACTATCTTGAAGATTATACGTAAAACTGTTTTAAGGTATTGAGTTACTAACAGGAGACTGATCGTAACAGAAACTCTTTTTCTTTCCTTTTAACCATTTTTCTTTTGTGTCTCATGTAGCATCTCATCCAAAGCTTTCTCAGCCTTCTGAAAGGACGAATATGCTTACTGTGCGCTTCTGCACAACCGACGTCACACATCATAAGCTTATTCTCACGTTCCCGATTTGTCTTCGCACATCTTTTCAAGTACAGATTTTTTTTTTTTTGTCTTTTTCCTGACTGTTTTTGATGATTAAGTTTTACGTTGCAGCACCCACCGATAAGTGCCACAAAATTTATATATAAAATAAATGAATGTCTTGAAATCAGTTGAGCTGAAGGAACGTATTATTAACCCACTTAAACCTCAAGAAACTCGGCCAGTGGTCATAAGGTCGAAGGTCGAGAGCCCACTAGTCCAGGTCGTATATAAAGTCATACTTTCGTTAACACAGAGTCTCTATTTCTTCAGCATGTCAATAGGTCACCGATTATATTCACGTTATGGGAAGTTTGACCTTCAGGTTCCTTTTTCAGTATTCTCATTAATTCTTTACACTGCAGGATGTGCTGGGACAGACGGGTCCTGTAGGAACAGCTGGGGACAGTGTTTGTGAAACAAATGTTCCAATCCACAGGTAGGACGGACGTGCATCAGGGGTTCACTGAAACCACCTTGCCGGGTGTGTCGGCAGGAAAAGCCTTTGATGTCAAGAAGTAGTTCTGGAGAGTGTGTGTGTGTGTGTGAGAGAGAGAGAGAGAGAGAGAGAGAGAGAGAGAGAGAGAGAGAGAGAGAGAGAGAGAGAGAGAGAGAGAGAGAGAGAGAGAGAGAGAGTTTTACACTCGTGTTCTTCCGTCTCTTCAACCTTGTATTGTACCATTTCTTTCCTGTGTGTACGCACATACACAGTGGGAACACCCAGCCCATAATTGCTTATAAAGGTTGCATGGATGCCCATAGCTGCATATAATAAAATCTCAGTAGATATGCTCAACTACTTTGTAGATGATCCTTCCACAAATGTTTTTACGATAAAAAAAAAAGAAAAAGATAAAGCGAATCCACATTTTCATAGGAATATGGGAGGCTGGGGTCTCCTCCTGCCGCCGCTTACGGTTAACTGATGTATGATGAGAGCAACACGTTTGTGCTACCAAACAAGTACGTTATCGTCCCACCTTGTTTACCCAGCCAGTTCAAAGCATGATAATTCATTCCCGAACCAGCGTGCTAACAAGCTTATGTACGACGAGGCCAGTCTAATGCCCCTGGGGTGTATAATAGGCCATAGTACTAATAATCAACGTATAGCCAAATCCTGTTGTTTTTACAAAGTATTCCGAGTAATTCAGCACTTAAGGAAATGCACTATTGAGCCAATGCACTACTAATGTACTCCACTACCAGACCAGCATACAAGTCAGTGCATTAGTGCACCAGTGTAGTCACCAAGTGAGTATACTAACACAAGAAACAGACGGTGAGGATGAGTGCGTTCCATCGGCCTCGTGTGCCCACCAAATGCAGCAGGTCCTCGAAAGTGGCCTCGTTCCCGAGGTCATCCACTGACTCAGGGCTTCCTCTTCCTCCTCCTCTTTCTCCAAGTAACATCGTATTCTCATTCACTTCATCTTCGATTTCTTTCTTACATTCTCTTACTTCACTGACAGTCTCTCTCTCGCCTCCTTCCTTTTCCTCCTTCGCCGATGTCTTCCACCAGGTTTGCGCTGGTGTCACCATCGTGGACTGGTTAGCGGTACAGTGACGGGACACGTGATGAATTGCACTGGAAATAACAAATTACAAGAAGAGATTACATTAATCAACCACTGATGCAAAATTACAGGAATTAAAGAAAAAAAAATGGTAAGAAAGCTTTACCTTTATGTTGTCCTTAGTCTTAAATTCCCCAGGGGTTCTGTCTGATACAAGGTTTCGCCTTATGACTACCTGTCCTCTAATTCCTTGGATCCTGGATGATAAACGATCATAATTACAAATTTCTTTCTCACAAAACGTTCATCAAGAAATCTAGGTACCTTTTACACTGCCAAGGTTTGGCACGTTTGTCTTTTTAAGTGCTTTTTTTTAAAAGACAAGGTTTTTCTACTTAAAACAAACATATAGATTCTTCTTCTTATCCTACTTCTTCACATCTCTAGCCTTTCCTTATGGCCTGGCTCCCCATTACAGATTAATTTAGACCGTGACAAAATAAAACGAGAGTGGAGGGAGGAGACGCCTTGAAAATGTCTGCAATTTCTTGTCGAGAAAGAGACGGAATGGAAGAAAGATCACCTCCACGAGAGGTGTACTTGCTCAGGGTTAGGAAATGTTAGCCGCCTATGAGGGCCCCACAAGTGTTGGTTTAGTTTGGTGTCCGCCGATGTTGTTGTTGATCTAAGACATCGATCGATCTCCTTGCGGGGATGACATCTTATCTACAGAAGTTTGTGGATGATACCAAAGTCATGTTTAGAGTAAACAGCCTCTAGGGAAAGCAGCGACTGGAAGTGGGACCTGGATAAACTGCAACGGTATTCGAACCAATCAAATAGATACAAATACCTGACTATGGAGAGAAAAACAGGATATAATATGTCGAATTGGTTATGTTTACAGGGAGCAGAAATGATGGTATATATGAAAAAATAACAACTAAAGCAAAAGTGTTATGAAAGACTATCACATCTGACTTGTTAGCACTCAGGGGCACGTCAGCAGGGGTTGTAACGACAGTTTATCTGTATGTCAGCATTAGGATAGCATTCAAGTGTGTGTAGACAAGGATATGATTCAGATTTCCATATTGTGCTGTACATAAGCACCCGAATAGAAAACTCTGGTGCGTTTGTCTTATCTCCTCAACTTATACGACGTAAGGGAGAGTGCATCTTAATGCTACAGAGGTAGATACTGAGACGGAGAGATGTAAAGAAAGACCTGAATCTGCCATCCATAAAGAAAATGAGGGATTTGTGATGATATAGTAATTACTTCTAAGGTTGTGAATGGTTTCAATGCTGATCAAAAAAGGAAAAATACCAAATCAAGTAAGAATGCATGATGAAGATCTGAGATTAAGACATGGGGCTTAATAATTTCTATATCACTCTTACTAATTACAATAGGTAATTACCAAATAGATACAGATATACAAAACACACACACACACACATACACACACACATATGCGAGCGTAAAATTCCCTTCCCCCCCTACAGTACAGATATAGACACCAAATCGTAACGTACACCCACCAACAACAAACACACACACACAGACACACTCAAAAACAACAACAACAAAAAACGCAAACAGAAAACAGAGTTTGTCGCATACTCCAAAACTCTGATCAATGCCAATGTTTTCAGAACATATTAAACCTCTGCATGCTGTCCAAAACACAATCTCATAAGTCACTTTATTCCAATCAGTCACTGCTCTCACACCACACATCTTGACTAACCAAAGTCTTGCTTCATTTCATGCTATGGTTTCTAAACGTTCTGGTTTTGTGTTTGTGAAAAAAGTATCCGAATATCTACGTCATCCAACTGGTTTAAAAAAATCTGTTTTGAGTTTGTGAAAAAAGTATCCGAATATCTACGTCATCCAACTGGTTTAAAAAAAATCTGTTTTGTGTTTGTGAAAAAAGTATCCGAATATCTACGTCATCCAACTGGTTTAAAAACTCTAAGTTTTAAGATCAGTTCACGCTTTAATCTTCTCTTTTCCATGTGGGACAAATCCAAGGCCTCTATCCTTTCTCCTAATTCTAGTACCATCTTTTTTGGCCTCCTGGTATCTTGTCTTGTCATTTCTCTGTGCTTCCTCAAGTGCCATGACCGAGCTTCAGCAACCTATTCTAGTATTAGCCTAATGTGGGATAATGATCAGCTTGCTGAGTACTGCCTCCTACCGAATTTTGATGATTCTAGAGAAGGTAATATTAATTTCTTGTTATATTTCTTTTTTCTTCCTAGCAATGAAGAATTCTTGAGGCTCATCTTTCGAGTGCTTGAACTAGACGTCAGTAAGCATATGCCTTGGTTTGGTGCACTCATACACGCGCCCTGTATTCATTCCTCAACTTAAATTTGTACTGTATTCATTCCTCAACTTAAATTTGTAAAGAATATTACGAGGTTAGAGACAGAACAACTCACGAACGTATAGATATCTTGGGATACTGCCTTCTTATCATATTCTCTGCCTCCAGTCCTTCCCATGATGATTAGGTTATCTAAAGTTAACTAAATTCAATCTCAACTGTTAGTATAGTCCTCACTACATCCTTCTCTCTCTCTCTCTCTCTCTCTCTCTCTCTCTCTCTCTCTCTCTCTCTCTCTCTCTCTCTCTCTCTCTCTCTCCCGTGTCCTTTCAAAAAGCTTGAAAATAAGTTTACAAAATGTAATACCAGGAGAAACATGGAACACTCCCGGACTGACCATGATTGGAGTCAGTCCCAGATGAAACTCAGATAGTTTAGCAACACGAGAGGGTGTGGCGGCAGGGTAAAACCATGATGATTAACGAGCCAGACACGCGATGAGCGCCTTGCGTTAGTCTTCACCTTATGGCAAGATCCCGCCTTTGCTACTCGTAGGTAGTCTCTCTCTCTCTCTCTCTCTCTCTCTCTCTCTCTGGATGTCTCTCTTCTTATTTTCCTTTCTTGAAATTTGATTTAGGAAAAACCGGTTGAGGGATACTGAATGAACTATCGTGTTTGCGAAGGACATTCAAGTATGGTAGTGACTGGGGTGTATAGTGTTCGCTACCCTGAGTTAGTTTATCTAATGCCTAGTCGAAAATCGATGACTTCCAGTTTCCTTCCTTGTAGGTATGAAACTGTAGCGACGCTGGGAAAGCGTCGCTCCAATGTCCTTACGACAGAAAATATAGTTTACGCGGGCTTCCGTCATATCAAACTGGCGCGAAGGACCCGGGTGCCTTGTGCAGCCACACTCCATAGACTCCTTGCAAAGCCTCTTTAGCTTCATAGGTCAAGATGGTGTGATCAACACGTCGCCGAACAGCCCCCTTCTTCTACTAACCGATAACTCACAACTCACAAGATATCAGTCGATGGGCTACAGGCATCAAAAGGGCACACATCGGCCTAAAGATATTCTGAACTATGAGACAGACAGAGAGAGGCCAGGCTTCGTTTTTCTCTGGAACAACATCAGTGTGGAACTTCGACAACGCGTCATCCCTCCTGCAAAAGACCCATGCGACCTAGGCAACGACTCGTCACTCCCTCAGAAGCAATACCATATGACCTCGGAATCACAATTTACGGGACCTCGTCAGCATCTTCTTCCTCCTGTAACATACCACGAGACCAGCCACCCACCCTATGGCAGCACAACAGGGGATTCCTACCTTCCTTCTACCTCTGCTCCTGCACAAGCAATAGCTGTTCCCTCATGTGCTGCACTTCCTCGTCCCCATGAATACTATTGTGTTATCCGTGTTGCTGCATCCCTCTCTCAATTCTCATGTTCCAGTGGAGATTAGACAAACACTTCTGAAATTATTACCCGGCTTGTCCAGCAAGAAGGAAAAGTTAAGTCCGCAGATGTAGGCTTGGATAACCTCCGTCTTCACAAGGGCAGAGGAAGGTAATGAAAGAACTCACTAATATCTTACGTTCATATAGTGAAGGTAACGCAAGAAAGATTCATCTTTCTCGCATATGGCGAGCATCTGCTTCCAGAGAAGAAGAGAGACATGAGCTCCTTTCTCCGATGGAGGCACCCAATTAGCGAATCGATGGGGAAGGGCTTCTTAAGAGTGGAAGAAATTCTACGTTTTTTGGTTTGGTGAGCCATCATGGATCCATGATTTAAGAATAGAATCTCCACCTCTACCCTGCCAGTGACAGCCATGATCATCCTGTACTACCATAGACAAGAAATACAGCAATATCTGGTAGGACTAAGCCCAAACAACTAACCAATCAACGAATCAATTTGTCTGCAGAGTATTTTGGTTTTCCGTATAGAAATGATAAAGCCAAGACGATCACAAAATGTGTTTATCATGCTATGTAGAATGGCCTACGTTCCACGAAAGGTTTTGATGTGTACAAGGATGATGTCAACGTAATTGACTGCGATATTCCTCGAGACTTTCTTATATCGAGCTTGAGAGGCATCAACTGGCGCATTAAACAAAGTGGTACTCAGTATTCTACGCTGAGGAATGCCAACGTGCACAGATATCACTTCCAACCTTCAGCTCTGAAACAATGCAGTGCACTTTCTCTGTGTGATAACGAAGTATATCATGCAAAACCTATCTCTATTCTAGCTTCATTTAATATGATTTGCATAGTACCAATAACAAATACAGCTTACACCATGTGTATCTATTCCCCCCCCGAGTCCCCATTTACTGGTAGCTGAACTGTGGCACAGTTGTGTATACGTTTACCACATCTGAAACCATTCGGATCAGGAGACGTTTCTGACTTTATGTAATAATCTGATGATTCTCAGCCTCGCATGAGTTTTCCTCACACAAATAAACAAATAAGTAAATAATAGATAAAGTAGAAATCAGTTTGATATTATTTCTAGTTAAACATACCTCTCAAAGACTTAAAAGTCAAAATACAGTAATGGATTAAAACACATAGAGTAATGGATGAGAGCTTGCAAACACAGATAACTCAATTATGAAATGGACTCAAAGCGAAAGACAGTGTTACATATATATCAGTGTTATGTGTACCTGTACTGTCGATCTGTTGGATGGTTGGCTGTTTGACTGTTGTAGGGAGGAGTCGCCCGCCTTTCATCAACACTATCTGGATTCCGTCGTCCTATCCAAAGCCACCTTAACTGGTGCTTACTGAGATAGGAATACTCGTGGCTCCCAAACATTCATATGGCTATCTCCCTTACTCCAACCTTTTGGGAAAACATTTCGTACGGTGTGATCCGTGAGACTGCCGTAAGGTGTATAAATTAACCGAATATACATTCCAGTGTTATATAAATGTTTCGATTTATATACTAAACTATAGCTATCTGATATTCATAGCTGAGAGATGAACACATATCATGATCGGAAAACAATGTGTTTGGCACCTCTATAACTGTCTGATCAATGAATCATTTAATGTTTCTTAATTGTATCTGAAGAATATTTGCCCTATCTAGGTTTTGACGTATTTGGCAGAATGACCCTTTAACTGTTGACAGCCATAAGAATTCGATCGTTGACACGACTGTGCAACCCTCGAACAATAAGGTCCATGAGCACAGTGGCAAGACCCTTGACTCGACGGTATCGCTCTCAGAGAATGATGGTTCGACCTTGAGGTGTAATAGCCCATCATACCTCTGAGTCGAACTGCTGCGCTCATGAAAGGTACACCTCGTACTCGAGGTACCGTACCGTCGTGTTCACGGGGGTTAACCGCTAAAATAATCAATCGCTAGATATCGAAAGAATGTAATCTGAGAACAACTGAGTAAGAATATCTATCGAGGCAATATTACATCGCTGACGGGAACTCCAGCTGAGCCAACGGGAGCTTTTGGGGGGTCGTTCATACGTAAACATCACAGACGCACGCGACAATTGCCTCGAAAATTGCTTCGCAGTGGATCAATGCTATTACCGTGTTCTCTGAAAAGTTCAGACTCGTGCGGTGTAATTTGTGGTGAGGGTGTGGTAGGTACTGGCTTATTACTTCAATTTGGCTTGAGTGAATCCCTGATAACCATCACGCCATGAGGGCTGCTGTAAGGGGATAATGTCTGTAGCTGGGGCATACTTATACCAGCGACCGTCATTCGCAGCTCACTGAGTGACAGCTTCCTCTCCCTGTCTAGGGCCGCGGTCTTCTGAGCTCCCTTGTGTCTGCTGCTTGTCTTTGATCACCACTGTTTGTTGAGCTGTGGTGTCTGTTGCTTATCCTCTGACCGAAGCTACGAACTGGTGAACTGCTATGGCTTGCGATTATCTATGGCTTTAGCCTCACTCTGGTAAGATGCCGTGTCTGCTGTTTATCTTCTAACCCAATCCACAGTCTAGTGAGCCGGGAAGTTGGTTCTATTCGCTAGGGTGTGTGGTTATATGTCAAGGTGTAGGTGGTCTGGTTCTTGGGTGAGAACTAGATTGTTATTGCCTGTAGAATGTCTAGTATCAAAATGGGGGTTATTAAAATACACACATACATTCGTACATATTTCATATATATATATATATATATATATATATATATATATATATATATATATATATATGCAGTGTATACGTCTACGCATAGACTGTACAGCCCGACAGCATTCACGTGGTGGGTGCCCGTCGTTAGCCTAAAAGCTATGAGCATTTTATGAGAATTCATGATATTTCTTTGAAATCTCACAAACGCCCTGAAATATTCTGACAGAAAACTGTTTCAAATCGTCAGCTCACTGGAATACGTGTGGAGGTCAACTACCAAGTGCACAAGGCCTCCGTAGGCGGGAAACACACGACGATGGTCACACATGGTTCCTTCTGGCTACTCACGGCTGCCGTTCTTCTGTCCTATGCCAGCCCCTCTTTTGTACCGAAAGGTCTGTGAAGAGCCATTCTTGTGTTACTGATATGACGTTTAGGAAGGAAGTATATTTGACAAATAAGATAGTCTGGGTGCAACTGTGGCACGTTTTCTTCCCTGGTAAGGCCTCTCCCTCGCTCCATTAACCATTTGAACATGTGGTACGACCCATGAGCATAACGGTATGACCCTTGGGCACGGTGGTACGACCCGTGAGCATAGCGTTACGACCCTTGAGCACGGTGGTACGACCCGTGGATACGACTGTTTCGTCTCTGACCTGGTTCTTCAGGGTGAAATCCAAATCCAAGGTGTTTCATAACCAAGGGTGGTGCCATCTTGCTCATGAGGCTGCGGCATGAGGAACCAGCACTGGTAGGTAGGTAGGTAGGTAGCAGTAGTGTAGGTACATATCATTCTCTGTCATCCAATAATTTTTAAGTGTACTTCTACAGATGCCAGTAAGGTTTCTCGTGAAGGAGTCATTGCACACTCCATGCTCAGTGAACGGACCAGTGTAAAAAAAACTTTTAAGACACTGATACTTACAATATCTGGTTGGGATAGATTCATATTTTTCCTTCCGTAAGACTTTATCAGTTGATCGCATCATAGAGTCATCTGGACCGTTCCAGGGATAATGGCAGCGTATTCCGGAGAATTATCCACGCATTCGCTGTCCACCAAGCTGGATCACTGCCACTGATCTCGAAACTTCTAACCAACGATTGCTCTCAAGCTCGATGTGCTGTTCTCTCCACTGTACAGTGAACTGTGTCAGGAGCTCTCTGGTGCCACGGCGACGACCCCTCCCGCACCAGACGCACCTGGTGGCGATCTTCGCACTACGTGGTTCCTCCCAGTGCTCATTCTCACTTTAACGTAGACGAATCATGTGAGCAACTCAGTATCCTAATTACTATTTAGATTTATGAGTATTCATTTATATTTTGCGGTGTTACTTGCAGGGAACGATGAGACGTCGCTGGGGATCTGGCGGGCAGTGCGTGAGGTGTTGGGAGGTTCTCAGCCTGATGGTACCATCATCACCATCACAGATAACACCTTGTCCAACACCATCCCCAAGGTACAGGATGTGTGTGTGTGTGTGTGTGTGTGTGTGTGTGTGTGTGTGTGTGTGTGTGTGACTACCGATTTCCTTTTGATCTGAGGCAATCCCAGTCACTCTTCCCCCTTGACCTTAGCCTCATCCGCTAACATCTTCAAGTATGAGTCTAATCCTTGTGGCAAGTCATAAGGAACACTTAAGCCAGGACTGAGTCCGGCTGCACGCCACTAGTGACCCCCCCCCCCTCCCACCACTAACCTACTTCGAAAGAGCCTCTGTAACATGCGTCCTTCGTTCACTTCCCCAGAGGTAATTTTCCATCCGTCGAAGAAGCCTCCTGCCTGAAGATGTAGCCTCTTTTTACCAGCTTCCACTGTGGCATTTTGTCAGATCCTTTCTGGCGTCGAGATACACGCAATCTATCCAATTTTCTCACATTCACAACCGAAACTCTTCTCTCTTGCACGTCTACCAATCTAGTGCATGATTCAGCAATGCCTGCTTACCATCTACCCTATTCACCTACGTAAATATATACCTGTGTATATCCCTCTTTACCAGACTCCCACCTGCATGAAGTTACAACTCGAGTGGAAAGCCACCGCTGGCGAGGCTGTACCACCACTACAAATACAGTCTCGTTAAAAAAAAAAATTCTCACTGCAAAGGAGTATAACATCTCCCTTTCAGTGGAGGTAGCGCAGCCTTGAGAACTGCAGGAGCATCTGGAAATGAGATCCAGTAGTACTAGTATATACTTCAAATACAAGAACGTCATACCATTGTATCTTTCTCCAGGACGAGCTGATGGAGGCGCGGCGGCGGGGCGCGGCAGTGGTGGAGGCAGTAGTGGAAGATGACCAGCAGAGTAATAACAGTGCGGCTGGGAGCCTGCTGGCCCCTCTGGTCGGCGTGGCCAGGCAGGTATGGGCGTCTCTGGCGCTGGGCCAGAGAGGCTGGATTTTTCTCTAGTCAGGAGGAAACACCTTCATTAATTCTCACTCTCTTTGTTATAGTGACAGTGTTTTTTGATAGCACAGGAAGACAGGAAAATTACCTTAAGGACAATAATTAATTCTTAGAGGATGCCCATTCCTATCACCCCGTTATTTTTTTCATTACAAATTAAGCCGTTTATTTCTTCAGCTGCCTTGGAAAGTGTACTTGATACTGTTTGATGTCAATGAAGAACTCTTCTGGGTGCTCTTGGTTCTCAAAAGCCAGTCATCCCTTTTTAACTCGTAAAGAAAACCTGGTAGAGAATTTCGCTTTACTTTTTTTTTATACATTCCACCTTAGCGAGTGAAATGGCTACTACGTCTTGACTGTCAGGTGCGACGGTCTTCGTGGGAGACGACGGTAGTTGTCGTGAGCGACGACCCGGCTTTTTTAGCTGCCATGGGAAAGTCGGCCCTCAGGAGCCGCCTGCTGGTGTGGTCCACGAGGGTCCTAGCCGTCACCCGCCTCCCTCTTCCTCAGCTCCAGCGCCTCCTCACCGACCACTGGTCCTTCTCGATGATGAATACGGTGGTGATGAACCTTGAGGACTCGAGTGATCCACTTAGGTAATTCGTTCCCACGGTAGAGTCACCAGGACATTTAGTCTTCCACTCAGTGTTGGGGTCAACAGTTCTTGCCAGTGGCAGCTGTGACACCAACCAGTGCAGATGATGATAAGAGCTATTCTTCTACAGCAGCCTTAAGTCAAATATCATATTCCCTCGTCCTTCACACAGATACTCCACTTTGGTAGAACCGAGTGTGTCATGAGCATGTATTGTGCCTTTCTTGGATTGTCCCTTGAAACATCGTATTTTGGTTTGTATATTTTCCTTAAATTCAGTTTGATAATACTGCATTTCGTTTTCTCATTCTATACGTTTTCCATGCATCATCCAGATTTTTCCTTTTTCTTTGAATGTTTAGCTACAGTAATTCTAAAACTGATCTTGTCTAAGACAAGGTTGGTATGGCGCGTTATGTAGCATTTCTTTAATCAGAAAGACAGCCTGAGGATACAGCTCGTCAAGTAACAGTAATATTCTTTTAACTAAAAGAATATTACTGTTACTTGACGAGCTGTATCCTCAGGCTGTCTTTCTGATTAAAGAAATGCTACATAATGCGCCATACCAACCTTGTCTTAGACTAGTTAATGTAAGGATATCTGATATGATATCTTATCACCGTCACTTGTTTTGGTTTTCTTTCGTAAATGTGAAAAATCCATTTCCCGTCTAATCTAAAAGGGATATGCATTGAATATAGAACTCATGTCATACCTATTGAACGACACAGACATCTAACATTAGTAGTGTTCCACCTTTTATGGTGGTCTACGTTGTATTCTATGATTAACCTCTTCTTTCCCAGTAAGCAGCGATATTTCTCAGGGGTCTACAATGTCTCTTGCCTTCTTCCCTACTCATATAAACGACGTTCTTTCCTCAGAAGAATACAACCCAGTTAACTCATCGTCTTTAGCGCTATCTACGTCACACCCTATCAGATCCTGATTGGATTTTCTAATGTGATGCCTTTGATCTAAACCCACTTTTTTTCTAACTCCTTTTCTGCAACTCCAGAGGACTTCCCAATCTCCTTTAAAGACTCTTTTTAAATCAAGCAATCAACACTAAGCACATACCCGGCCTCACCGTGATGTCTGGTTAGTAGTCCAAACTCCCACAGTACACAGCTATGTCTGCCACCGAAAAAAAAATAGTTTTGTGTGGCTACTGTGTGTATTCGTCTCCTCTGAACAGGTACTACGATCATCCCAAAGATATAACCGTTCCTGTATGGCGGGCTGCTCTCACATCATCTCGAACCACTAGCTTTCCCAATGTAAGACGAGCGCTTAACTTAATCTCCTTAAGTCAAGGTTTCGGCCTTCGTTTCCATATCTTATCCATGTTATATCCGTTTCTCATCTTAAGAATTAACTGTCTGCCACTGCAGAGATGGGCCGCTGTCGTAGCTATTTTTTACGCTCATATATTTTCCTACTAATTGCAACCATCGACATTTAAAAATGGTAAGCTTTCCACGTCCTTAAAAAAATAATTCTTCTTTTTATTCCATTTCCTATTTTTATCCACTAACCTCTTTTTTTTTTTATTCAAGAAATGGCTTCGACAGGAGCTTCCATTCATGACCGGAACCTTTGGTATAGTAAAGAAATCGGTCGTCTTTTAGGTGCGGCCTGTACGTGCACCTACCGTACAGTGCTGGAGGAGCTCGGGTGGTGAGGGTGGCTACCTGGACGCCAGGAGGAGGCCTCATGCTCATCTCTGGCCTGACGCTCTTCCCCGAGAAGTTCTCCAAGTGAGTACGTTCCCTCCTCCAGTCATCGTGAATCCCTGAAAAAAATATAACTTGTGAGACAGAGACAATCAGCCCTGCCTGAAACATATGAAGAATTGGAGATTATTGCAATGTGTAAGGAACAATGCTACACACACACACACACACACACACACACACACACACACACACACACACACACACACACACACATTTCACACAAGTCTGTACAGAAAGTGGATTTTTAGGCGGGCATAAGAAAGAAACTACTTCAAAGGAACGAAAACTAATTGAGGATAGGGGAAGAAAGCCAACGTCAAAGCCGCCCTGAGAAGGACTTACTGGTGGGATACTGCATGGCTCAGTCTTAGGGCTGCTGTTATTCATGAACTATAGCATAGCCTTACCAAACGGGATAAAGTTATATCTCAATATGTTTGCTGATGATGCACAATTCTTGAGAGGAATTAGGAATGACAAGGATTACTGTCATCTACACAAGCCTCGGAGTTGGTCTGATTCATGACTGGCAAAGGATAGCTATAGAATATGCGAAGTAATGAAGGTACGAAACAGCGTATAGGGAGGGGGTCTTATCATGACTATCACCTAGCAGGAGTGTGTGGTTGAGAGGAACTGCAGGATCGGTAATTACAAACAACCTCACCAGAACACTATATAAGGAGAAAGTTGAAAACAAAAAGGCAAACACCTTCTTCACTGATTTTATAATTGCATTCAACGGTCAGATCAAACAGCCATGGGGGACATCACACATCCTTAACACAGACCCACCTTCATCTGAAACAGCACATACGCCTTACTACCTGTGAGAGCTCTTTATCAACTTCTGGCAACTTTCCTCCCACATTACCATATATTCAAAGCCTCATGTTCTCTTGCTGGATGCGACAGCTTCTACGGGGCGAGGGTGAACGTCACGGCCCTGCCTTTCCCGCCATACTGGAACGTGGTAGAGGAGGCCGACCCTGCGCAGGATGCCACGGCCACCACCAGGTACTCCGGCACGGACTACCTCATGATCGAGGCTATCGCCCACGCCCTCAACTTTACCATCAACGTCCTGCCCACGGCCAACTGGGGAGAGGTAGGTACGTCACTAGGTTTGTACTGCAATCATGCATCAGTTAGTGGGAAATGGAGTGAGTCGTATACATATACAAGAATACATATGTGTACATAAGCATTCCGAATGTTGAGGAATTAGGGAAAAAACTTTATCTGATTTAATAAGGAATATGTAAAGTTATTATTGACTTACGTATCCATTAATTGCCCTAGACAAAAGATATAAAGTTCATGAGACACATGGGATAAGGTAACAGAGGATCAGCTGCCCTATCATGAAGGAATTGAGTACCTTCCTTATCTCTGTCTAATCTCCCTGAGTGAGTCTTTTACTTTGCCATCCGTGATAACAGACAGCTTATGGTAGTGTTCAGTAACCCTGCTTGTAAAGAAAATACTTTTCTGTATCGGTGTGAAACATTTTTGCTTCTGTGTACTGGATCCCTGTGAACTTTGACCAACGTATATTTGTCTATATTTTTCACTTCTCGTTTTCTATTATGATGTCAGGTGACGGAGCGAGTGGAGGAGCGTCTCTCGTTCGTGGCCACCGTGATCTACGCAGTGTTCCCGCAGCGCCTGGAGCACTACGACTACTCATACATGTTCGAGTACGCCTTCCACGCCTTCAGCATGGCCAGGCCCGCACTCAAGCCCCGCTGGCAGAGTCTCTACTATCCGCTGGCGGACCAAGTGTGGGTCACCATTCTGGTGGTGCTGTGTCTGCTGCCTCTACCGTTCATCTTGGTATGACACACACACACACACACACACACACACACACACACACTCATACAGTCTCTCCAAGAAAACAAAATGTTTCGAACGCATTCCTGTCTTAATTCTCGTAAAGCTACCTTCGGAAGCATAATGGTAGGCTGTTATGTAACGGTTTAGACTTGTGAGGTACGTGTGTTATAAGTTGTTAGGCGTGTGGACGGTACGCAAGTGTAGCTTATCTCTCTCTCTCTCCTTCCCTCCGTCCTGTTGGTGTAACTTTCTCTGTTCTGTATAATTTCGTAGGTAACACTAGTATATGATTTACTATATGTTTGACGATGATTAATGTACCTTTGAATAATCTGTACGCCTTTCTGTATCTCCACATTAATCTGAGAGTTACTGATATCATCCACTATTCTAAAACAGCCTCGAGAGGACCCGGCGATCCGTTGCTGTCTGAGTTCCTTTATATTTCTTCGTGTTTGTAAATCAATATATCTCATTAATCTTAAAGTTTTTCCCGATTGCATCCACGGCAGCGGGTACTGCTCTGACACAGCCTTTCTTTGCCGCAGGTGAGGCGTGTCAGGAGAGACCAAGACACTGGCGGAACTCACAGGTCCAGGGCGGTCTTTCTGGAGATCTTCGGCACGCTGCTGGGGCAGGAGCTCTCCCGTCATCTGTCTCGCGATAGTTCAGAGCGACTGCTCATGGCGACGTGGTTGGTATTCGCCTTCATCGTGGGGACGGCTTACCGCGGCAACCTCACCGCATCCTTGACCGCGCCTAAGTATCCTGCGAGGGTGGAGACCCTGCGGGAGCTCGTAGGGGCAAGAGCAAGGTTAGGTCCTCTGGAAGAACACCGTGAGGCAGGAGAGAATCACACACACACACACACACACACACACACACACACACACACACACACGCGCGCGCGCGCGCGCGCACGAAACATCTCACTCGTCTACCTACTCTCTTACTGACACTCGGTAACACACACACTAGTTCAAAGACTCAGCTGGATAATGTTTAGCATTACCACCCACCATTCTAGCGTACCAGGGATCAAATCCCACGAGCAGCTAAGTCAACTATGTGTCTTCCCCTCTGGGGCTGGTGGATAAGCGATTACCTCGGGGTAAATTAGGGTGTGTGTACATAAATCTATGATCATGGTTCAGACAGATGGGGCAACACGAGTGTAAAATTACATCCACCTTACCTACAGGCAGTATTCACATACAGACACGAGGGATGTAAGAAAATACTGAAGAAAATAATAAGAAAGCAGACAGCATTGTGCAGACATCAGTGCAGGCTCGATTCTTAACAGCAGAAACGAAAACCTAAACAGCTGCTAGAGTCCCTCCACGACCTTGAGGCATCCAAGTGACTGTACGCTTCCATAGACAAGTCTATGTGTCCTTAGCCTCCGGCCACAACACTCACCATACGACTTACAGTACCATAGAGTTGGATCCTTGGACGATAACGTGGCTAACAAGATAACGGGAGATCGTACACCCCAAGATCTGTTGTCCATCTGCCGAGGATACTCGGATATCAATCTAACAAACATATAAACAGTCATAAAAACATACGGAAGGAGATCTACACGTTTGCACAAACTTAACATATGTTCCAATGATATTTCTTCTAGACGGTTGATTGTCGGTCGCCTATGGGCTGTGTGAAGGGGTAATGTCTTACAAACTTTAAGAAAGACAATATCTATCCTTAGAAATTCTGTTATATGATATCCACAAATAATATGATGACGCTGTGGTTAGGGTTTACATAAATCTATCTATCTATACCACATTTCAACGAGTTTGATTTTGGGTTATACCAATACGGATATAGAAATCCTTGAATGTATAATATGCTAAAAGTTACATAGAGTCCGGGTAACTCAGATATGGCCGTGAGAGAAGTTACCAAGCTGTAGGTCGATTTTCCTAACCCAAAGTCTCAATGTATTGGCGACATAGTGGTGTGGAGAACAGACAATGTCCCCCCTGATGGCAGAATGAAATACTAAACCTCATTCTATGGTCTTAAGTGTATTACATTAATGTCATACTACATCTGTATACCTTTAGGGTGACGATGCCTCCGTATGGAGCTCAGTTCCGAGATTTTTTCGAGGAGTCGGAGTCAGCCGACTTCAAGAAGCTGGGCGAACGGGTGGACATCGTCCCTACCACTGTAGATGGACTTAGACAAACCGTCACGAAAAAGTAATTACACGAATACGTACATCTATAGCTGCATCGTGCACTGGCAAATCATACCAATGTACCTTATCACGAATACTAAATATCAAAAGGCATTACATTACCAAAGGTTGAAACCGTGGCTTAATTACGCTTAGTGTGTAATGCTATTAATATATACACTTCATACAGTAAATACGTATCTTGACCACCACCAGGCAGGCACACATGGAAGCGCGCAGATACCTGGAGCTGATGATCGCGGAGAAGTTCACGCGGGCGGACGGCAGCAGCGAACTGTACGTGGCGCGGGAGAGCGTCTTCCCTGGCCTTTCGGCGTGGCCCGTGCCGCATGACGCCCCGTACAAGCACACACTCGACCGCTGCATCATGGCAGTCATGGAGGTCAGTCACAGAAGTACACAGATGCACCAACAAAGGTGCTTGGTGATATGTGATACCAGAGGTCGTAAAAAGTTCGAACTCACACGCAGAGTCTACTATCAACCCATCAACCTTTGAACATTTGTTGAACTTAAAGGTAGATTGTGAACTCTGCAGGTGGGTCCGCTCTTTTGAGACACTTGCTATAACATACAGATATGCGAAATGGCTACTGTGCTTTACAGTCAGTTTTCAGTCAGCCAAAGAAAGAAGAATTGCCGTAGTTAAAGAATAATAAGATAATAACTATATTACAAGATATGTGCATAAAGTGAAAGTGAGAACTAAGGTGCCGTATGACATATAACGAATTTCACGTTGGTGATTTTTTCCATAAAGGGAACTGAAACTAACTTCATCAAAGGAATATTAAAAATAGTTTCGCATATGAATTTGATACGACAAAAGAATGTGGGAGCAAACATACATTACAATGACTGTATGTCGAGTTATCGAGTTATTATGAAAAACTTTGGGTGTTCAATGTTAATTTTTTCACCATGTGTGCCGATGAAAGAGGCCACGCAAGTAGTAAAACAGACGCTTCATAACATTCAAGATGAGGAAATGCTAATATAAAATAACGAACTCTGTGAAACTGGTGTCTGTGCTCAAGATCTTAGGCATTCAAGTTAAACTAGGAAGAGTACGTACAATATATGCCTAATTTCTCTTCCCGTTTAACTGAGGTAGGATCTGCACGAACGTGTTACTTAAACATTTTCTTTGAATGGTATGAAGAAAAAGAAAACGAATACTTTTACAGGGGAAACTCCTCAAAACTTCAAGTAGACCAGTAATTAGACATTCAAAGTGCGATGTCCGTTTCCATTCTGACTAAGTGTATTGGCTATTAATCATAGACACAAGATAATCTTTTTGGTTAAGAACAAACTTAATGATGGGGAACCGGAACAGGTAATTAATGTTAGGAAATATATGAAGGAGTGGAGATTTAAACGGTTACGAGGTTAAGGGGAAAAATTATCCAATCGTCCTACTGATAGTTGCCAACGGCCACACAATGATTATGTGAAACAGTAGCTTACCGATTAACAGTAATGACAGGGCACGCCAAGCAGCTACCACTTGTACACAAAAAATAATGTAATACCTATTGAAGAGGTAAAGTAAACCAACATTACGATGTAGGGAAAGTGACTTGATATTTGGACTATTTTCGATTTAAGTCTCTCAAGTAAGTATGTAGAGATAGAACCTCCCTAGATGTGTTATCAGTAAATCGTATAAGGGCGGATAAATCATTTGCATAAACAGAGCAACTGTCTAGATGAAAGGTGTTTACGGAACCTAAACAGAACTAGTTTCTTAAAGGCAGACTTACTAATTTGTATAACGAACTAGTTTCTTTGAGGTAGACTTATCTATCTGTATACCGTAAGGTTACCAACAGATCTCAGACGTTACAGTGATAACAAGTACGTTCACAGTGTGATGTGGTGGAATTAAAGATACATAACAACAGACAGCACAGTTGTGAGGTGGGTTTAGAGAAGTATAGCTTTTGGAAGCATGTAACTACACGAGGTTCCGTCTATCCCACTGAGATATAGTGTTCAAGTCTTATTCTGTAGATGATATTGTGTCGAGACGAGATGCAGATCGAGCGAGAGAGGGTAAAGAGATTTGAAGAAAGAGAAGGAATGCAATTTTACGTGTTTAGCATACAGGTGTATTTGGTCTTCTGTTGAAGATAGGAAATCGTTTATGAAAGGAAAGATTTTTAATGACTCTCACGGCCTTTCACCTTCATTGTCTTTTCGTAAAGGTACAGGAATGTGTGCTTCCTAATCAAGTCAATGTACGATGGCGTGCTTTGAGGCAAGCGCTGTGCGTCAATGGCCACTCAGTAGCAAGTCACGAAGTAATCATTTTCCTTTTTCTCGTCGTTAGTCTCCGGTCACTGATCAAAGCCCTCTGTATGACCAGACTTTAAATGAAGTATAAGTAAAAAAAAAGTTAACAAAGAGGAAAGTATATTTATCTATCTAAGTTTTGGTGGATGTGGAAAACCTGTCTTTTCACAGAGGGTCAGATCGTACACACAGTACTCAAGATATGTCGTGTCTGGGCAGGAGGATAATGATAAAAAGCGGTTTCAAAAACCTAAACTGATCCGTCAATGTAAGATGCTATTGAAACGAGCCTTCACGGATATCCAAATGATGCCTGTGTATTATTTTCTTGCCTCACCTCTAGGGTGGCTTGTATGAGAAGTGGAGTAGCGACCTGCTGAGTGAGGCACGGCAGGAGAGCCGCATCAGGCAACGGCAGCACCAGCAGCAGCAGGACAGGCTTGGCGAGACGACCGTAGACACACTCTTGTCGGACAACATCGCCAAGGCTCTCACCATTACCCACATGCAAGGTCCACTGCTTCTGCTACTCTTCGGTTTGATTCTAGCGTCGTTCTCCTTCGCCTCTGAAATTCTGGCGTCTCGGTGTCTACTCTCCAAGAAATTCTGACTCAGTCTTTGCGACAACGACCTTCCTACATGATTATGGCACCTGGGCCAACGCTCTGCTCCTACAACAACGCCCAGTACATCGTCAGTCACTCAAGCCGTCCTCACTCGTGGATCAGAGAAGCATCGTCCTGACCTCCTCTTTACTGCTGGTGCAGGCTCGTTGCCACCGCCTGCCTCTCCGGCTTCGTCTCTCTTTCCCTGGATCTTCACCCTCCTCGCCACCAGCACCACTAGCTCTTACACGCTTCATCACCCTACCCTGTAATGTCAGTCAGTCCATACTATACCGAAAGGAATAGAACGCTGTGGCCACAGTCCCCCTATTTTTGATCGTCAGCCTGACCAATGGCATGTTGATTAACCCCCTGCAACATCAACTGAAGCACCGAACCCTTACCATATACATGACGAATTATCCCCGAAGAAGATCACTGAGGACTAGGCTCCTGAGTGAAGTCATGACATTTGTCCCCTGATATATCTCTTGCCCTACCCTTGCCGAATTCACCTTACCCCACGCCCTCCTTAAAACACACACACACACACACACACACACGCACACCTTATCAGTTACAGCTTATTACCGACACTACAGTTGCAGCCTCACCTCCCTGCGATGGCGACTGTACACTGTCTATTTTGTGTACTTGTATTAAACTTTCACTTGAAAAGCTAAACGCAGAGTGTAAATGCCTAATCAATTATGTATAGCTATGGAAACGTTGCCTTCGCTCCCGAAATAAGAAAAGCCGCGTGACATATAAAATATGTGTCAAGAAATGTGAAGAGTTGTGAGAGTGCGACTTTCATTCAAGAAAAAGTAACAACCCTGGTCCTCGAAGGAACCCAGAGGCTATTCATGATTTGAGAAAGAATCTAATATCTAAATTATAAAAGCCTACAAGTCCAAAGCTTTTTAGTTTCACCAACAAGATCGATAACAAGAAAATCCTACTCCTGTTGAGTGGTCATGATATATGTAGAGAGCTCTGATCATATCCAACAGATACAGATGACAAAGAGTTCAGCAAACAACTGAAATTATTACTAGGAGGAAGTGAAGACCTCATCAAACAGATCACTATTCAAAAATCAGTCAACTTTCTTTATCGTTCACTTATAACGCATATGCCAGACCAATTACAAGTTCAATAGGATCAGTAACATACGAATTTTCAAAAGGGTTTTTCAGGATATCATCATCCTTTATAAACACAGTCTCACAGTCATCCGTAATGTTGTAGATCTTGATAACAAACTAAGACCCTTACAAGTTGACTGTGAGATTCAATTTGAGCGTTTCGATCTGAAGTCTCTTTTCACCAGTGTTCCCACTGCCGATACAAAGAATATTCTCCTAGAGGTTATTGGTTCAGGTATTGACGGAATTAGAGAGAGAGAGAGAGAGAGAGAGAGAGAGAGAGAGAGAGAGAGAGAGAGAGAGAGAGAGAGAGAGAGAGAGAGAGAGAGAGAGAGAGAGAGAGAGAGAGAGAGAGAGACAGACAGAGAGAGAGAGAGAGAGAGAGAGACAGACAGAGAGAGAGAGAGAGAGAGAGAGAGAGAGAGAGAGAGAGAGAGAGAGAGAGAGAGAGAGAGAGAGAGAGAGAGAGAGAGAGAGAGAGAGAGAGAGAGAGAGAGAGAGACTGTACACCCACAGTTATGTCTCGAGAATCAACTGGAAGTCCCACAAAAAAGTAAGTCACTGGACATGTGCAGCGGTGATAACAGCCTCAGCCACCACAAACTCGAGGTAACAAGCAGCTGCTGACACTGGAAGACAAATTCATGAAAAAAAAGAAGGGGAGCGAGTCTGTTACGTTAGGGATAATGTTGTGTATTAGTATGCATGGTTGGACTACCTGGGGAACACTGCGATACGCTAAAGTCCTGATGCTGCAGGAACGTATGAGCATCTTTGTCTTGCTAAAATGTCTAAAAGGAATCCTTGGAATTAGAGGAAATATTCAGGAAAAGATTATCTGAGATCCCCAAAGTTCGTTGATCTATCAGAGACGTGAGGAAGACCAGATGAAGAGTGGGGATGAAAGAATCAACAAGGGTAACGTAAGAATTCAATCCACCTCTTTCCTATGGCTAGACTTTGGGAACTTGGTCAGAATGACGACATTCGTCTCCCGTGAGAGGAGGAGCCAAGGAGGTGGAAGGCTTTGAGGCAAAGTGACGGCCCGAGGAAGGCGAAAGGGACGTGTTTACGACTATCGTTTGGGAACGCCGAAGTAGAGGATTCTCAGCTATGAACATCGACTGAGGGGATTTTGATAGTATGCCTGGCAATGCTGTGTCACCGTGGGTAATTGGTGGAGAACACTAGTATTAATAAGAAAAGCAGGCAGCACACAGTTTGTGGAGGTTATCACCCGCGGGTGAAACTCAAACCCACGGGTGTTATGCAAGATTTTCCTCGGTAAACCAGAGGAAGGTATCCAGCCATTTTTGTCTTTAAGTTCCCCACTCTCTCTTTTTCTGATCTCGTTTTCTTCCTCGCTACCACTTAATATTTGGGTTTCTAGTTTCTACTCACTGATCGCAATAAGATATTCTTAAAACCTTACAACAGTGACACTGAAAGACAACCACAGCAAAAACGCTTTCCGCATAATTGCTCTCTATTTCTTTTCCTCAAACAATTAGATAAATTTCGCCCCGAGAGGAGTAAACTTGGAAGCACGAAGGATATTTTCAAGTCACGATCATTATGTCTCAGGAAACATTGTTATACTCGGGGGCAAGAGAATTATGTTACTTCCATTCTCGTGGTTTCTCTTTAAATAATCAATACAGAAATAATTGGCTGATCTGTTCAGGTAAAAGCTTTGTGTATTCTCCCCCACACAAGAGTCCAAGAAAGACCCCGGAAGGTCCGCTGCCATCCCATCTGTAGCACTACTGAGTCCTCGAAACTGGGAAGGTGTTATTCATGGCGATGGCTTTCGTATTGGTAGCAGTCAGTGTCTTTGGTGTTCGTTTTTTTATGCTGAAGGCTCCAGTCACGGACGAAAGTCCACATCAAGGCCTGGCCTTCACTAAAATGAAGAGAGAATTATCACTGAAGCGGATACAGAACAAACAAGGGAAAATATTTACCAATTTCTGAGGACGAGAAAAAACGAGCCTTCTGAAATGTGCTTGGTCAAAGTTATTGGGAAAGACATGAGAAGGTAGAGAATTCCAAAGCTCCGACGTGTGGGGAAAGAAGCAGGTATCAAAACGGCCTATCCTTGAGTTGCCGGTGGCCACACAATAATGTGACGCGGCAGCTTACCGAGTATTGGGTGGTCTAACTAGTACATTCAGACCACCAGTACATTCTGAGCCCTTCGCAATCATGATACACGAGGGCTACTAAGCTGTGGGTAGGAAAACTGTCCTTCATACATACTGTATGAAAATCTACTTGTTCTTAGCGATCTGTTTCCAGGCGCCGTGAATATACCCACTGTGACAGACGTGGCTCAGGGACGGTAACAATAACTCATCGTCTCCGCTACGTGGACACCACACTCACTGTCAGCCACCTCTGTGTTCCTAGTTATAGTCATTTTTAGATTCAACCGCTGATTTTTTTTTTCTCTTCACCTTCCAGTTTGGCTCTTGGGGCAATTATTCTTATTTCTGGCCAACAACAAGACTTGAGGGACGATAACTGTGAATCAGGTGCTATCACAACATGTTCCAAGTCATCGAATAATTCAGTTTACAATCACTTCTTAATTGCCTCCCACTTCTTGTTTTTTCCCTTCAAGTGTATGAGAATAATCTCGCATGAATACAATCTACTTTCCAGGGCCTTATATGGCACATGCCTTTCGATGTAAAAAAAAGAGAGGAAAAAAAATATTCAGTGAATGTGGACCTCTGAGAAATACCTGACTTAAAGGAATCACGGTCCTAGATAGACTATCACAAGGCGGCTGGTAATATAATTCATAACAAAACTGATTACTTTTCCTGTCTTCAGTGTCTATTGCAATGACCATGGACTGTTGTGAAGTTTCAGGATGTGTCGTTTTCTGTTCTGTGAGAAACTAGTTAGAGTGTATGTATAATCAATTGATGAAAAGAAAAATCCAATATTTTCGTATTCTATTGATAAGTTTAACATTATCTGAATAACTGTAATGAAGTCAGTTACTTATATTCGATCGAACTATTAAACCTAAGCTCGAAAAGTCACTTCGGATCTTAGAGAAACAGAAATAAGTTATTTAAGAGTGGAAAGAGTTATACTGAAGGGTGAAGCAAACTTACAATAGAGCATGAAGAAGTATTATAGAACCTAGGAAATCATATCCTATAGTTACGAAAAAAAAAGAGTTTTATTCGTGCCCTGAGAATTATATTAAAAATTCAAGGCAGACTGAATAAAGCTCGGTGTTACAATAGCCTCATAAAAGCTATAATGACACCAAAGGAGTCATATAATACCCTAAAAGGATATACTAAAACCAGCAGAACTCTGGTAATCAGGCACAGGGGAATTACTGTTCAGAAAATTCGAAGACTTAATGATATTTTGAACGAGGAAAGTTATCATTGTCTTTTTGTGAATGTCTGAACCATGAAATCTGTGACCCTACAAGCCTTGGCAGTAGAATTACAACACCTATGTTGTTCTAAGCCTTAATAACAGAGGAGAGCTATAATATTCATAACCAGTAGAGCTATAGTATTCCGAGTCAAGAGAGCTATGATATTCAGAGCTAGGAGAGCTATGATATGCTAAGCCTTGAAAGGTATGATATTCAGAGCTAGGAGTGCTACAATATTCAGAGCCAGGAGACTACGATATTCACAGCCAGGAGAGCTATGATATTCAGCGTCATGAGAGGTATGATATTCAGAGCTTGGAGAGCTACAATATTCAGTCAGGAGACTACGATATTCACAGCCAGGAGAGCTATGATATTCATAGCCATGAAAGGTATGATATTCAGAGCTAGGAGAGCTACAATATTCAGAGCTAGGAGAGCTACGATATTCAGAGCCAGGAGAGCTATGATATTGACAGCCATGAGAGGTATGATGTTCAAAGTTACGATATTCAGAGCCAGGAGAGCTACGATATTCAGAGCCAGGAGAACTATGATATTCAGGTCTCGACCCTCACAAGAGGAGGCGCGGCAGATGGCCGTGTTGACCCAAGGAGCCGCGGACAATGCCACTGTGTGTGTGTGTGTCGACGTGAAGAACGGAGCGTCGCCTCAATAGGCAAGCGGGGGTCTTCGAAAGCTTGATGATGTTGGCTCTTCTGACATCACCTTTGATAAGTAGAAAACCAACAGGCAAACATCGGGCGCGTTCGGAAAGGGAATTCCTGAATAGGCGGGCGGTCCAGGTTGGCCAATAGAGACCTGGGGTTAAAATATTTTCCCCACTGGGCTGACGTGGTGGCTTGGGCTCGTAAACCAGACAGAGTGAAGTGGCTCGGACGAGTAAGGTCTAGCTAACAATACTGATATATTCTTCATCAGTTCAACAAACGATGGACATATGTGATTCAATGTCTTGGGAAAAAAATCTACTTGAGGCATGTGTCATTCAAAGCCATTTCCTACTTCCACACACCATCAGTTCGTCATAATACACTACAGGAAGAGTCGTAGATAACTTATCACTCAACGAATGGTCGGTCTGTGGACCGTACTATGTATACAGCGTCTGAAGCTGTGGGAAAGATAATGAGGAGGCTCTGTGACAGGAATGACTCTCAAACACGTAAGGTCTGATGAAACTATTCCCGGTAAAAGCGAACGAAACGACTAACCATTGCATCAAGCTTATCACATCTTCTCTTCAATGAAATGAAGGTCAGGGTAATTCATTTACATATTTCTTTTTTCAAAACTTAAATGAATAATAATGTTAAACAAACATCCACGCAGTAAGCATCTCACGATTTCAATTATCCAAAATCCGCCAGCCCGTCTCCCTTACACTGCTCTGTCTCAAGTCACCTCGATCTTGGGAGAAAATGAAGCCATTGGATTACGTTCTGAAAGTGTGACGGCGGATCAGAGACTTAATTTATTGCTCGCAAAAATCGTCTCGAAGCTGAGGTTTTCTGCCACTCTCCGATGAGGTGGCGGGAGTACAGGTGAAGGTCGTCTACGCCTCCGTCAGTCACTGGGAGCTAATTGCTGAAGCAGGTTGTTCACCACTAGTCGCCAAAAGGCGTCAGTACCCGCCAAGACTCGACATTAGACATTAGTCGTCGCCACCTTGCGCCGTAAGTCCCCGGTAGTCGCCAGTAGTCGCCAGTTGTCCCCGGTAGTCGCCAAAAAGTCATCTGGGAGTCAACAGAAGCGGCCATTACACGCTTGGCTGAGCTTGCTCGCCGAGAGACACGGGTGACGCTGTGGGGTGGCCGCTGAGTGCACGGGGCGGGGTCGGTACGACGGACAGAGACACTGGCCTAGCAAGGACAGGGACAGTGGCTCAGCAAAGACAGAGGCACTGGCCTAGCAAGGACAGGGGCAGTGGCTCAGCAGAGACAGAGACACTGGCTCAGCAAGGACAGGAAAAGTGGCTTAGCAAGGACGCAGACAGTGGCTCAGCAAGGACGGAGACATTGGCTTAGAAAGGACGGAGACAGCGGCTTAGAAAGGACAGAGATAATGGCTCAGCATTAATATAGATAATGGACCAGCAAGGACGGGGACGGTGGCTCGGTACGGACATAGACAGTGGCTAGACAGCGGCTTAGAAAGGACAGAGATAATGGCTCAGCATTAATATAAATAATGGACCAGCAAGGACGGGGACGGTGGCTCGGTACGGACATAGACAGTGGCTCAACAATGACAAGCAGACGCTTTGCAGTGACAGAGACTGGCTCAGGGCTGACAGACAATAGCTCTGTACGGATAGAGACAGACAGTGACTCAGCACGGAAATATACAGTAAGGCGTTCAAGACGGAGCAGATACAACAACTTTAGCGTAAGCAAAAACAGTAGCTCAGTACAGGAGGGTACAGCACTTAAACAAGGCCCTAAAACACTAACTTTGGCAACGGACGATACAGTAGTTCAGCTAAGGCAGACGCAATAGCTCTGTGCGGGATGAAACAATAGCTACAACGGTGGCACCTACAGTAGCTCTTAACGGGATGAAGCAAAAGCTAATGCAGTGACAGATACAATAGCTCAAAAAGATATATGGCTGATACAACAGTTCAGCAATGGGTGGAAATAAGAGAATCAAATATGGCAGACAGATACAACTGCTCAACCAAGGGAGCATTAGATTTGCAAGAGTTTAAACAACAGTCAGGAAATAGAGACAACAATGTAGCTCGTGGCAGAAACAATGCCTCAGTGACGTTTATACTGATTTAGAGCGGGAGGAGAAACAATAGCTCAACCGTGCGCAGGAACAATAGCTCAGTACGAGGCAGATAACAACAGCTCGACATTAGACATAAAACAATAGCTCAGCATGAGGCAGATAACAGTAGCTCGACCGTGGGCAGAAACAATAACTCAGCACGAGGCACGCACTACAATAGCTCAGCACGAGGCAGAAACAATAGCTGAGAACGGGATGGAAACAATAGCTGAGTGCGGCGATGGGGGAGAGGGGAGTCGGGGTCGTCGTGTCACAATGGAGTAGTGTAGATTAATCATTCGTTAATCTCTGTCTCCGCTTCCCTCTGAAGGTCAGGCCCCCGCGCGCGTGAAAGTTAAGGGATGCGCACGAGAGAACGGTCATTGCTGGACGATTTCTTAAATGGAGACAGAGAGAGAGATAGATAGATAGATAGATAGAGAGAGAGAGAGAGAGAGAGAGAGAGAGAGAGAGAGAGAGAGAGAGAGAGAGAGAGAGAGAGAGAGAGAGAGAGAGAGAGAGAGAGAGATACCCACACATTACAAATTACCACCACAGAAATGAACAGATAAACGAATAAAATCAATCTGAAAAGAACAATAAGAACAACGATCTAGATTCATTATGACCGCATAGGTACAACCGAAGGGTCTTTGCATCACTGGGTCTCGTGTGGGTTTACACAGATCCACATTGCTCAGAAGGCCCAACCCTCGCCCTATCCAGTGAACGAGTCACTCTCCAATCATCTCTATCTATTCATGACATATATATATATATATATATATATATATATATATATATATATATATATATATATATATATATATATATATATATATATATATATACAGAGTAATATTGTGGTAGGTGTGAGGAGCAGAAGGCTCCTAGCTGGAGAACAAACACTGTGGACACTAACTGCACGATTTATGATCTCGATGGATTTATGCTCACCCGGGCGGCACACCGGCGGCGCTGCCAGCCACACCTCGGTCAGGGATGCTGCTGCCTGCGCTCCGACTAATCCCGCTCACCTTGCTCTTCTGCTCACAGTTGTATCTTGCTTACTGTCTTTCTTCTCGGCCACGTAGGGGTCGTCTCAATGTATCTGATGACGAACTTGAGCCACGATGTTCCCTGGAGCACCACTTGTTAGTCAGGGGAGCGTGATGACGCCAGTTGTGGCCACAGTTATTGTGAAGTCTTGGGAAGGCCAGGGTAGAGTTTGCCCCCATCGGTCACCTCCTGCCATCTGTCGATCACCGAGGGAACTCCTCCTTCAGGTGGGCCAAGGACTTGTAGTTGTCCAGCCTGGCAAAGTGACGCGTCGTCTGAGCAGATCTCTTGTTCATCATCCGCGTTTGATGATCTTTTTTTCTTTTTTGAAAAGACCAATTTATTATTTCGTTTCTGTCTTGCCTCCGCTCATCCTAAATGTTTTCAGAACATGGTTCTACTTTCCCTGGAACCTCTATCTAATCAGATCTCCCACTATCTTTTGTTCGTAGACAAATCAGCGCAACAAAATCCTGCATACCTGATCTAGAGGTGGTTGTTTATCGTACAATAACACCAACGAACACTTGCTCCGGAGAACTGACAAGGTTTTAATGCACGCTCCCTTATCCATTACTGCACTTTCTGAGACACGTAGGCAGTCTAAATACTGGAGAAACACTTTCCGATTATCCACCTTCAGGGTTGTGCAATCATCCCATTTGGATTTTCTTCAGTCTTCAAGCTGTTCATTTGGTTCATATACAACGACATGGCTTGAAGCGTCAGGTTAATGTGGGAGAGGAAATGAGGTGCAAGGTAGAGAAGTGAGGAATGGAACCAGCGGGACGACAAATGGGGAAGAGACAGGTATTCAGAAGGAATTTATAGAAAGTTGTCGTGTGGATCACATGGTAAGCAGGAGAATATTCAGCGTGCCTGTCTGCCACCTGTAGCTTGTCTCTCACCGTGAGTTATTAAACTTGGTGAAGACAACTTCGCCAAGTAAACATAATTTACTTTCAAACAAACGGCTTTGAAGTGCCTGACGTACAAATGGCACAGGTACTTCAAAACTTTCTCCCTCAACATCTGATTTTAATTTTAGATCTCTGTGTATCTGTGGTACCTAGGACGCATGCATGAGCAGGTAGGTGGCAGCGCCACGGGTCAATGTGGTGGTGGTGGTGGTGGTGCTCTGTTTACAAATATAACGCTGGGGATCCTTGAGTTTTGACGAAGGCCACCGAAAGTACTGTTTCGCAAGGGGAGGATGATTCACTCTCCAGTGCGCGCGCACCTCCCTGGATTAACCTCTATTGACGAAAAGATATAACATAACTCTTATGATGGATAGTGAAGTCTCTAGACCTTTTATATCAACTGAAAATTCCATATGTTGAGTTCCCGTGAGAACTTTTACCACCAGATGTGCCAGAAGGATTCTGAGGACAGAGATAAATGCCGAGAGGGAGGCACTTGGCTGGTCATCTCCTCATGCAAGTCGTTCCCTAATGGAATATTCAGCGCTATTCAAGTCCTCTTGTTCGCTGCTGTGCCTGCTAAATCGTGTCTGGGAGTCGGATCTGGGAGGCTCACTGAGAACAAGGTGTCGGAGACATATCAGGCAGTGGCCAACCAACCATTACGCAGCAACGTGGAGTCGTGGTGGTGGGAGCGGTGGTGCGACTCGAGGGTTAAGTTCATACGAGGCTGTCGCAGACTGTGCATTCAACTCTCGACTTCAGCAGACGCAGGTACAAGCGGCCACCGTCACCAGTCCGTACCCTGAGGTACTACACTCAGGTGTAGATATGAGTGGCTGCTGTCGGTATCTTGTACCACGAGGTACGGGTACAGTCCAATAGCAGATGGTGAGAGGCTAATTATGCCGCTTGCATGCTCGTGTACCGAAGTGAAGGTACGAATAGTTACCGACTCGAGAACAAGTACGAATACCTACTACCGCGTGCCTGCTTGTACCCAGCAAAAATGTTCGCTACTCTGTGTCATGGCTGGGGAATGCACGCACCATCTCGGCACCTGAATGTAAATTTATCCGAATGAAGTTTATTCTCACTGGAAAATGTTTCGACTATGTTCATTATCTATACGCATGGTTAATAATATTCCTTAATCTGTCATCTATTTAACTACGACAGATGTGAAATAAGAAACATTAGCTTAAATGTACCTAAATTGCCGGCTCAGTCGACATGATCATTTATAAGCTCATACGATAATATTCTAAGTACATCTTATCTTATTTTCTTGCTTAAGAGAAACAAATTTTCAGACGTTCTGATATTCTTCGTATGAATTTTATAACAACGGTTTCAATACTACTGCTACAACTACTACTGCTGCTGCTACTACTACTACTAATAATAATAATTGTAACAATAATGCTACAAAGGAATAAAAAAGGAATACAAAGGAATTCACACAGTAAAAGATCACTGGGTCCTTTCGAGCTGGTTTGTGAGAGAGATCAGAAACATGTACATTAGTATGATGTGAGGAGAGAGGCATACAGGCGACTGAAAGACGAATACCAGTAGGTTTTACAGTCAACTAAAGAGGCTTAAAATAATGACAGTCGTGGACACGAAGCGAAGTTTGTATCAAGTGTATCCTTACACGTGCTGCTTACAGACTACTCTAGTTGGTAAAACCTTTCCACGTGTGGACGATTCTGCTGAGGAGGACTTCGCCTCATACAATGCAAAAGGACTGCCCACGAGCGTGCATCTATCACTTCGAGTGAAAATCAAATATATTACTCTGCAGTAGCTGCTTAACCGAGATTGTCAGAGCCCTTGATTTATTTTAGTTTCCTTCACTGAATAAACTCTAAACTTTCTCTTTTTCTGACTCTCTCTCTCTCTCTCTCTCTCTCTCTCTCTCTCACACACACACACACATTTTATATATATATATATATATATATATATATATATATATATATATATATATATATATATATATATATATATATTCTTTCTTTTCCAATCTTAACGAGGTAGCGTCGGGAACAAACGACTGAGCCTTAGAGAATAAACCCATGCCTGACATTTTTTCCTTCTATTTCTGCATTTAGAAAGAGACGATACAGGAGGGAAGGATTTCCAGACCCTCTTTCCCGGCCGTGTTAGTCGCCTTGTACGCTACGCAGTAGATACGTGGGCAGAATTCTTTCTCCCTTGTTGTAAATCAGGCTGTGGAGATTTGACGCTGGTTCCTTCACGAGATGAATAGCAAATACAAACCAAGCACGAGGATTACTCTACGTGTCTTTATCGATTTTTGTACCGTTTGGGTATAACGAAAATCAACCGTTCCTTCGAGGTTTCGATCTCAGAAGGTAAAACAGGTGGTCAGCTGTGAATGATGTTATGTTCTGAAGCAAAAAACGAGATATCAATTCTAATCAGAATAAGAAGAGGAAGAGGAAGAAGGAGAAGAAGAAGAAGATGATGAAGAAGAAGAAGAAGAAGAAGAGGATGGTGGGGTGGCAAGATACTTGTTAAGTGTACTGAGGAACCATTAGAGTGTAGTAAAATTGTAAATGCTTCGTCAAACTAAAGGTACGTAAATTTATCCAATTCTCATTCGTTGGTTCGTAACTGCTTAGATTTACATTTTAGAAAGACATAAAAACGTACCTGAGTTTAATATTTGTAAACATGAAACTGATTGAAAGACGCACAAATAATTTTGCATCACATTTTGACGATTATTTATTTTTTTTTCTTTGCTCTCACTCCACCAATCTTGCAAGTACCTACGAAATCTGCGCAGATCTGACCACTGAAAAAAAGAAGTCTTAAAGATTGAGAAACTAACGAACGACACATTACGGAAAAGGATGCTTTTACAAACTGTTCACGGAAGGTGTTGCTGGTTCATCTCAAATCAGTAGAGACTACCAAGTCCTCAACTATAATTCATGGGTTCGACTCCAACAAAGGAGGATGTTAGCACACTCCAACACTGCGTCTATAGAATGTAATGGTTGACAGACATTCATATCAGTGGGTTACTCACACGTGCGCGGTTATGTGGTGTGCAGTCGTGCTACAAGCGCAGAGGTAGAAGGAGACGCATGTTAAGGGATGAAATTAAGGTGTGACAAAACGCAAAGTCGTCAGAAAATATAAGGCGACTGGTATGTCCTATAACCATTAGTATTGCTGTCACTAGAGAGCCGTCCAGACATATGTACTTAAGTAATCTGATGCAATGGACAGATCGCTTCTCAGCCTTTTGGCTGAGATCAAAGTGAATTTCTTCTCATTTTTTTCTTCACAGTTGTTTAATTCATGCATTACTGTATACATAAGATAGTTTATATATATCCCCCCCCCCCCCCGTCATGTTCTCTGTCTGACATCGCCCCACAAGGGCGGAGGTGAGGCGTGGCTCCTGCAGGTGAGTATATGATCAGGCTGGTTGCGATGGAGACCAACCTGCTTGGGGACGGCCGCCCATGTTATTGACAGTCTACTCCTCCTGTTGCCTTCACACCTCACGTCATGCTCACCAGATCTGATGTCTCTTGAGACCACATCGTAAACCTTGATGGACCCGTCCACAACTCTCAGCTTTAGTTGGCTCTAATACACCAACAGTTGCAATAATTTACTGTTAAACAGGAAAGAAAAAAAAAATACATGATAAAGATTTCCCGTATCTACAACAAATGCGATTTGTTCACGATCATTTATCTATTTATTTTTTTTTTTCCAGACCAATAATTTCAAGGAGCCGAAGAGTCTGGTTAGTATTTATGAGACGTCTCACTCCTGCAGGAAAAGAGCGGGGTCAGAGGGCAGAGTCGGTGAGGCAATAACCAGACGACCTATCACGAACGTCACGTGACGTGCTGTTCAGTGTCACTCATATGAAGGACTCCCTTCAGACACCTGAGGACAACGTTAAGACAGGAATAATGGCTCAGGTGCAGACGCCGAGGTCCCAGTTCACACACACACACACACACACGTCACGATCTAGAGTCGTGATGACATTGTTATGGAACAACTGAGGACTGAATGCCTTCAAGACCAATGGCAGAGCTGAGCGAGGGGTCTCTTACTAGAAACCTCTCAACACTGTACATGGTGCACCTTCCTTCTCGTGCATGAGGCGTACTTCCCTCCTCTCGCATGGGGGCACCCTTCTGGAGTATGAAGCACCTTACTCCATATTCACGAGGCTTCTCCCTCCCTGGTGTGCAAGGCAACCCTCCTTCCTTGCAACACAGACCACTTCCCACTCTTGTGCTTGGGGCACCTCCGTCCCTGTGTGCAGGGCAACCTTCCCTCCCAATTCACGGAGCACTTCCCTCTCCTTGTGCACGGGGCACCTGAACTCACTCACCGCATCCCTTGTATTATCTTTGAACTGCTCCCAAGACATTCTCTTTGTTCTGGGTTTTCTATCCCGACTATCAGAGAGAAGAGATGGGTGGATAAAATGAAAAAAAAAAAAAGACAATGACTGGTGACAGGTTTACAACAGTACCCCCTGCCAGTGGTACCTCTTAGACTCGATTTACCCCTTTACCAGGCAGTACCCCCTACCTGTGGTCACTCATACCGGCGAAACCAGTTATCTTGGCCATTTAAAAGCGCTATGTGCAAGAGGTGGGGCGGTAGATGCAATGCAGTAAGTAAAACAATATCAGCGTCCCTCTCAATGGCTCTCTATTAGGCAATCCGATCCGATTTATAAAGGGGATTCCATTTTCTTTTTTTCTTTCCTTAACGGAAATTCATTACAACAGATAAAGAGGCAACACAGATGTACGATACTTATCTGGAGGCGTGTGTCCCCGCACAGAGAAATTTACCAGCAATAACTGCGACTTGTTTGACATGAGCGAAATTGAATTAAAAACAATGTGAAGAACACGTTAGACAAGGATAGCGTATAAAGATGAGGAAGAAGAAGAAGGGGAAGACAAATAATATATACATATATATATATATATATATATATATATATATATATATATATATATATATATATATATATATATATATATATATATATATATATGTATGTGTGTGTGTGTGTGTGTGTGTGTGTGTGTGTACAAAATCTCAACAGACACGTGATCTTATAAATGCTAAAAAAAAATCCACATGGAAGATGTGTTAATACACGAAAGCGCTTAGGACCTCGTGTTTCCTTTTCCATGTGCTTTTTCAGTATATATATATATATATATATATATATATATATATATATATATATATATATATATATATATATATATATATATATATATATATATACTAAGACGACCAGTGGGCTGGAATCTCATCTGCAAAGTCGTTTCCTAGTCGAGGCATGGTCCTGGAACCGAATGGTTTCCTCCTTTAGCTCTGTCTCGTCTAATACGACTCTCAGCAGTCTCAGGGTAACGTACCACGAAGCATCGCGTCTATGGAGAGGTTTAGCCTCGCATGCAAAAGGCTCTTCTCTATACCTCAAGCAGCCCACCTTCCTAAACGGCCAACTAGTCTGTTCTACAACATCTTGTTCGTACACGTCAGTGAGTGCTTTCATCCCAGGTTGGGGAACTGATGAAGAGTAATGGCTGGAGTAGTCGTCGAACACTCCAGTAGAGATCAAGCAAATACCGATTTCGTTTCATGTTTCGTCGCTTGCTCTCAAGAGTGTCGTCGCCCATGTCAGAGAGGAGAACAACGGATGCCAGAGAGAGAGAGAGAGAGAGAGAGAGAGAGAGAGAGAGAGAGAGAGAGAGAGAGAGAGAGAGAGAGAGAGAGAGAGAGAGAGTCTATATCGTGATCACAGGCATGAATCAGAAGATTTGTCCATCCCGACGCCAACCCAACGATAATAATAATAATTAGCAAACAGAACGCTGGGAATTCGACGATGACTTCCCTATGACATGACGTGCCGTCTATGAACGATGCAACGACTCACGGTCGTCCCATTTAGACCTGCGACCCTGACACCCGAGCAGCGTCGTTGAGATAGCAGGTGGGTAGAGAATATAAGACAAGATGGTCTGAGATACGAGGGAGAGATATGGATCCATCGCCTCGCCTGACATTATAATTGGGGATGAGTCTGTCTGACAGAGCACTTCCTGGTGAAGGCTTTTAAATGGACGGATTCGTCTGCGATATGAAATAAAGCTGACTCTTTTTGTTGTCCTGGGGTATCCCACTCTCTTACGCTTCTATCATCCCTTTATCTTCATGTATCACTATCCCCCTCTCTCTCTCTCCCTCCCTCACCTTCCTTGGTTAAGGCCCTCTCACTGTAGAAGTGATCGGACTACCTTTTAAACTCCTTCCCTCGAGGTCATGGCAACGGTAGTTCTCTTGTCATTTTCTGCCTCCTGAAAGGAGGGCCATCTTCCAGTTATTTCCACTCTGCTATCGGCGAGGAGAGCCATCATACCATGCCCCAGAGGAGAGCAGGGTGGGTGGGTTAAATCTTCATTTAATTTGCAACGAGAGTGCTTCATTGCTCCTCTTGTTATATATTCATACCTCGATTATAGGAGAGGGTGTTCACGGCTCAATCTCTATGCATTCATTATCTTTCAGAGTGCAGTCAATGACCTGATTCTTCTTTCTTTTTTTTTTCTTCTTTTCATGCTCTATAATTCTCTGTGTTCTGATGATGCCTATATCATCGAACTCTTTCTCTGAGGCAATAACTCTTTTTAGAGTTCAACTGGTGATGTGGTATTTCATAAGGTATGCAATCTGTCAGAGGAAATTGTAGCAGCATGATATCCTCTTACATTTCTAATTCAATGTTTCGCAATCTAAACGATGTAAAGATTAAGAAAACATATAAAAAATTGTTGAAACATTACAATTAGGATAAGTTCGATATTAGAGGAGCATAGAGACATAAATCATGGAATCGATCAAGATTTGGACAGATTATGGAGTGTTTATAGAAACATATGTAAACATGTTGATCAATGAGAGACCAGATGGCCTGGACTTTGACCTGACCCTTAAAAGTCAAGCTAAAGGCCACACCATCATGCCAAATGGTCGTACTGTTGTGCTCAAGTGTCGCACAATACTCAAAGGTCGTACCGTCGTGCTCAAGGGTTTAAAGGTGTATGCATAGGGTAAATGGGTCATGAGTCAGCTGACTAGAGGAACACAGATGAAGTTCATTATTCTGATGATCAACGACCTGGAGGTTGTGTGTCTGCTTGTGACATGACCTTAAAGAGCCATCTTCAACGCCTGTGGGGTTAATCAGCGGCTGGACACAAACGGATAATAAATGGAGAAAATGCACACGGCCACAAGTCCGTGGGACTAGGTGGACTGGGGTAGGTCTTCGACACTGGTTCACGGTGATGCAAGGGAACTGTTAATTGAGACGTGTTGATAACACAGGATAGGGACGATCGTTCGTGATGATACACAAGGCACGGATGCTACTGATACGTGGCGATACACGGAGCTTGGAAGCTGTCACATGGTCATACATCCAGTGTGGAGACTTACGTGGTGATACAGAGGGTGTTGACGCTAGAGCGTGGTGATATAAGGGACACGGGCAGTGATGTGTGGCTTTGCACTGGACACATTCAATGCTACGTGGCAGTGCAATGGGTAGAATCAATGCTACGTGGCAGTGCAAAAGACATAGCGAATACTATGTGGCAGTGCAAAGGGCACAGTCATTGCTACGAGGCACAGTCATTGCTAAGAGGCAGTGCAAAGGGCACAGTCATTGCTACGAGGCAATGCAAAGGGCACAGTCATTGCTAAGAGGCAGTGCAAAGGGCACAGTCATTGCTACGAGGCACAGTCATTGCTACGAGGCACAGTCATTGCTACGAGGCACAGTCATTGCTACGAGGCACAGTCATTGCTACGAGGCACAGTCATTGCTACGAGGCACAGTCATTGCTACGAGGCACAGTCATTGCTACGAGGCACAGTCATTGCTACGAGGCACAGTCATTGCTACGAGGCACAGTCATTGCTACGAGGCACAGTCATTGCTACGAGGCACAGTCATTGCTACGAGGCACAGTCATTGCTAAGAGGCAGTGCAAAGGGCACAGTCATTGCTAAGAGGCAGTGCAAAGGGCACAGTCATTGCTAAGAGGCAGTGCAAAGGGCACAGTCATTGCTACGAGGCACAGTCATTGCTACGAGGCACAGTCATTGCTAAGAGGCAGTGCAAAGGGCACAGTCATTGCTACGAGGCACAGTCATTGCTAAGAGGCAGTGCAAAGGGCACAGTCATTGCTAAGAGGCAGTGCAAAGGGCACAGTCATTGCTACGAGGCACAGTCATTGCTACGAGGCACAGTCATTGCTAAGAGGCAGTGCAAAGGGCACAGTCATTGCTAAGAGGCAGTGCAAAGGGCACAGTCATTGCTAAGAGGCAGTGCAAAGGGCACAGTCATTGCTACGAGGCACAGTCATTGCTACGAGGCACAGTCATTGCTAAGAGGCAGTGCAAAGGGCACAGTCATTGCTAAGAGGCAGTGCAAAGGGCACAGTCATTGCTACGAGGCACAGTCATTGCTACGAGGCACAGTCATTGCTACGAGGCACAGTCATTGCTACGAGGCACAGTCATTGCTACGAGGCACAGTCATTGCTAAGAGGCAGTGCAAAGGGCACAGTCATTGCTACGAGGCACAGTCATTGCTACGAGGCACAGTCATTGCTACGAGGCACAGTCATTGCTACGAGGCACAGTCATTGCTACGAGGCACAGTCATTGCTACGAGGCACAGTCATTGCTACGAGGCACAGTCATTGCTACGAGGCACAGTCATTGCTACGAGGCACAGTCATTGCTACGAGGCACAGTCATTGCTAAGAGGCAGTGCAAAGGGCACAGTCATTGCTACGAGGCACAGTCATTGCTACGAGGCACAGTCATTGCTACGAGGCACAGTCATTGCTACGAGGCACAGTCATTGCTACGAGGCACAGTCATTGCTACGAGGCACAGTCATTGCTACGAGGCACAGTCATTGCTACGAGGCACAGTCATTGCTAAGAGGCAGTGCAAAGGGCACAGTCATTGCTACGAGGCACAGTCATTGCTACGAGGCACAGTCATTGCTACGAGGCACAGTCATTGCTACGAGGCACAGTCATTGCTACGAGGCACAGTCATTGCTACGAGGCACAGTCATTGCTACGAGGCACAGTCATTGCTACGAGGCACAGTCATTGCTACGAGGCACAGTCATTGCTACGAGGCACAGTCATTGCTACGAGGCACAGTCATTGCTACGAGGCACAGTCATTGCTACGAGGCACAGTCATTGCTACGAGGCACAGTCATTGCTACGAGGCACAGTCATTGCTACGAGGCACAGTCATTGCTACGAGGCACAGTCATTGCTACGAGGCACAGTCATTGCTACGAGGCACAGTCATTGCTACGAGGCACAGTCATTGCTAAGAGGCAGTGCAAAGGGCACAGTCATTGCTACGAGGCACAGTCATTGCTACGAGGCACAGTCATTGCTAAGAGGCACAGTCATTGCTACGAGGCACAGTCATTGCTACGAGGCACAGTCATTGCTACGAGGCACAGTCATTGCTACGAGGCACAGTCATTGCTAAGAGGCAGTGCAAAGGGCACAGTCATTGCTAAGAGGCAGTGCAAAGGGCACAGTCATTGCTAAGAGGCAGTGCAAAGGGCACAGTCATTGCTACGAGGCACAGTCATTGCTAAGAGGCAGTGCAAAGGGCACAGTCATTGCTACGAGGCACAGTCATTGCTAAGAGGCAGTGCAAAGGGCACAGTCATTGCTACGAGGCACAGTCATTGCTAAGAGGCAGTGCAAAGGGCACAGTCATTGCTACGAGGCACAGTCATTGCTACGAGGCACAGTCATTGCTACGAGGCACAGTCATTGCTACGAGGCACAGTCATTGCTACGAGGCACAGTCATTGCTACGAGGCACAGTCATTGCTACGAGGCACAGTCATTGCTACGAGGCACAGTCATTGCTACGAGGCACAGTCATTGCTACGAGGCACAGTCATTGCTACGAGGCACAGTCATTGCTACGAGGCACAGTCATTGCTAAGAGGCAGTGCAAAGGGCACAGTCATTGCTACGAGGCACAGTCATTGCTAAGAGGCAGTGCAAAGGGCACAGTCATTGCTAAGAGGCAGTGCAAAGGGCACAGTCATTGCTACGAGGCACAGTCATTGCTACGAGGCACAGTCATTGCTACGAGGCACAGTCATTGCTACGAGGCACAGTCATTGCTACGAGGCACAGTCATTGCTACGAGGCACAGTCATTGCTACGAGGCACAGTCATTGCTACGAGGCACAGTCATTGCTACGAGGCACAGTCATTGCTACGAGGCACAGTCATTGCTACGAGGCACAGTCATTGCTAAGAGGCAGTGCAAAGGGCACAGTCATTGCTACGAGGCACAGTCATTGCTACGAGGCACAGTCATTGCTACGAGGCACAGTCATTGCTACGAGGCACAGTCATTGCTACGAGGCACAGTCATTGCTACGAGGCACAGTCATTGCTACGAGGCACAGTCATTGCTACGAGGCACAGTCATTGCTACGAGGCACAGTCATTGCTACGAGGCACAGTCATTGCTACGAGGCACAGTCATTGCTACGAGGCACAGTCATTGCTACGAGGCACAGTCATTGCTACGAGGCACAGTCATTGCTACGAGGCACAGTCATTGCTACGAGGCACAGTCATTGCTACGAGGCACAGTCATTGCTACGAGGCACAGTCATTGCTACGAGGCACAGTCATTGCTACGAGGCACAGTCATTGCTACGAGGCACAGTCATTGCTAAGAGGCAGTGCAAAGGGCACAGTCATTGCTACGAGGCACAGTCATTGCTACGAGGCACAGTCATTGCTACGAGGCACAGTCATTGCTACGAGGCACAGTCATTGCTACGAGGCACAGTCATTGCTACGAGGCACAGTCATTGCTACGAGGCACAGTCATTGCTACGAGGCACAGTCATTGCTACGAGGCACAGTCATTGCTACGAGACCTTCTGTCTATCCTCTCTAATTATTCTTTTCCATTATTCTCTCTCTCTCTCTCTCTCTCTCTCTCTCTCTCTCTCTCTCTCTCTCTCTCTCTCTCTGGAGACTAATTTCCATGTGGAAGTGTGTGCAGAGGGTTAGCCCATCGATGAACACTTGAAACATAAAACGAAGAAGTACTAAATCAACTCAAAAAAAAAGAAGAAAGCAAAAGAAGACACGAGACAATAACACATTAGGATTCACTTTTTTTTTTCACAAATAATTTGGATTTGGAAGTACATAAAACTAGAATTTCAGATCCTAATATCCTATAAGTTACTAAATATCAGACAAGATGGAAACACTTTACTAAGAGACTAAAAATTCTAAAGGTCACTCGTGAAGAACACAGAGCTAATAATTTAGGAGTAATTCTAAAATGGAAAGTTAAAATAAGAGGAACACAAAGAAGAAATAACGTTACTTGTGGAATGACGAAAAGAACATTTAACTACGAGAGATAAAAAATATTGAGGATGAAGCTAAACAATACATTCACAAAGACACAAACTTCGATGCACCACTGTATTATGTGGTCATCACCAAGACCAGGAGACTCGTAACAAACGAGTTAAAGAAAAACACCTCACGAGCAAAATCGAGGGAACGCAGGATTTAGGTCATACTGAGAGGTCAAAAGAACTCGAACTTCACGACGCAAAGAGAGGAGAACGTTATGTCATAATCTTTACATGGCAACAAACTAAGGACATAAAAAGCGATGTCCTTGCTTTAAGAGCGTCCCATCACGGAATAAACATAGCAGAAATGAAGTAACAACTTAGGATATACGTAAAGAATATAACGGAAAAGCAAGAGATCACATCCATAAAGATGAAAAGGTTACTCAACGCAATACTAAGTAACATCAGAAATCTCCAAAGGATTAAAACACAGAAACTTTTCAAGAAAGCCTTATTAAATGATCGAAGACGGTTCCAGAGGAGCCCCAAACTAATGATCATACAGTGTATGTGCCAGCATAGAAAAGTGAAGCTAATCAAGTACGATCTCGTCGTAAGCCTCTCTCTCTCTCTCTCTCTCTCTCTCTCTCTCTCTCTCTCTCTCTCTCTCTCTCTCCTTTGTCTTTCCTTTTACCTCCCTGGCTCTCTTTTCTTCTCTTCAGATAAACCAGCTATAACCTCCACCATACAAGTTCAACAGGGAACACCCTACGCGGGGAACAGCTCTCCCGCACCTTGGCTAATGCAGCCCCCGACTCGACTCGCAGACGTGAAGGTATTGTCTTGTGAGACGACCTTCCTCCTCCGTCACTTCACCGATGGTTTACGGTCGCCTACCCTCTCATTATCGGCCAGGGGAAACTGCCCCTAACACTGTCTTCCATTTATGATTATAATAAGTATATTACTTTAAACTTAAACGTTCATTATATACGAGGATTTTCCCTCGGATGATAGATTGCCTGCAACCCAACCCTCGCGGCATAATGAAAGCTAGTTTTGCCAGAGTTGTCAGGTAGATCCATGGTCAGATTACTCCTTTTTTTTTGGTCATCCCACGAGGATCAACGAGGATCTCACACGATACCGGACGGATGAGTGTGGAGAATTAACCAGTTTTAGGTCTAACGTAATCAGGAATTAACGAGAAGTGGTTTGATATTCTACTATTGTGCTTAAGGTGACCCAAGTTGGGTCGTGTGTCATTAATCTGGTCAACGTCGTCGCAAAGAAAATGTTTTTGTTTATAAGACGAACGTGTTGCCGAGCTCTCTTCAGCCGTCGCCCCAGTAATTCCAGGTTACAGACCTTGCCCTCCCCGACACCTCTGATGACTGAGTACTTACCGACGCGATAAATGGAGCGACGGATGCACCCTACAGACCAACTGATTGATCGTGAGCTCATGTTTCACTCACCGATTTCACAGGTTGAGTCGAAATTATGGTTAATTATTATCGAATTATGATCCATAGCCTCAAGCTGGTCTTCTTGGTTGTCTCGGGTTGTTTACTGGGGAGCTTACTAATGCTGGCATTAATGGGATCGAGGCTGAGGGTCTATGGAACGGCCAGGTGTGACATGATGACACTAGTTTGAGACTAATGAATCATGAGGTCCCAGTCAATCCAATGGATAATGATAATATATTCATTTTCTTTCAATTACGTTATTCTTCTTTTTTTTCTGAAGATTACTTAAAAGGGAGTTTATTTCCATCTGATTCAACCTAAACCTTCAAACCTATTTGAAATTAAGAACGAAAGAGATCTTCATGATCCAAATAAATCTTGGGACCCAAATGGAGTTCCGGATCGAAGTGGACTTTGAGATGCAATGAAACTCGGGTCGTATTCAAACCTCACGATCCATTCGAACATCGAGATCCAGTTTCGGGACGCTTCTGAACCTGAATATTCAGACTGAGCCTGACTGAGAATCCTAGAAGCGCCGGAATCCAGTTGACCTTCACATCTGACGAAATCCAGTCGGTACTGATGCGGAAGAGAGACAGAAGAGAGAATAATTGATGAAATAAGGAATCGTTATAAAAGCTTTGCTTCTACAACAAGGAATTTTGTTTCCATAATCCAATACATCGTCAAGCGAACGGTAACTAATGTTCAATTTCGAGTTGACAGTGAAATGTTTATACCCGGGAGTTTTATTAGAATAACATACAGTTTACCAGTGAACTCTACCCAAGGTCTTTGTGCATGTGTGTGTGTGTGTGTGTGTGTGTGTGTGTGTGTGTGTGTGTGTGTGTGTGTGTGTGTGTGTGTGTGTGTGTGTAAAGCGATCTATTACTTCAAAAGAGAACCTTATTATTTACTATTAAGTTGATGAGGAGCACTCACAAAGATAGATTGAGAGAGAGAGAGAGAGAGAGAGAGAGAGAGAGAGAGAGAGAGAGAGAGAGAGAGAGAGAGAGAGAGAGAGAGAGAGAGAGAGAGATGCCCTCACCTCCCGCAAGAAGCAAGAGTTCAGGGATCTTGCTCTGGGTGGGCCTGTGTGGCTTCATCCGGGCGAGGGAGGTTGCGTCGCAGCCTTGAAATACCACGAGAGATACGCCACCGGACTCGAGGCATAGTCCCGCCGTGTAAAGATACATACACACATACACATATCAGCAAACGCTGCCTGCCTTCGTTAACTGGATTCGTGGCATTTTTCCGCTGAGTCGATCTCCACAAAAGACTGAATTTCCCCCTGAACGGTCTTGAAACCCGAAAGAAATCGGAGGGTGACAAATTAAGCCGGACTAACACTGCAGTGGCTGAGATCAAAGGACGTGCACCGGCGGTTGTGGCAACAGTGGAGCAGTGGGGGGCCAACACCCCCCGATGGCGGACGCAGATGTGGTCTCACTCCTGTAAACACGTTTCCTTCACGCTCCTCAAGTTTAATTTAATTGTTCGAATTCCAGAGGCCGAAGGGCCGATCCAGGCCGTCTGGAAGATGACAGAGGAGGGAGGTTTTCCAGCAAGAAAATGGTCATGTCAAAATGGTAAGTGCTAGTGCATTTGAAGTAAGTTGCGCAAGGATCTCCCTCCTCAAAGAGGTGCTTCTATGGGTCGATCGCCATAAGCTTAAAGAATACGTGCGTACGTCAAACGGAAGGCCATACGGCGAAGAAACAAAAGAGGTTCCGTTCGTTGGCAAAATCATACCCCAAACTTTTCTACCTTGGGCGAGCCAGAGAGAGAGAGAGAGAGAGAGAGAGAGAGAGAGAGAGAGAGAGAGAGAGAGAGAGAGAGAGAGAGAGAGAGAGAGAGAGAGAGAGAGAGAGAGAGAGAGAGAGAGAGAGAGAGAGAGAGAGAGAGAGAGAGAGAGAGAGAGAGAGAGAGGGTGGGGATAGAAAGGGAAGAACAAGCAAGAAGTCATAAGTTCGCTTTTGACATTTACTACATTGCTGGGTGAAACGCGAAAATGGTTGGTGGCTTTTGAGGTTGTGGTGGAGATGTGGCGTGGGGTGTGGTCCTTTATTTATGGAAGGACGCGGGCACTCTCTCTCTCTCTCTCTCTCTCTCTCTCTCTCTCTCTCTCTCTCTCTCTCTCTCTCTCTGTAGTATGAAACACATACGCAGAATTTCAAGAAGCAGTTGCTTGAAACAGATTATTGCCTGGTGAGGAGGGACGTATCAAATCCTGTTGCCACGAACGGTGTCGATCACTCATGTCCGTCGCTGTTCTATTGGTTATCATCTATCTACCTTTCCTTCCTATTTCCCTTCCTGTCTACTTCCAGTCAGGTCTGGACAGCTTCACTTTCATTTTCGACTGGGACGAGCACGCCTTCAACCTGGCCATGACAATAGACAGGCGAAGGCCAAACAGGTACGAAACCCCAAAGCCCCGGACTGAAATGATAACCCGACACTTTAGAAATTTTATTGGATTCTTGAAGGTTAACTGCATACGCTGGGCCTTAAGTTTACCTTTCAACCTTACCATCCGAACAAACTTGTCCGACAAGGAGGACGGGTGTGTGTGCTGGCCAACGATGTTACGGTACAAGGAGGACGTGTGTACTGGCCAACGATGTTACGGTACAAGGAGGACGAGTGTAGACTGGAAAAGATGGTGCGGTACAAGGAGGACGTGTGTATTGGTAAAGATATTGCGGTACAAGGAGGACGGGTGTATTGGTAAAGATGTTGTAGTACAAGGAGGACGGGTGTATTGGTAAAGATGGTGCGGTACAAGGAGGACGTGTGTACTGGCGAACTATATTGCGGCACAAGGAGAACGAGTGTAGACTGGAAAAGATGGTGCGGTACAAGGAGGACGTGTGTACTGGCGAACTATACGGGTGTATTGGTAAAGATGTTGTGGTACAAGGAGGACGAGTGTAGACTGGTAAAGATGGTGCGGTACAAGGAGGACGGTGTGTATTGGTTTAGATGGTGCGGTACAAGGTGGACGGGCGGGCGCTAGTAAAACGATGGCGCGGTACAAGGTAGCCGGGAGTGTGCTGCCAAGTGATGGTGCGGTCCGAGGAACTCTCTACCATAGTGACTGACTCAATCCATTTCGGCAAAACACTTTCACCGACAAGAAGAACATGGTTCCCTCCTGATGGGTTTAATGGGGATCCCCGGGTGATTTACTGGATAGGCTCGCGGGGAAATATTTCTTCTTCTGGTGCATTAGAATTAATGAGATGGTTCTGATTGCGCCTGACCCCTCCTCATGCATATGCATATACACACACACATGGACAAACATACCTGTACATGCACGTTGGCGTACGCTATTCCCTAGGCACTTACGGATACATGGATCCAGAGGCTCTCGTACATTTGACTAACATTCGACGATCAATGGTTTTACCTTCAGAATAAACAGCATTTGATACAACATCATCACTTACTGGTAGATTAAACAGGGATTCCCTCAACTCCTTTTACTATTCCATGCCATCTGAACTACAGCTGAAATATGTACTGAAGGTTCAATTATGGTGGTTAATTATCAGACGCAGTGAGACTGAGAAACAATCACCTAATTACTATGTCTCGCCACCATTTGCCGATAAGGCCGTAAATAATGCATCACGATAATGTATAACCACCCGTTAGGTAGGGCACTGCTCACACGTCGGCTCTTAGAATTAATTCGTACCAGAGGTTCAGTTGAATGTTGATTCTCCTTTGAGTTTCAGTTGGACCACAAGGTTCGAATTGTAAATGGGCCTTGAGGTTCACTCCTACGCCAAGGTTTACTTGGATCCGAAAGCTCACTCCAACTCTCGAGATCCGTCTGGATTTTGAGGTTCATCTTGGTTCAGAGATTCAGAAATACTCGAATACTCTCACCTGAGTCTCGATACTCAGTTTGGTTCTGGGTTTTACTCAAGTTCCCGCGGTGCAATTCACTAAATTCCCAGGGTCAGTTACAGTTCACTCTGGTCAAGAGGATCCTTAATCCCAGCTTCTGTTCGTCTGTTCGGAGATTCAGCGAAATTGCTGCAAGTTCCTAAGGAGAGGAAAACACAGTGGCAGCCAGTTTCTTGCTCTTACGTGGAACCTGTCTGGCCAGAATGTTGGCTGGAAGGTATCTCATCGGACATTACAGTCGGTATCACAATTTCCCGAAAATAAGGATAACGCGTTTCCTGAATCAGCAAGTAATCGATCTTCAGCTCATCTGACAAAAATGATTAAAGAGAGATTAATCTATTTCCACAACCCATTTGGTTTACAGGAACTTCATGATGGTTCATTAGACTCTTAACTAGTGTCATCAGCAGCGAACTTCTGCCTCTTCCACAGATCCTCAGCCTCGTCCCCCAACACCAACACTCTTATGCCCACAACAAGCGGCCTGACAAACCACGAACCAGCTTGAGGCTATGGACTATAATTCGACAATAATTGACCATAATTTCGACTCAACCTGTGAAATCGGTGAGTGAAACATGAGCTCACGATCAATCAGTTGGTCTGTAGGGTGCATCCGTCGCTCCATTTATCGCGTCGGTAAGTACTCAGTCATCAGAGGTGTCGGGGAGGGCAAGGTCTGTAACCTGGAATTACTGGGGCGACGGCTGAAGAGAGCGCGGCAACACGTTCGTCTTATAAACAAAAACATTTTCTTTGCGACGACGTTGACCAGATTAATGACACACGACCCAACTTGGGTCACCTTAAGCACAATAGCAGAATATCAAACCACTTTTCGTTAATTCCTGATTACGTTAGACCTAAAACTGGTTAATTCTCCACACTCATCCGTCCGGTATCGTGTGAGATCCTCGTTGATCCTCGTGGGATGACCAAAAAAAAAGGAGTAATCTGACCATGGATCTACCTGACAACTCTGGCAAAACTAGCTTTCATTATGCCGCGAGCGTCGGGTTGCAGGCAATCTATCATCCGAGGGAAAATCCTCGTATATAATGAACGTTTAAGTTTAAAGTAATATACTTATTATAATCATAAATGGAAGACAGTGTTAGGGGCAGTTTCCCCTGGCCGATAATGAGAGGGTAGGCGACCGTAAACCATCGGTGAAGTGACGGAGGAGGAAGGTCGTCTCACAAGACAATACCTTCACGTCTGCGAGTCGAGTCGGGGGCTGCATTAGCCAAGGTGCGGGAGAGCTGTTCCCCGCGTAGGGTGTTCCCTGTTGAACTTGTATGGTGGAGGTTATAGCTGGTTTATCTGAAGAGAAGAAAAGAGAGCCAGGGAGGTAAAAGGAAAGACAAAGGTGAGAGAGAGAGAGAGAGAGAGAGAGAGAGAGAGAGAGAGAGAGAGAGAGAGAGAGAGAGAGAGAGAGAGAGAGAGAGAGAGAGAGACTGATTAAGTCACTTGTTACATGTACGGCCTATTTCCGCAAAATACGAACCTATCAGAGTGAGTCAGAGGAGTACAAAAGAAAAGATTTACAGAGAAAGTCATGGTGGAACTTTTCTCTCGAGTAAGATTTGTTCTTTCGCAAATTGGTCTCTAGAATTCCAGGTCCGTTCTGCTGCAAGGAAAATGGCGTGAATCTAAAATACATTATGGATGAAATTCATTGACTTTTAGATAGGAAGATAAGATATTTATGGTGTCTTCAGATTTTACGTGAATTATGGAAATACGACCGTGAAAGTTCATCTGGGCAAAATGAGATGACGAGGTTTCTTTTCCAAATCAAACATCTTACAGGAACAATATGAAGGGCCAGGAAAGACGGATATAAAGAAAAGAGAGAGAAATCAAGTAGACGCTGCAGAAGGAATTCATAAAGCAGGAAATGAGACGATAAGCATCGAAATGACCCCTCTTAAAATTCGTGGCTTTTCTCCTTCCCCACCACACCCTACCACACCCCACCACTTCATCGGCCTTTCAACTTCCCAGAACCCTTGCCAACAGGGGCGGGTCAAGGTGGGAGGTTGCTAGACACTGAGACAACGGCTTGACTGCATCAAAGACCATCACCCCAAGATCTCTCACATTTTCGAATATCCGCCTCATGTACAGTGTGATCACTGAGATCTTGAATTCTGGGTTAGTCTCTGTCTCCCCAACTCTGATGACTCTTGCATGAAATGTCGTCTTCGATGGAAAATGTAAAACCTTAAAATCTTCATATATAAAGCCTCCCATTCCACATGAAAACCTAGATGGATGAGCGTTCTTCTCCATCTCGCGCGCACGAAAGGGCTGAAAAATACGAGGCGAAAACACAGTTACGATAAAGAGCCAGTGGCCCATGAAGAGCAGGGGTTCGCCAGCAGAAGGTAGGGAGGTTCGACCCTGGATCGAATCCTGGATCTCTGTGAAGTTCTCATTATCATCGCGTTATCACTGCATTCATCATCAGTTTCATTACCGTCGTAAACTTCACAATGGTCATCGTCGCCAGTCATCATCGCTAAGAAAGTCAGCAATACCATCATCGTCTGCAATGTCAACTTTCGTCTCTCTGGCACTGTCGTCCTCATGGCCTGCATGATCATCTTCATCATCATCGTCATCAATGTCGTTTGGTTCATAATCATCATCAGAGTCATTAGGTTCATCAACGTCATTGCTATTACCTCTTCTCTTACGTAACGAGGAGAGTGTGAGTTCTTAAATCTAACAAAAGGTTTGGTACAGAGGAGGCCAACTCCCTCACGCGTAAATGGAAGGAAGGGGCGTGTAAGGGCAATTGCGTATGTGAGGGTAGGTGCGTGTAAGGGCAATAGTGCGTGTGAGGGCGGGGGCGTGTGAGGGCAGAGGTGTGTGAGGGCACGTGCGTGTGTGGGCAAGTGCGTGTGGGGGCACTTTAAGTGTGAAGGTACGTATGTGTGTGTGTGTGTGTGTGTGTGTGTGTGTGTAAGAACACGTGCATGCTTAATGTTCCTGTTTTCATGGGACACGTCTGCTGATATGAAATATGACATGATTTTCTTAATTGATAAACTCGACGTGAACATTAGCTCCTAGGCACAAGCTCTCTGCAGACACACAGGCAAACAGACTGACATACAGAAAACCATCAGCATGCTTCCCGCAGAAACAGACAAACAGTTAAACAGAGGAAAACACAGACAGGAGCAGGGGTCTTCGCAGAGAGATAGCCACATATCTGAACAGACAAAGACAGAAACACCCTTCAGCGCGGACATATAGTCACACACATACGAGCAGACAGACAGAAACTCGCACTAACTACAATAACCTTTCGTTTAGGGTCAAGGACAAATGAAAAAAAAAAAAAAAGAGAGACACTGAAATCATCTCTCAGCAAGACTATAGGTACCCTGTAATTACTTCCAACCCTTTCAGAAGGGCTCTTGACGCAGCGTTGGTGGGGGTGGTGGGGGCCGGAGTGCGGGCCTGCACGTTCCAGGGTGATGGGTTTCATAGTGTATGGTTAATAGATCGAGAGAGACGGTAGGGGCTCACGCAGGACCTTCGGTGTGGCCCCCAGCTGCGAACGGCAGGGGAGGGCTACGGCAGGTAACTACCGTACCTAATTAATATCAAATTAGTGAGAAAAAAAAAGAAAGAGATACAGAGGGATGAAAAAAGAAATCATTGGCTGTAGCGGTTGTAAAGTATTTCTGGCGAGCCATTTCCTTACGGGTTCTGAAGTCTCCTGGGGAGAATATTTCATTGTTATTCTGATTCTCTTTTGTGTCCACATTAGGCTCTGCTTCCAGCCTCTCTCGCCGTCAGAGACAGCCATGAAAGGATCCAGTCCTCTGCTGCTCTTGCATACTATCTTATTCCTCTGTATAATTTCCATTCTTACCATTAAAGATTCCAGGGTCCGTTACTCTAATGTGGGGTGTCCAACACCTGCATTCACAGGTTAAAAGACCTTTGGACCGATCTTTTTCATGTTTGGTATCCCGCCCGTCAGGCACAAGCCTTGGAAGACAGCAGAGATTGTGCCTACCACGCTCTCACCCGTCGGCACGGGTGTCTGGTATGAGGGGTGAGCGTTGCATTATGTTCAGGGAGTAGCACTCTGTGCTCAGCGGGACCAGTGCATTCAAGTAGAATTCGCTATTATCATCTAGAGGTTCAATACGATTTCACCACCGCCACTGATATGTTTATCATCTCTACTATGACACACGATATCTCTAGCTTTTGTGATATTCTCCCTCGGCAATCTTTATTATACCATTCACCATCATGACTCATGGTCCTCGAAGGAGCTTTTAACAGGACGAGTTTTAATGATCATCATTTTCAAATGTAACGTCATCATCCATCATTGTCTTCACCAGCCACACTGCAGACCGGGCCAACATTCAGCATACAGGTTGGTAGTTACCGAGATCTGGGTCAGTTAATTCAGATGTCTAGGTCTGCTGAATCTATGGTGTGGTTCAGCTAAACCCGATTTCTGATTAAGACAAACTTGGGGATGTAAGCAACATCCGAAGGTTTGAGGGTCAGTTAAACTTGGAAGTCTGGGTCAACTAGAACGAGGTTTGAGTTGGCTGAGCTTAGGGTCGAAGTCTGGATCATCGAAGTCCGAAGTCTAGTGCTGCTGAACCCGAAATCTGATCCAATGAAATCTGAGGTTTATATATATATACAATTACAACTTGGTGCTCCTGGTTTCCGCTTGTTGATGGTCACACTGCAAGCAATAGGTCATCCTCGACGAGGCGGAGGATCTTCCCGCTTCAAATAAGTCCTCCTTAGATGCTTCTGTTGTGGAGTGCAACCTCGAAGTTGGCATTAGCGTCATAAAAATGAGTTCGTGGGTAACATATCTAACCAATTTCAAGATCTTGAACGCTAAATGAGGGAGTTAGTATTCTGTCATCGTTAACTTTCAATTAAGCAAGCAATTAATCATGTTGGTGAACTTCTTGTAACTACGACGCGGTCCTCGTTGATCATGCATGGCCCCATAAACACGATGAAGAAGCCTCTTGGTTATATGATGATTTGTGGTCTCTGACCTTATCGATAAGGGTCAAGTCGAAGTCCAAGCCATCAGACCCAAAGGTCGTACCGTCGTGCTCAAAGAGCTTTCATTAAAATAAGACAGCAGCTGTTTTCAAGTCCTTCTTGTTTCTCTTACGTGTCCCATGCGTAACGCTCGAGATCATACCAGATCTTCGGGTTCGAGACGATGGTTCATTCTCCTGGTGACTCGTTCATGGCTCACTTGTTGATGGCTTTTAAACGACGCGAATTGGTTTCTTACGTCAATAGCGATAAAGAAGAAATATGATTACTATAATCATATTATCTACCTGACTTCTAGTATAATTGGAAAAAATAGTGCCATACTATAATTTCTAGTAATGTAATCATTTACTCTTCATGGTTTCTCTTGGAATGCTCACTTTGCTGTCAAATACAATTCCTTGTGATACAATTCCTTGCTAGTAGCTCGATGGTATGATTCTCAATTATTCTTGGGGTTCAGATGCCGTAGCTGGGGTGAACCAGACGTTCGAATGTCTTCGACGCAATATAACGCGAAGATTCTCGTTCAGTACAGCTCACCTGGAGTAGTGGGAGCCATCGAGTCACTGCAGGTTTTCTACGGTACCCTCTCTCTCTCTCTCTCTCTCTCTCTCTCTCTCTCCCCCCTTTCTCTTCCCTGACGAGCGCGGAAGATAAGCCGGGCCGGCCATACACCGTAACACACCACCATACCTCTCCCTGTAGAAAGTGCCTCGGACGGTGCAGGTGCTGCCTGGCCTCTGCAGGATCGTCGCGCCCCTCCATACATCCCACACTCGTCGTTTTTTTTTTTTCTTTTCTTAACGTCCCTCCCTCGGTGGAACAGTTAGGGCAACGTGATGCATCGCCACCCCTCACCCGTGCTGTTGCTTACCTCCCCACCCTAGCCAACGTTGGTCATGGGCCTCGGTGTTCCCCTTGCTAGCTACGTCACGAAGGAGCGAAGGACCAGGTAACATGATACTCTCACAGGCATCCAATTAACAGGTATTGTAGGGCCCGCCCACCTCGGCTCGCTCGCCTCGTGTCTATCTGGGGCGACACGGGGCTGGAAAGGCCCCGTGAGGAGAGAGAGATGTGTTACGCAACAACATGTAGCAGCGATTGCTGTGTACATGTGATAGTGGCACAGGTATGTCACACTGATGAGGTTAGTTTCTTACCTTTTCTTTGTCTTTTTTACAGTTATCTGACTTTGCGATTTGGTGTCATGGCATCTACCTGCATTGAGGGTGATCTGAATTATCACTGTTGTTATAGTGTTGGTTACGTTGGAACTTTAGCTGGGTTAGCATGTTAACTAGGTGAGCAAGCTACCTACTTTCGCATTATCAGGAATCAGCGGGTTAGGTGGATTAACATGCTGGCTAGATTAACATGTTTGGTGGGTTAGCATGATAGGTGAGTCAACATGTTTGCTATGTTAACATAATAGGTATATCAGCATGTTAGCTGGGTTAGCATGTTAGTTGCCTTGACTTGTCAGCTGGGTTTATAATATGTTCGGAGAATTAACATGTTAACTGGTCTAGCATGTTAGCTGGGTTTACTGCGAATGTCTGACTGACGAGAGACATTACTTAACTCATTAGCTCAAATTAACAACTTGATCTTATCTCGAGTCCCATCATATTGCCTGCTTTATCTGCTGCCACGCTGGAGTCATGTTCAATAAGCAGACTTGGTACGGATGGATGAAGCCCTTTCCTCATCCTCGCCTCTTTAGAATCACTGAGGCAGTCTGACCTTACAAAAGTCTCGCTGACGTCTGTTTCTGATTGGAAGCGGGTCTGTGGATGAACTTGTCCATCTACAGGCCGGCCATGCATAAAACATGCATACGAGGCGATCAGTCACACACTGAACATGATAACTGGTAGTCAAACCCACCCACCTCCCCCTCCGAACAACAGCGCCACTGAGTACATTCGAGAATGCTAATGTGCCATTAAAATGAAAAGGAGAGAGTGAGAGAAAAAAAGAGAGACGAGTAAGATGAAGAACTAGATAGGAGGGAATGATTCTAGGTGCGTCAAATTGTTGCAAATTGTTCGTTTAAGTATTTCCTGTGCTTCAGGGCGCGTCATTTTGTTGCAAATTGTTCGTTTAAACATTTCCTGTCCTTCAGCTGGGAAGTGACAGCGTATATCTATATTTGAAAAACTCTCGGACATTGAGCTGATGCATGACTACCTGAAGCAAGGCACATCAGTTTTCTTGAATTTAAGACATGGGAAATGGATTACACACGCAGACTTGCATACATAATGCTCCAGAGCACACACACACACACACACACACTCTAACCTTCTATGGGTTTCTTGCAGCACTCAGGGACGTGGCTACGTTTACCAAGCGAGTCTACATATAAAGAAATGTGGTAATTTTGTGCGTTTGCTTATGAGGTGGTGAGCAGAACAAATGAGTAGGTGTTCAGTGCCTTCAAAACGGAGGCTGACCTTAGGTAGGAGGAAGGTCTTGTTATATGATGCGTCGGTCTTTGCACTCTTTAAGGAGATGGGTCTAAAATGCACACGAGAAAGTGTAACTCCTACATACCTAGAGAATTTAGTTTTAGATGAGTGTATATTTGGTGGAGCGGAGTTTAAGACTAACTTGGAGGTAAGGGGGGCGCTCATTAGTGCTCGTTGAGTAATCACAGTGTGTATACGTTTTGTTAATGTCCTATTTGTTGGTTGGGAGATCTACGACAAAAGGTTACTGATGCGTGAAGCACAGAGAAGCCAGATTCATTCAGAGGGGGTTTCCATTCACCAAAACCCTCAAATTCTATGAGGGTGTCTCCCAGAAGGAGATTCCTTTTTCAAACCCTCTTCATTGACTTCCTACAAACCCTCTCGTCACATGCAAACCATACTGTGTTAAGTCTTCTCATACGCAGATGACTCTAAAGTCACATCGCAGCACTACGACACTACCACAGCAACAACAAACATGCAACATTACATCACATAACTAGAACACTCTCTCACCCACAACAAAAAGTCTGTAATCCCACAGAAATCCACCGTCGCCCACTAAAAACCCGGGCAGAGAAGAATCCAATCCGCATCTTCTCAGGATCGTGAATGGTTAGCCACTTCCAGTAAACAGAACCCCACCCACGCCACGCATCATGTGTGACACACACATGACATTTACTCGACAAACCATGGACATTAGAGAACAAGGAAAAAAAATATCCTTGATATCCTTGACAAACAATTCATTCACTCCTTCTTAAATTACGCTTTACCCGCCTGGTCATTTAGCCTGTCAAGAGCCAAAATAACAAAGCTGCAAATCACACAAAACAGGCTCTCAGAACATTCACTGGCTGCCTGGCTACCACAAACATTCAACACCTTCACAATAAAGCAAAAAGAAAGCCAAAATAATTTCACTTCAAAATTCTTGGTTCTTTAAATATATATATATACATATATATATATATATATATATATATATATATATATATATATATATATATATATATATATATATATATATATATATATGCTCAGAAACACCACTAGGAAAAGGAAACTCGAGAATCCTGAGCGCTTACGTGTATTGCCACATCTTCACAGGAATAGTAACTTGTCCTCTGAAGCTGTGGTAATACACGAAAGCGCTTAGGATTCACGTCCTTTCTTTCCCTTGTAGAGTTTCTGCATTTACGAAGTCACGTGTTTGTTGTGATTTTATGCATAAAGATATATATATATATATATATATATATATATATATATATATATATATATATATATATATATATATATATATATATATATATATATATATATATATATATATATATATATACATATATATATACATATATATATATATATATATATATATATATATATATATATATATATATATATATATATATATATATATATATATATATATATATATTACTGTGAGTCCACTGGGAAGATGAAACACGAAAAGTTCCCAAGTGCACTTTCGTGTAATAATCACATCATCAGGGGAGACACAAGAGAGAAATATAACAGTCAGTTGATATACATCGAAGAGACGAAGCTAGGACTCCATTTGGTAAACATGGGATTGTTTGGACGCCATTTGGTAAACATGTGATTGTTTGGACAATCACATGTTTACCAAATGGCGTCCTAGCTTCGTCTCTTCGATGTATACCAACTGACTGTTATATTTCTCTCTTGTGTCTCCCCTGATGATGTGATTATTACACGAAAGTGCACTTGGGAACTTTTCGTGTATCATTTTCCCCGAGGACTCATAGGAATGTCTTGATCACGCGCAAAAATGTGATCCTTTCCAATATATATATATATATATATATATATATATATATATATATATATATATATATATATATATATATATATATATATATATATATATACATATATATATATATATATATATATATATATATATATATATATATATATATATATATATATATATATATATATATATATAATGTATGCATGTCCTTATGTATCTATTCATCTTTTAGTCCATCTCTATCGGTACATTTGCATTTATCATTCAGTCTATCATTAAAAACCTACCAATTCATACCTGCTTATTTATAATGCATCTATATGTCAGCCTGTTTATGTACATAAACTTCAAGGCACGTTCATTCTTCTCCAGGGTATCGAAGGCGTGATCTCCGTCTCCCTTCATCACTTGTTGAATAAGCTTAGCCAATGCATCAAGATCCCCGGTAATTTCCATTCTATGTTTATTCAAAAGTACTTCACCCATTGGCTCTTCCTCCTCTTTTATTTCTTTTCGTCCGCGACTAAACTTCAACAAGTGTTCGTACGTAATTTTTCTTTTTCCCTTCACACTCTTCGGCTTTATTTCCTGTGATATTTTCCTCCTGGCTTACATCTTCAATTTGATGTCGCGTCTTGTTTATGGCCTTCCATACCATATATATCTTATCTTTATCCTGTCTTGCGAGAAAAGACGTAAGAATTTTTTCATCAAAAGTTTTACCAATCGCATTTTTTCTTTTTTGTACACTACTTACTAGTTGTGGTCTCTGGTTTCCTACAGTATCTGCAGTGTTTGGTAAATATAGTCTTGCTTTTCGGATGTAATCTAAACTCAATAAGTCTAACGTACGTTATGTCTGCAGTCTTGCATAAGATTTGGTTTCACACACTATCCCGAGACATTCATCATGTTCTTCCTCTCGGTTAAGTAGTCAATAACCTCTACACAGGTAGTACTGGATCCCCCTCCTCCTCCTCCTTCTTCCTCAAACACGAGAGCAAGCCTTGAAAAATCTTCAGAGGAACTAAGGGGGGTCACCTGTTATCACAGGTCAATTGTTTTCATGTGATAAAACAAAGACGACTATCCTTGGAGTGACATCTATCAAGTGGATGCATTACCAGTCTCTGGGTAGAGAGATGATCAAAGATTTTAAGAAGTGTATGACATCTTGAACTGAAACTTGGTTGTCTTTTGTTTGTAACAATAATATGTTTTATCATGTGCCAGTAAAGCAGATTTACCTCGACGCACAACATAAAGAAACGCAATTCATACGTACATATGAATCTGTATGAAAAAAGTTACAACTATGCAATTATGTAAGACGGTAAGTGACATTCTAGAATACAATGATAAGGATTTCCAAGCCTGAGTGCTTCTGATGGACTTGCTTACTGGCTTTTAGAGGGAAATTCCTCATTATATAAAGCATGTCTTTAGACAAGAGTGTTATAAATGTCAAAGCGTGGCTACGAGTAAATATTTTGATTCTAGTGAGGTTTCCTGTACCCATTTACTGGTCGAACATAATCTCTTCTAATCTGGCAAAATATCTGCAAAATATTGGGTAGGTGGTCGTTTTCTCTAATTATATATAGATAGCTATAGGGCTCATTGTACTGGTCTATGGATAAGTAAGTGGTCGTCCTTCTGGTCGTCAAGTTTCATCTCTAACACTCTTAAGCTCTGCAGTCGAGTTCCCTTAGGAGCTGTTCTTTCTCCAACCCTCTTTAATCTAGTCTAAAGGTAAGTGATCGTCCCAAAGGACTTTGCTGGAGTTATTCTATTACTGCTGTAGAGTTTAAACAGAGACTCTGTAGCGTAAACTTGATATATTTGTCAGATTTAGATAAGACCTTATCCAGACAACAAAAAGCTGTATGAATGCCTCTGGAAACCGTCACAGATAAACATTTTAAGTGTTGTCGTTAGTCTGACCTTAAGGATCATATATCTTGCGACAGTGAGTAGGGTCTTAAAATTATCTTCAACACCAACAGGTGTTCAGTATCATTTGACTTGTGGCTTTAACTTGCCCCTGACGGTATTAATCACCCTTGTAGATTATACATCCAAAGCCCAAATCACTCACCAGTCCTTTAGACAGGTCTGGTTCCTTGCGAATGTGAACATGAACGGGAAAGGGGAGCAATGTTCTGTCAGTGGACCATGGTACTGGGATGGGGTGTGGAAGCCAGGATGTGGCTGAAGATGTTGAGACATTGAAATGGGAGCTAGGACGGAGGCTGGGATGTAGGCGTAAGAAGCTGGGATATGGAATGGATCCAGGATGTTAAGACGTGTCTGTGAGCTGGATGAAGCAGTTAGGACGCCGAAACGTGGATCTATTGAGAAAGGATGCGAACTGGGATGTTGGAACGTGTGTCTTACTCTTCCTTATAATCTTTCTCTCTCTCTCTCTCTCTGTTATATTCCTCCTCCCTAATCCTCCTAAATCGTTTTCGAATTACCTATATGCTTATCTCACTACGTCTATCCATCATACATTATCTCTTTAGTATCTGTGAATCTAACCTACTCTACACCTACCTAAGCACCACCTACGCATGAGGCTCTTTCTCAACCTGTTCATCTATATATCTTTGCATCTCTACATCTAAACTCCCACCCTTTCACCCCTGCCTTTCAAGGATCGTACTCTTCAATCTCTCTGCGAGACTTTGGTAAAGGAACGTTATAACACCCATAAGAGAACGTCATGATCCTGGTAAAGGAACGTCATAACCCTGCTAAAGGATCTTCATGACCCTGGTAAAGGAACGTCAAAATCCTGTTAAAGGAACTTCATGATCCTGGTGAAAGATCTTCATGACCCTGGTAAAGGAACGTCATGACCCTGGTATAAGATCATCATGACCCTGTTAAAAGGACGTCATGGCCAGGGAAAAGCTTCCCTGAAACAGCTTGCACCTGAGAGGTGTAGACATATCCAATACAGCTGCTAATTCTTTCCCATCGTTTGTGGTCAAGGAGGAGGGGGGAATGGAAACTGCACACCTGTTGACGATTTCGCTACCTTGAATTCCTATTGGAAGTCTACCACACCTGGTGTCGAACTGTGCATTTTTCCTTGTGACAACCGTCGCATTATATCCACTTGTAGTGGACGACATTCTGTCAGAAGTATAGAGAAATCGAGTGAAAAGCAGCCATTGTAAGGTCAGCCAGAAAAAGAGATTATAATGCTCGTGAGCTCAGAAGAAAATTCTCTGTGTTGGCTTAGGTTCGCCAAGTTGACCTGGGTGAAAGTTGCCCCACCAATTATCCTCATAAATCTTGACTTAAGTTGCCCCAGTGGTGTCACCTCCCAGAGGGTGACCGCTGCATGTCACCATTTGTAAAGTGTTAAGCACCAGTTTACGGATCTCACCCCCACTGCTACATACCCAAGCACACAATTACTCTCCACTAAATAAGTCTGGCCTGAGCTCCTCCTCCTCCTCCTGGTTCAGCGGCTCCACATTCCGCTCCGGGAAGGTATGAGGTGGGGGATGGCTCGAAGTAGTCGTGCACAATAACGGACAGACAGCCGTGCAAGACAGCTGAAACGAGCTTGGGCATCTTGAGACAAACCGTTGTAGCGGAGAACTCTTCAACCTGTGTGCAACGGTTGATGCAGCCATGAACATAAATATACACAGTAGTCTTGAGTGGAGGTGTGTACAGCCCGAAGTCCACCGACAGAGGCAAGGGCGACATAGCCTCTTAAGAAACGCTTACCTTTACGTTACCCAGCGTGAGCGGCCAAATCTGGTTCTTCTTGAGCATCCATGACAGAATACGACAGTTCGTACAAGATTCAACACAGAGTTGACGCAACCTTCATGGCGATATCCAACTCGCCAATAATAATAATAATGAAAAGAGGGGAAGACATTTTTATATGTATGACGCTGTGTGTGTGTGTGTGTGTGTGTGTGTGATGAGGAAGATACTGCAGGAGAGACCCCTGAAAGGAACCTATAATTGAGACATGTACTTATTTTTCTACATGATCTCGTGAGGGTTATTTATAGAGTCGAGGCTGCTTACGGAATACTGAACAGTCTCTCGATCAACTGAGAAATTTATTCTCCACCTCTCTATTTAAAGTTTCTCGTTAGGGATCGTGTTAAAGACGCCGGTTGTGGCACATCGGAAACACATGCATCATTTGCTGAGGAGTTTTTATTTGGGCCTTCCATCTCCTTCAACCTCGCAGGAACGCGAGTTAATAGTTGGGTATGAGAAGTGAGTCTCTATGAGAATATTCTTAAGAGTTTCTTTTTATTTCGGGGGTATGAGAGTTATCGAATATTCTGCCCGATGAAAACGTCTGTTTCGTTCCTGCCTGACAAACTGATTTACGTTCTGATCTTATGAATATTTGAATAATTGGCTGGGTGCTGACTGCCCTCCCCTCGTCCAACCCGTCCATCATCCTCCTCCTGCTGGTGGTGGTGGTGGGCGCTTGTCTTATGAATGTAGTCTGCCTAGGGTGGTGCAGCCCACGGTGGTGTGTCGCCCAGAGTGGTGTGGCCCAGGGTACTGTGGCTTAGAGTGGCGTGGCTCAGGGTATTGTGGCCTAGAGTGGCATGGCCAAGGGTGGTGTGGACTACAGTGGTGTGACCCAGGGTTACATGACCCAGAACAGTGCACCTCAGAATAGTGCATTCATCCATATAACGAAAGTACATAATACTTCACCACTAATTAGCAACATTTCATTGAAGCCTGTTATCGACAAATAGAAAAAAAGTAAAAATAAACGAAATAAACACAACTGAAAATATTAGAAGCAAGTCAGGTTTGCAAGCTAAACGTCTTAGAAAAACTCTTCAAAATTCCTTGTTGATGAAGCGTCAGCTGTGGACATGGGTCGTAAGAGCTTCGATAAATCTAGCTAAATGCTGTATGTGAGAGAGCTCTCCAGCATTACATGTCGAAGACGTTCAAGTGCTGTAAGCTCAAGATGGATACTTTGGTTACACCCTCAAACCACTGTATGCTTTCCTCTCTATTAAACCCAGAGAAATACCACTTCTTCACGATCTTTCCGACTGGACGGAGAAGGGGAACGGCAAGGGGGGATGCCTTTCAGCCATCCCATTTTAACGGAGAAGAGAACCTCTTGCATGCAACAGCCACCCACCAAAGAAGGGGGAGACATTCCTCGGCAACTCTCACTGGAGAACCTTCGCCGTTACTACACGGGCGGCTGGTGAGGGAGGAGGAGGGAGGGGGGAGGGAGGGTCTGATCCACTGATAACAGCACGCAGAGAGAGAGAGAGAGAGAGAGAGAGAGAGAGAGAGAGAGAGAGAGAGAGAGAGAGAGAGAGAGAGAGACAGAGAGAGAGACAGAGAGAGAGACAGAGACAGAGAGGAACCTCTCGTCCTCCAGTGTCTCAAAGAACCACAGTGTTCAGAGCGAATTATCTATTATTAGGACGATGGGATCAACAAAACTCGGGATGATAAATAACCCGGTCACCCATCACATGGCTCCCAGTTGGGTGGTGGAATGGGAAATAAATAAATATACATATATATATATATATATATATATATATATATATATATATATATATATATATATATATATATATATATATATATATATATATATATATATATATATATTTTTTTTTTTTTTCTTTTTTTTTCAAACTATTCGCCATTTCCCGCGTTAGCGAGGTAGAGTTAAGAACAGAGAACTGAGCCTTTGAGGGAACATCCTCACCCGAGCCACTTCTCTGTTCCTTCTTTTGGAAAATTAAAAAAACGAGAGGGGAGGATTTTCAGCCCCCCGCTCCCTCCCCTTTTAGTCGCCTTCTACGACACGCAGGGAATACGTGGGAAGTATTCTTTCTCCCCTATCCCCAAGGATAATATATATATATATATATATATATATATATATATATATATATATATATATATATATATATATATATATATATATATATATAGGCGTTACCGAACTCCGTCTGCTCGAATTACACTCATATGGCGAAGCCATAACATACGAAGTGCAGTTTCGTGCATGAATTTCTCACTCCAAAAGAGTCTACATTTCTCTGCTACTGGGAGTAGCGTTGCCATGGGCTGCAGAAGCCAGCTTTAGACAGGCCCTGGATAACACCAGGACTCTATCATGGAAATTGGGCCTCTGGTGTATATATATATATATATATATATATATATATATATATATATATATATACTTTCAAAAGGAATGCACTAAAAGAAATGACATTAGCCAAAAACCTTTTGGAAAATCACTAAAACAATCATGTTCAGCGTCGTGATACGAGGAAAAAAGTTTAGACAGAAAAGGTGGAAAAGGTTGTTTCTTCTCTCTCTCTCTCTCTCTCTCTCTCTCTCTCTCTCTCTCTCTCTCTCTCTCTCTCTCTCTCTCTCTAACCCTCCTGGAGTGAGTTACCTCTCGCCAGTCCGTACATTCTGTTAGCAGTCGTGATGTGTTTAATATTACCTCCATAATACATCTCGCCGTGAAAAGGATCTCTGTCATTTGACAGAAACAGTTCCCCCGGTTCCAAGATAAGACCGGCTTAGCGAAAGCCCTCTGGAGGGAAATCCCTATGTGCGTTTCGGGTTAAGATATTTACGAGTGAATGACTTGAGAAAAAAGAAAACTCCTCCCAGAATCCTTCTATGAATAATCGTATTCTGATATTCACTGCAAAGATGCCTCTAGATTACTGGAATACCGATAAGAAATCTATGACTATCTCACTCTTAATCCCGTCATTAATGATGATCAATGATTAATAATTTTGTGCATAATGAGAAAGGGGAAAAAAAGAGAAGGGAGAGAACGTTACGTGGGAGTAAAGCTGTGTTGAGGAGATGAGATCTGGAGAGCTGGCTGATTCGTCGAGGCAGAACTTCGTCTGTGGTCGGACATGGACTCTTTGAAAGGCTGGGATGCAAGAATGTGTTTTCTGATGGTAGGGTACAGTGATGGTAGGGTTGAGTGATGGTAGGGTTGAGTGATGGTAGGGTACAGTGATGGTAGGGTTGAGTGATGGTAGGGTTGAGTGATGGTACGGTAGAGTGATGTTGGGTAGAGTGATGGTAGGGTTGAGTGATGGTAGGGTAGAGTGATGGTAGGGTTGAGTGATGGTAGGGTTGAGTGATGGTAGGGTTGAGTGATTAATGCTAGGGTTGAGTGATGGTAGGGTTGAGTGATGGTAGGGTACAGTGATGCTAGGGTTGAGTGATGGTAGGGTTGAGCGATGGTAGGGTTGAGTGATGGTAGGGTTGAGTGATGGTAGGGTTGAGTGATGGTAGGGTTGAGCGATGGTAGGGTTGAGTGATGTTGGGTAGAGTGATGGTAGGGTTGAGTGATGGTAGGGTAGAGTGATGGTAGGGTTGAGTGATGGTAGGGTTGAGTGATGGTAGGGTAGAGTGATGGTAGGGTTGAGTGATGGTAGGGCTGAGTGATGGTAGGGTTGAGTGATGCTAGAGTTGAGTGATGGTAGGGTTGAGTGATGGTAGGGTTGAGTGATGGTAGGGTTGAGTGATGGTAGGGTTGAGTGATGGTAGGGTTGAGTGATGCTAGGGTTGAGTGATGGTAGGGTTGAGTGATGCTAGAGTTGAGTGATGGTAGGGTTGAGTGATGGTAGGGTTGAGTGATGGTAGGGTTGAGTGATGGTAGGGTTGAGTGATGGTAGGGTTGAGTGATGCTAGGGTTGAGTGATGGTAGGGTTGAGTGATGCTAGAGTTGAGTGATGGTAGGGTTGAGTGATGGTAGGGTTGAGTGATGGTAGGGTTGAGTGATGGTAGGGTTGAGTGATGGTAGGGTTGAGTGATGCTAGGGTTGAGTGATTAATGCTAGGGTAGAGTGATGCTAGGGTTCAGTGATGCTAGGGTTGAGTGATGGTAGGGTTGAGTGATGGTAGGGTTGAGTGATGCTAGGGTTGAGTGATGGTAGGGTTGAGTGATGGTAGGGTTGAGTGATGCTAGGGTTGAGTGATGGTAGGGTAGAGTGATGCTAGGGTTGAGTGATGCTAGGGTTGAGTGATGGTAGGGTTGAGTGATGGTAGGGTTGAGTGATGGTAGGGTTGAGTGATGGTAGGGTTGAGTGATGGTAGGGTAGAGTGATGCTAGGGTTGAGTGATGGTAGGGTTGAGTGATGGTAGGGTTGAGTGATGCTAGGGTTGAGTGATGGTAGGGTTGAGTGATGGTAGGGTTGAGTGATGCTAGGGTTGAGTGATGGTAGGGTTGAGTGATGCTAGGGTACAGTGATGCTAGGGTTGAGTGATTAATGCTAGGGTTGAGTGATGGTAGGGTTGAGTGATGCTAGGGTTGAGTGATGGTAGGTTGAGTGATGGTAGGGTTGAGTGATGGTAGGGTTGAGTGATGCTAGGGTTGAGTGATGGTAGGGTTGAGTGATGGTAGGGTAGAGTGATGCTAGGGTTGAGTGATGCTAGGGTTGAGTGATGGTAGGGTTGAGTGATGGTAGGGTTGAGTGATGCTAGGGTTGAGTGATGGTAGGGTTGAGTGATGGTAGGGTAGAGTGGTGCTAGGGTTGAGTGATGCTAGGGTTGAGTGATTAATGCTAGGGCAGAGTGATGCTAGGGTAGAGTGATGCTAGGGTTCAGTGATGCTAGAGTAGAGTGAAGCTGGGGTTGGAATAATGATGGTAGGATGCAGTAATGCTAAGGTTCACTGATGGTTGGGTTCAGTAATGGTGGGGTTCAGTGATGGTAGGGTGAAGTAATATTAGGTTTGCATTGACTATAAGTTAGCTCGAACAACTGAAGTTTTCAAGCGAAAATTTGTAGAGCATGACAGAATGAAAATAACATGAGAATGCTCTTCGCCATGGACATGGCAACAGCCTTTTTGAACATCCATCATCGATATAGCATAATTATTGGAACCTGACATAATCAAACAAATCCTTAAGATTTCTAAAAGAACAGTTAACTCATTTCTTAACCTAAATGAACACCATCTGCAAAAAAAAAAAAAATCAAACTGGATTTACCACATATTTCTCTTTTAACATCTACGGAGTTAGAACAAGCACTATTAGCTAATCACAATTAGATACTTATATCCAAGATCTCATCATACTTAATTATATCATATCAATTAACTAACAAAAAAAATAGTGACCCTCGTTAAGACGGTAAGGTTACGGTCCTCGCCATACGGTAAATCAATGACAAGAAGTCGATAAGAGCAGTGGAGAAGCCGGAGACTTTATCACCCGGATCTCTGTGTGCGAGACGGGGGCGTGATGGACCACTGGCAGACCAGGCTCTCCTTGGTCCCCTGGCTGAGACAGGAGAACATAGAGCAAACACCTGACTACAGTAGCTTGTCAGGCGGAAGGCGTTTAACAAATGGAAGACATTAAACAACCCCTCAGGAAAATGTGTGAAGTGATGATATATACATTATCCTTGGGGACAGGGGAGAAAGAGCACTGTCCATGTATTCCCTGCGTGCCAGAGAAGGCAAGGACAAGGGGCGGGAGTGGGTGGCTGGAATTCCTCTCTTCCTGTATTACTTTCGAAAATAAAGAACAGAACAAGGAACCAAGTGAGGATTTTCCCTCTGAGGCTCTGTCATCTGCTTTTGACGCTACTTCGTTCACGCAGGAAATGGCAGGAATGTATGAAAAATCATATATATATATATATATATATATATATATATATATATATATATATATATATATATATATATATATATATATATAATCGCCTTTTCCGCCTGAGCGGCGTAGGATGAGGAAAAAACGAACAATAGCCTCATTTGCATACATCCACTCGAACATATTATGTACAATGTACCGGGACCACAGAGAATACCACTCACAGCCAAACCTTAGAGACTTCAACCTCAAATGTTTCACATGCCCAATGACAGCAAAACCTCCTCTCTTATACCACATTCATCTATATCATTCTGTTCCATGCACGCATCTCACCCTCATGCCTGTCTAAGCCCCGATATCCCAAAGCTTTTCAGACTACTTTCCAATTGATCCCTCCACTTCTGATACATAGATCCTACTGGTTAATCCTTCTTCGTTCATCAAAGTATCTGGGCCATCTCAACATAACCTGGTTGTCCTTCTCAGTCAGTCAGACAAAGTTTGCTACCACACCTCCTATGTACACCGTCACTCTTTATGCGGTTAACCCGCTTCACCAAAGATCCTCCTCAGGCACTTCATTTCGAAGACGTCTGTCCTCAGCGTTACCGTCTCTGTGTTTACTCCATGCATCACTGTCGGGACTCATGTACCTTCAATCGTACCCATCTATGCCAATGTCTCTTTTAACACTCTTCTTTATGCATCAAGGACCTCAACATCCTCTCCCACCCCCTTGCCTCACTTTAGCCCCATGGTTCAATTCACTGCCATGTTCACTGGCAAAGTATCTAAAACACTCCACTTCCTCCAGGTCCTTCCCATTCATACTTAGACTCAATTCATCCTGTCTCGCTTCCCTTCTGCGTCTCAGTACTTTATCTTTATACTTATTCATTTTCAATTTTCTGTCTTCTCACACTCTAACAACCTTGTGTTTATCTCTGGAGTTTGCCTACTAAAAATGCGTCACCTGCAAATAACATCTGGTTCACCTTCCATGCCTTTCCAACTCCAAGGGCACAGCAGACCTGCCGCTCGCTCACACTCAAACCCTGGCATTCAGCCTCCCTCACCACCCCATCCACACATGAAGATTAAACAGCTACGGGTACATCACACATTCTTAACGCAGTCCCACCTTCACCAACACTCCTCCCTTCCTTCTCGCACACATACCTTCCTCTCACAGGTAAAAACCCCTTCAGTAACTTTCTATTTACCCCATACATCCGGACCGCTTCCACAGGGCCTCTCCTTCAGTCCTGCCATATGCTTTCTCTAGATTCCTAAATGCCACACACAGCACCCATTTTCTCTAACGTATCTCACACATATTCTTGAAAGCAAACGTAAGAAAAGCAATAGAGTTTCACATCCAGTAAGTTTACTTTGATGATGATTAAATGTTTTGAATTTCTTTGTATCATAGTTCCAGTTGTGGGAAATAAGTAAGGGTAAGATCTTGGGAGTAAGAAAAGGAAAACGGGTTGGGTGAGGGAGTATAAGGGTGTAAGGGATATGGACAGTACAGTTACAGAGTTCAGAAAAAGCTGATTTTCTCTTAACCTCTCTCCTAATCTCCGTCAATCTGCCTATATCAATCTCACTCAACTTTTACCCGTTTCTCCTTCATACTCTGTCCCTTCCCTCAACCCCTCTATCTCTGTCTTTTGATGATTACCTATTTGTGCAAGACGAGGAGGGATTATCAAATTATGCATCCCAGAGTCCTATTTCGTGACGAGATGCTCCATCTCTCTCTCTCACTCTGGCAAAATCTCGTCGTAGGTGCTCATAGAGAGAGGCAGGTGCATACATTCATCTACCGTCCTGGGTAAAGATGGAGCATTTCCTTCACCCGTAAAAATATAGGGACGTCTTCGTCCTCTCGTAATGACAGGCAGTCCATACAACGCACACAACAAAAGTCCTTAAACGGAGCGGCGCGCTTATCTCTCCTGGGAATCATCATCAGATGTTATTCCCAGTCCCCCCCATTAAGGGGCAGGGGACTGACTGCTTCCCAAGTTATCAGGATCATCTCCCCCAGAAGCTCGACTTTTAGAAACAAGACAGAGCCGCATTAGTATTATGGCAACATACCATTGGTGGGATGCGGCATGGAATGTACTGGAAGTAAGACGCGTCTCAGAGTTTTATCTTCTTATTTTATTTCTTCTCTTACGTAAGTGGAACAGTCAACATACGTGATACGAGATATGTACATCCTGGACTCCGCGGGTAGTTTATCTATTTTTTTTTTTTTTTTCAAATCCTTTGGCTTGTTCGAACACGTACACGTTTGTGATAGGAGAGACATTTGTGGTGCTTCTGCCGGAGTTTGGTAGCCTGTCGGGGGCGTTAAGATGCCTGAGGTAGCCCGGCTTGCACATTCAAGCGACACGCTCGAACCAAAGCTCCGGTCTTCTTCTAAAATGTGGGACGACTGCGCTTTGGGAGGTGCATTCTCCCCGCGTCGCTACATCTCACGCGATGGTTAATGGGGTTTACTGCAGTCCGCTCTTGTGGGGTTATGACGCTTCTTTATCAGAGGTTTGCACGGTGCCTCTGATAACTCGAGGGGGGGTATGAGCAAAGTGGAGCACTGGAAGAAAGGGAAAAGTTGATTTAACGATGCGGTAAATTGAAGCGTGTGAAAATACGTATGACAGAAAACTACGATTTGATCTGCGTAAAGTTTCCTAATTCTGGTTCTCATATTATCGTGTTATCTTTATTATATCCAAGTATGCCAGAGGTTTCGTTAACGCTAAGCAAGAAAGGAAATTTATTGAAACTGTAATTAATTACGAAAAGGTTTGGATACAGAGGGGTTGGCAGCACGAACCTCATGATGTCGAAACCCAATTTGGCTTTTGAAATTATGGGAGATCGACCCTGGGAACCCCATTTCTCCTCTAGCACCTGATACCGCAGATAAGTTTAGATCTCTTACAACGTTCAGAGTTCTGAGGTAAGAACGGACCTCTTATCACATTTTAAAGCATCTGAAGAAAGAGTTAGACAATCCTTTTATAGCATTTTAAGGATCTTAGATAAGGCCAGACAACTGGGTGCTTATCTCGCCGTCGGTTCAGGTGGCAGCCACCTGAAGCAAGGGACAGTTGTAACCTTGAGGAAATAAATGCTAAACACGGAGTCCTTCAAGGGCTTGTGTTGGGTCCGCTGCACTGGGGCAGACACGGCTTCCTCAATCAACTAGTGGCGATCGAAGTGGTGAGGTAGTGATGTGGAGTGGGCAGGGACACTCTGTGTACAGATCACTGATCTGGACTTTCAGTTCATCAAAGAAAATTATGAAAGACATAGATCTCTACTAAGATGGCACGCGATTATCTACTTCTTAAGGAGGTTCGCATAGTTAAAACTTCATAACTGCGAAGCGATACTTCAAAGAGGTCGAACTCACCCATTTACGAGGCTAATACTGTTTACCGTAATGGGATTTGGGCTAGATTCTCTCATCGTTGGTGTGACATGTGAAAGTAAGTGACAGTGCTTATTCCTCGTGGTATCAGAAATGTCTGCACTTCTAAAGCAAACGATTAACCATCGACAGAGCAGAATATACAATCAAAATGACTATGGTCACTTCACGAGAAAAAAAAAAAAAAGGAAGGAAAGAAAAAGTAGCTCTTGTTTTCTTTCGTCTCAATTGTTGTGTCATGGCTGTCATGACCAGTCCCGACTGTTGTGTCATGGCTGTCATGACCAGTCCCGCCTGTTGCGTCATGGCTGTCATGACCAGTGGAGCAGGTGTGACACACAGGGCCGCCACCACCCGAACAATGACAGCCCAGCAGGGCTTTTGTTGGTGGCCCCGGCGACGGTCGGCAGTGAAAGTCCCTTACTTTTGGACACAGTCACCTTGTTCACGGACACAACACGGACGTACTGAGGGTGGCTGAAGCAAAGAGGAATTGCATTCGCTAAGGTTAACAACGAATGCACGATAGCAGGCTACTTTCACTAACCTCTAATATACACTTGGTCGGGGATAGACATACTTGGTGTACTTTCTCTCCTCTTGTGCACTTGTGCACCTTTCTTAGTGTTCTCCTAATTACTACATTGGTGTATTTTCCTGAGAGTTTTTTTTTAATTATTACAGTTGTGTGATTTCCTTAATGTTCTGTTAATCACATTTTTGTACAACCCTTATCGTTCTGTTTGATATGACGTTTCTATACTTACCCTCGAGTTATATTCATAATCGCATCTATGTATTCTGCCTCTTGTCAAATTCATTAGCGCAATCGCGTACCGTCCTTCGTATCACACTCTCACAATTTCAGTACCGGGGTAGATAATTAAGGCGAGAGATCTTAAGGAAAACTACACAGACATAATTTCCTTCGTATTGTATATTACGATTCAAGCAACGCTGATTGTTATCGAAGGTCAAACACCTTGCAGTTGGTCACGGTGTGTCAGACGGTGTTAACCTAGCTATCGAGGTTATCTCGGGTCAGTGTGGCCTTGACACATGTCATACTTATGAATAATTATCATCTCTTTGTTTACGGTATCTCGTGTCATATTGACATTTACTTGCCAGTCGTTGCTTGTACGTATATTCTTTAGAATAATTTCACCAATGTTACATATGAACATAGGATAGAGTAAATAACGAATAGATGCCTAAATGGTTAGAAAAATCACACACACACACACACACATATATATACATATATATATATATATATATATATATATATATATATATATATATATATATATATAAATATAAATATATATATATATATATATATATATATATATATATATATATATATATATATATATATATATATATATATATATATATATATATATATTTATGCTTATTCTACTTTGTCGCTGTCTCCTGCGTTAGTGAAATAGCGCAAGGAAACAGACGAAAGAATGGCCCCAACCACCCACATACACATGAATATACATACACGTCCACACACGCACATATACATACCTATACATTTCAACGTATACATGTATATACATACACAGACACATGTACATAATTCATACTTGCTGCCTTTATCCATTCCCATCGCCACCCCGAAACACGAAATGACTAGCCCCTTCCCCCCGCACGCGCACGAAGTGGCGCTAGGAAAAGATAACAAAGGCCACATTCGTTCACTCATTCTCTAGCTGTCATGTAATAATGCACCGAAACCACATCTCCCTTACCACATCCAGGCCCCACAAAACTTTCCATGGTTTAGCCCAGACGCTTCATATGCCCTAGTTCAATCCATTGACAGCACGTCGACCCCAGTATACCACATCGTTCCAATTCACTCTATTCCTTGCATGCCTTTCACCCTCCTGCATGTTCAGGCCCCGATCGCTTAAAATCTTTCTCACTCCATCATTCCACTTCCAATTTGGTCTCCCATTTCTCCTCGTTCCCTCCACCTCTGACACATATATCTTCTTTGTCAGACCAAACAAATTTAAAACACCCTCCTCAGCTCTCTCAACCACACTCTTTTTATTACCACACATCTCTCTTATCCTTTCATTATTTACTCGATCAAACCACCTCACATCACATTTTGTCCTTAAACATCTCATTTCCAACACATCCACTCTCCTCCACACAAACCTATTTATAGCCCACGCCTCACAACCATATAACATTGTTGGAACCACTTTTACTTCAAACATACCAATTTTTGCTTTCCGAGATAATGTTCTCGCCTTCCACACATTTTTCAACGCTCCCGGAACTTTCGCCCCCTCCCCCACCCTGTAATTCACTTCCGTTTCCATGGTTCCATCCGCTACCAAATCCACTCCCAGATATCTAAAACACTTCACCTCCTCCAGTTTTTTTTTTCCATTTAAACCTATCTCCCAAATGACTTGTCCCTCAACCCTACGGTACCTAATAACCTTACTCTCAGAATAAAAAACTATTTAAGAGAGAGGTTTGGCAATAGGAAGAGAGAGCTGTAGAGGGTGTGCTGAAATGATTTGGGCATGTGGAGAGGATGATTATGAGGGTACTCACGAAAGTGGACATAACAAGATAAGGGGAAACTAAGAAGGAGGTAGAGGGATGGAGTGAAGGATGCTTTGAGTGCTGGAGTCCTAGACGTGCAGGAGGGTGTGAGGAGTGAAGGATGCTTTGAGTGCTAGGGTTCTGGACGTGCAGGAGGGTGTGAGGCGTGCAAAGGATAGAGCGACTGAATGATACGAAATATAGGAACGACGTTCTCTTAATTGCCTGATTCAAGACATATGAAGCGGTCAGGGGAAATTTGGGAAGGTCTTCCAAGAAAGGGTTTGGATAGGAGGGCTCTAGTTTCAGTGCATTATACAGGACAGCTAGGGTAGATGTCAACATATGAGTACATTCTTGATATATATATATATATATATATATATATATATATATATATATATATATATATATATATATATATATATATATATATGCTTCAAGCCGAAAACTAAGTTAGCGTAAAAGAGATTAAGAGAAGTGAAATGAATTGGCAGTATCCTGGCGAGTGGAGACAAAAACAAGCGGACGAAGTGTCGGTCGTGTGCTGGTCGGCCAGATAACCTTTGGCAGCGAAGCTCCGCTGACACACCTCTCTCCCAGCGAACACCCGCTTTATTATGCGCCAGTTTATCGGTTCGTGGAGATGCATTGGCCAAAAAGGATTATCGAATGTTCCACGCTGCTGAATTTCCAAAACTCTTTAGAGTACATTTAGTGCTTCATGGCTGCATCATGTCTCATGAAATTTGTTTACGGAGCGAAAAGTGTGATGGCTAAGTATGTTCTCCTGTCACAGGGATGCTTAGCGTCCTATTCTCTGCCGCTCCTGAACATCAGTTTGACGTCAGTCCTCTGATGCATCTCCCGACTCTCCTCGTTGTTGCCAATACAATATTTCTTCCCATCTCATAACATCAGTGGCACGATCAAGTCCTCTGAAGAATAAGCGTATAATTCCAAGTTCCTTGGGTGACTCCTTGGCGCTCTCTAGAGACCTCAATTTTCCCGCTCCCTGGGGCTTCCTTCTACTGACTGTGTGGTCTCCATTGGTGAGCAGCTCCCTGAGGTTTACTGCTGCTGCTCCCTGAAGCCTCCACCTGCTTATCCCTGGGACCTTCATTTGCCGCTCCATGAGACTTCCGATTGCTGCCCCCTGGAACCTTCACTTGCTACTCCCTAGGACCTCCAATTACTGCTCCCTGGGACCTCCATTTGCTGCGTCCTGTGGTCTCGACTTTTTGCTCCCTGGAACCTCCAATTACTGCTCTTTAGGACTTCCACTCGCTGCTCCCTAGGACCTGTTCTTGTTGACGCCTCCCGATCCTTCTTATTGCCCCGTGGAATCTTCCCTCGCTCCTACGATGCTTTCAGGACCTCCACTCGTATTTTCATGGGATTTCTATTTGCAGCTCCTACAGTTACCCTGGTGTTGCTTCTTGGGACATCTATCTATTTATCGATCCCTGGGACGTCCATTCACTGCTCTTGAGAAACCTTCACTTACTGGTTCCTGGGACCTCCACTTCCTTGGACAAGGTAACAGAATACTTGGTTTCATAGCTAGATGCATCAACTGTAGAATGAGTAACATAATACTCACTCTCTACGACGTTATGGCCAGACCTCACTTGGAATACGCTATTCAGTTCTGGACGCCAAACTTGATGAAACACAAAGAACTAAAACATATTCAGAGAAGAGCAAAAAAAAAAAAAGAAAAAGAAAAAAATTCTGTCGCTCAAAAATCAGTATTAAGAAATAAACACACATCTATGACTGTGCTCTCTAAACAGCGTCGACTTTCAGGATGTCTAAGAAAAGTTTCCACAAGACTAAATAATTTCGACGACAAAACACTTAGAAATGCTTCACATTCGACAGAGATTCAACAACAAGAAATAAAATGAAAAGTGCAAGGACTATCAATGCCTTCAACTAAGGCTGAACAAATACTTCTCACACATCGATTTCTAACAAACACATGTGTTTCAAGAAAGAAAAACGGACATGTGAATTCAATACCTCGAAATCTAACCTTTTTTTGTTTGTTTGTTTTAGTTTTGAGTCTCCTCCCTGGAGAACCCTGCTGCAGTCACAGTTGGGAAGTTTTCCTCTTTACAGTTTCTTCTATTAAATTTCTATGGCAATATAACCTCTCCATCCCACGCCATGTTCCCTCTCAAGCCATTTTCCTGCCGGCTGTTGAGCCAGATGGAGTGGTGAGTTGAGGAAGTCCATTCTACTTAATCATCCTGCCTCGACCAAAAACAAGATTATGACCTGAGGACGAAACGACTACTACTACTTCAACTACTACTATTATCATTACTACTACTACTACTACTGTCCTCCAGTAGATAAGCTCGTCAGATTTTCCTGCCCATGTACTTCCTATTAAGTTTCTCACAGGCATATCCTCTCTTTGCTTTCACTGTCCTTGTGTCCTACTGTGATGTGGTCACGGGGCACCTCGGGGGTCCTGCTGGCAGGACAAAACTCACTGCCACTGAGCCCTTGAGTTGTGGCTGTTCTTTGTAGGTGTCCAGCGGCCTGCATGACGAGTTAAGGCTCGAGTGCATGGTCTTGCCTAGTCATGAGGCTCCAGTTAAAACCCTAAGAACAAGTCCTACAAAAAATTAGGTGTTTAGGGTTAAAACCCTGATCACGTCTCCCTTTCAGACGTAAGAGGACAGTGCAAAGACTACTACATTGTGGCTGCAAGCATTCAGGAGACGTCTTCAGAGGCTATATACACACCCTTATGACAAAGTCTGGCTCGTGTCCAGTCAGTGCTGGATAGCACTGTCTGGAATACATCTACAGTTTCACGAGATGATGAGAAATGAAAGGAAATTTTCTAGACGTAAGAGGTGACAAGGTCTCGAGAATATAATGTCGGCTTAGAACTTAGTTTGATCACGTTTAAAGTTACAGACAAAGGCTACGCTCGTCTAAACTGGTTCCTTCATCCCCTTCCTCGCCGCACACACACACACACACACACACACACACACACACACACACACACGACACACACACACACACACACACCACACCGTCCGTGAGTTCTGTCTTCTGTCGCTACTGCTGTCTTGTTGCTGACTGCTGCTTAAAAACCCTTTTGCTTTTTTTCCCCCCTCTACTCCTCCACCACCACTCGTCCCTTTCAACTACTTTCATCGGCGGCACACATTCCAAGGTCACTCCTAGCACGAGAAGCAAGTCATGTGTACTCACTAGACGTTATAATTTCCCCACAAGTCTTCCTTCACTCACTATTTAACAATATTTCTTCCCCGCCTGACATTGACTACCTTGGCAGGTCCTGTGAAATGTGAGAGGCTCGAGAGGAGGAGGAGGAGGAGGAGGAGGAGGAGGAGGAGGAGGAGGAGAAGGAGGAGGAGAAGGGGGTTCAATATATCAACTTTTCCACGCGAGGAATTTGATATAAAAACATCCACGGATCTCAGGTAGAGGTAGAGAACTTTTCGTCTTTTCGTCCTTTCAATCTTATAAAGCACCTCTCGTCTTATTCTTCTCCATGTAACCACAAGTGGGCGGTAAAACTGGACACACACACACACACACACACACACACACACACACACACACACACACACACACACACACGTCTATTGTGATGAACACGGATATAAGCGCCCTTGCCACCCAAGGTTGTCCCACTTACCTGCAGACCAGTGGGTGTGGACTGTATTCCGCTCTGGCCTATACTGCCTTGGCTTGACCACAACGGCTTGGTTTTCTTAACCTTATCCGCTTGGATCGCTGAATCTTTCGGCGGTCGTCCCTTTTCTGGGCTGTGCTGACGTGGGACGGGACGAGACGGGACGGGAGCAGCTTCTGTTATCTTATTCTGTCAATTGTTGTCGCTCCTCTGACGTGTGGGCTCGGGGAATCCCCCTTCAGTGATGCCCGCTGCAAAGTGAGATAAGATTGTGTTGCTGTTACGAAATATATGACTCTCTTATAATGCAGGTGACGCAAGTAAAAAGATCGTGGTTGTTTATGGTGGAAGATCCGGTCCTATTACAGAGCAGGAAACACACACACACACACACACACACACACACACACACACACACACACACATATATATATATGTATATGTATATATACAAATTGGAGGTGGAAAGATGGAGTGAAAAAGATTTTGAGTGATCGGGGCCTGAACATGCAGGAGGGTGAAAGGCGGGCAAGGAATAGAGTGAATTGGATCGATGTGGTATACCGGGGTTGACGTGCTGTCAGTGGATTGAATCAGGGCATGTGCAGCGTCTGGGGTAAACCATGGAAAGTTCTGTGGGGCCTGGATGTGGAAAGGGAGCTGTGGTTTCGGGCATTATTGCATGACAGCTAGAGATTGAGTGTGAACGAATGGGGCCTTTGTTGTCTTTTCCTAGCGCTACCTCGCACACATGAGGGGGGAGGGGGATGGTATTCCATGTGTGGCGAGGTGGCGATGGGAATGAATAAAGGCAGACAGTGTGAATTGTGTGCATGGGTATATATGTATGTGTCTGTGTGTGTATATATATGTGTACATTGAGATGTATAGGTATGTATATTTGCGTGTGTGGACGTGTATGTATATACATGTGTATGGGGGTGGGTTGGGCCATTTCTTTCGTCTGTTCCCTTGCGCTACCTCGTAAACGCGGGAAACAGCGACAAAGCAAAATAAATAAATATAAATAAATATAAATATATATATATATATATATATATATATATATATATATATATATATATATATATATATATCATGGACACAGCCACTGCCACTCATGATCTATTGCTTACGTTCTCGTACACCTAAACCAGGTGTGTGGTGAGATCCCTGACCACCGTGTGTGGTAGGTCCCTAGTTAGTGTGTGGTAGCGACCCTGACCTATGTGAGAGTGTGATGAGATCCCTGGTCAGTGTTTGGTATGGTTCTTGGTCAATATGTGGTAGGGTTCTTAGCCAGGGTGCATAGTAAGGTCCTTCACCAGTGAGTAGTAAGGTCCTTGAACAGTGTATAGTAAGATCCATAGCCAGTGTGTAGGTAGTAAGGTAACTGACTAGTGTGTAGTAAGGTCCTTGGCCTGTGTGTGTGTGTGTGTGTGTGTGTGTGTGTGTGTGTGTGTGTGTGTGTGTGTGTGTGTGTGTGTAGTAAGGTCCTTGATCAATGTGTGTAGTAAGGTCCTTGACCAGTGTGTAGTAAGGTCCTTGGCCAGTGTGTGTGTGTGTGTGTGTGTGTGTGTGTGTGTGTGTGTGTGTGTGTGCGTGTGTGTAGAAAGGTCCTTGACCAGTGTGTACTAAGGTCCTTGGCCAGTATGTGTAGTAAGGTCCTTGGCCAGTGTTCAGTGTGAGCGACAGCAATCCTATGTCTTTAACCATTACTTTTGACAAACGTTTTCATCGCTCCGCACCATCCATACGTCGCGAGCATTTCCTATAACGACGTGAGAAGAGGTCGATGGCATTTTACGATTATGGCTAAGATTCTCGTAAGTAAAGATGAGAAGAAAAGATCAGTCATTTATAACTTTTACATCGAATCTATATTTTTCCCTTTGGGAATCGGAGGGGGTTCGCATCCCTAAGGAACACATCGTGGATTCCATGGCAACGAAGACTTCGCCTCCCAAGAGGAAGATCTGTAACGCTTTAGCTTGAATGAGGCGAGGCGCTGTTTCTTCAACAGGAGTCTTAAGTTATAGAACGAGTTGTCGACTACAGTGGTTGAAAGCGGTGGAACCGTAGATACGTTTAAGAACAAACTTGATAAATATTTCGCTCCAACTCCGAGACTTACATGATTTAAACTTCAGTCACACTGACATTGTACAGGTTTTTCACTTTAGAATCATTTCTATACCTTCTAACCTGTACTACACTAATCTGTGAGTTTCTTATATCTCCCGCTATCACATACACAACCTAGAAAGGACCCAGTGATCTGTTGCTGTTTGATTTTCCATGTATTCCTTCGTATAGAACCAATAAGCTTCCTGTAATATCTACCGAAAGTCTACATCTACAAAAGCAAAAAAGGCATAAGTTTGAATAAAGTTCCCAAAGGTGGTCAAGTATGTTGTTCGTGCATGATATCATGCAAACTCTTCGTGCAAGCTCTTCATGTCAGCTGTTTGTACCAGCTTTTCCTGTTGGCTGTTCGTGTTGGCTGTTCCTTTTTTTTTTGCACGTTGTTTTTGTAAACTATTCGTGCAACCTGTTTGTGGGTGCTGTTTGCGTCCAATCCATATCTGCGATCAAATAATTCGCCTGGTGAGAGATTGCAGTCTTCCTCGACCTCCTAGAGTTGTTTACTCTAAGACGATCCCCTGATTACAAACCTATAATTTTCCTTGAGCTGAACTGAGCTTCATCGCTCGTAAACTTCCATCCTGATTCGTGCAGGTACGGACTGAGAGGAAGGGGGGAAATCATACAGTGACCACGGTCATGTCAAATCAAACAGCTGACAAGTAAAATTAAATGCATCTCTTCATTAATAGTAGATATGGCAACGGGTAACTGGTCGCTCCCCCTTTTTTTTTCCCTCTCTCTCTCTCTCTTCCCCGTCTTAGATAATGGATACGTCTAGTTAACTCACCATAGAGCCACTGGGCAACTGGGCGCGCTCAGCATGCCAATTAATCTTTAAGTACACCCTGATTTGTTCGAACGGTATATGGACTCTGTCTAACCATAATTACATTGCGTGTCTTGACATAATGTTAATCCCTGGTGGATACAACATCTTATTTTCCCAGAGAAAGCGAGCACTCATTATGAAAACGTACACTGCATAGCACAAAAAAAGAAAAAAAAAAATTAAAGACCAGTTTTCTTTTGTCCCTATCGTTCAAGTTTATAGATAATTGTGAAGGAAAGAGTCGGTGGGAGAAAGTCTTAAGAACGGTTGTCTTCGGATCAGCAAAAGATTACATGTGGTCTCGTCTGACACATTGAACCAATAGGAACGATGTCCTTTTTTTTTTCCTCCTCCTCCTCCTCCTCTCCCCTGTCTAGTTTGCCCCTCTACAGCTGACAGGTAGTTTGTCTGTTGTTACATTGTTCCTTTGTCTTACGTCTAGTAGGAGAACACCTGCTCTTTGATTTGTGTCTATTGTTGGAACCCTCCTCCGGCTTGTTGCCTGTTAACCTCCTCTGAGATGTATGTTCCCACATTTTGATATCTATATGAAAGTACCTCCTCCCTCCCTCCCTTCTCTCTCTCTCTCTCTCTCTCTCTCTCTCTCTCTCTCTCTCTCTCTCTCTCTCTCTCTCTCGGTGACTGGCAACCCACCTTTTCAGGCTGCTTTGTTGTCCAAACAACTTAAAGACTGTTAGCTTGTGTGATTTTTACGCTCCTCTTCTTGGCTCTGAGTTTACATCCCAGTTCTTGCCTTTCCAACCTTCACATCCATTTCATACTTCGTCTTCGATGCTGTGTTTTAACTTGAAAATAAAAAAAGTTGCTAAGGCGGGTTTTATCTCCGTTACTACTCACTCTCACAAGAGAGAGAGAGAGAGAGAGAGAGAGAGAGAGAGAGAGAGAGAGAGAGAGAGAGAGAGAGAGAGAGAGAGAGAGAGAGAGAGAGATTCCATCAAGGAAAAAGAAGACCCCGAACCAGGTTGACGAACCGGTCATTTTTGATAAGAACGTCCTCATTATCAACGGTGTGGGGCCCTTCATGCATATCTTCGATGGCTGGATAAACTCTCGCGTGTGTGTGTGTGTGTGTGTGTGTGTGTGTGTGTGTGTGTGTGTGTGTGTGTGTGTGTGTGTGTGTGTGTGTGTGTGTTTTCAATACATGTGTGATGGTGAGAGGAAGGAAGTGTTGGAGGGGAGGAGGGGAGACAGAAGAAGATGGGGAGAAAAAGTCCAGAGTCGACACTGGAGCTATACCAAATGCTATGATGGCCCAGAGCCGAGGGAGAGAGTGGTATGGGATAAAGAGAGTGAGGGATAAGAAAACGGGGATTGAGAAGATGAGGAAAATAAAATAACTGAGTCAGATATTGTCAAAGTTGCAGTTTTACACTGCTGGGGTACCTGAAAACTCCCGAGATCTCACGTAGAGGCTATAAAAACGTGTTATTTATTACGTGGCAACAGTGCAAGTGGGGTCTGAGAAATGGGGTGTACGTGTTGCCATAAACAGCGTAAGCCAGGTGTACGATGGCGTTCATCGCGCATCCTCGCACGATCGGTGACGTCATCCCTGTCAACACGTCGTGACGTCATAAACTTGTGTGAGCCAGGTGTACGATGACGTTCATCACGCACCTTTACACGATCAGTGACGTTATCGTTGTCAACATGTCATGCTGGGGTAGCGGTTCAGTCTCCCTGACCAACAGGCCAACTCAACCATCCCACAAAGAAAACTGATATATTCTGTAAATATATTCCTTTGAGCACGGAGTCGGCTCTCTGGCTATTCGAAGATTTAAAAGGACAGATGGAATCTTCGTTAGGATACCATTCGTTGGTAGATCAGGATGAAATTTCTGAGACAACACGAACTTTACATTTTCCCCTTTTTTTGTCCTTGAATAACATTGGATATGACCAGCATGCGTTACCAGTCCTTACGTCCATCACGGCAATACTAGCTTCATTGGGATATACCTGACAACACTCAGCCTCTTGAAATCATTCATACAAATGTGTTTTCAAGAGAATATACGCACTTTCCCAACCACACATGAGTGTAAGTCACACGTACTCTGTACATCCTAGGAGGAAATGGTTTTCGGGCACATTTACGAGTGGAAAAGGAACCCCACAGACCTCACTTTTGAAAATCATCTCTGGATAATTAACAGAAGACTGCCTCATGCCCACTGGATCAACATATCTCTTCATATTTCGAAGACTACTAGGTACGTAAAAAACCCTAAATACCTGGATACCTTGAGTACTTTATACAATATTTCTTCCCGTTCCTCAAAAGCTTGATCGTCGTCTTCTCTGCTGTCTTCCATGGGAATGGATTTTCAGTATATTTTACTCCATGTGCGTTATATGTAAAGGAATGACGTCAGACGATCTTTCGTCACATAAAATAAAAAAAAATCCTGTTGTTATGTTATGGTTAAGGTGATGTCTCTTGCCAGCGTCATCATGGCTGTTCATCTCTGGACTTCCATCATCCCTGGGATCTCCACTGGTGGGTTGGAGACACTGAAGGTCTCACCTCCACCAGTGCTGCACAACGCCTCCACCACAAGCTCTGCCGTCAACAACCTCGTGGTACTTCAAGTCCACGACTTACATGATCTGCGCCTCTTTGGTCACACGTAAAGATCACGGGTATATTCCTCCCTTCACATCTTTCTGTCCGCTTTTCTACACTTTACCGCACGCATCTCAGTGTTCTTCGTCTCCTCCATTGTCCCAAACCGCCCATAAATGACCCACTGGTCTGCCGATGTTTGTATTCTCTCGCATCACCATCATCATCATCATCATCATCATCACTAGCATCATCATCATCGCCTCCCATCACCAACACCGTCATTTCCCTACCTCCAACCCCACCCCAGTATTATGATGATGGTGTTATCACCATCATTCTCAGTCCGGTTGATCGTCAAGACCCTCTCATCATCAGGAGGGGTCATCGCGTCGTCATCATCTTCCCGTCTATTATTCAGTCTAATGAACAAACACCTCAGGACCCAAGTCATGGTCACACACCTGTTTGATAGTTTCTGAACTACTCAGCAACGTCTCAGTTCGTCTCTCCCCCTCCTCCCCCACTCCGAGCCACGGGTTTTATCCTTGTCTAACCAGCTCAGAATTTACCTCCCGCCCTCCACAAGATACTCTCGGGAAGGAGTACAAGCGTCCCGGCAGATACCATCTCTGTCGGCTCCTCCCACGTGGACTGGTGTACTAACTGGTCTAACTGGCCCTGGGTCGTGAGAGACTGCGCACTAACTGATGACCACGGCTCACTCCTCCCTCTCTCTCTCTCTCTCTCTCTCTCTCTCTCTCTCTCTCTCTCTCTCTCGAATGTGGTCATTCACGTCTCATCCGAGAAAATTCAACCCTCCATCTGGCACAGGCAAAGATGATGAAGAGGCAAGATATCCGAAATTACCAGAGGAACCATAAATCCCGGTCTCGATGTGGCGTATTTTATCTTATTCTCTCTTCCTCTCATTTTTTTTTCTCTCCCTGCCCTCTCTCTCCCTGAGACGCTCTGACCAGGTGTGTGACAGAAGGGAGAAGAGGTAGGTATCAAGATGGAGAGAGAGAGAGAGAGAGAGAGAGAGAGAGAGAGAGAGAGAGAGAGAGAGAGAGAGAGAGAGAGAGAGAGAGAGAGAGAGAGAGAGAGAGAGTGAGGTGTTTTGGGTGGAAAGATAAGGAGAAGCTAATCAAGAGCCACACACTGATGGAATCGCTGTTCGACACAAACTGAAATTAACGAAGAATTAATTCCCTAAGTCCAAAATCGGAGGAACCTGGATTCAAGTCTTTGCTGGTTTCTTCATTTTGTGCTCGCTACTCCAACAGTCACTCCGCCGTGCTGGCTTGCTCTTCTTGAATTTCTCGTGATAAGTGCTTTCCTTCCTGACACTTCTCGACTCTCAGCCCTACATGTCAATAAAAGAGTCAGTCCCGGAGATGACCTTCTAAATCAAAAGCCAACACCCGTCCATGACATTCGCATCTGTGTAATAAACCCTTGTCAGTGGCGGTTTCAGTGGGTTTGATAAATATCTTTCCTGAAGCCATCTATGCTATATACATTTTCCTCACTGTAGCCGTACTGCTGTAGATCCAAATCAAAGCAATACACATCCCCCAAAATAATGGTCTCTTGCGAACCGAAAATACATCTACCGAAGAGCTGCCAGCCAAGTCCTTGTGCACCGGAGATGGCTGTGGCAATCTGATTCGTCTTTAAATTGCACTCTTGTTACTCTGCGGTCAAAGGTGCTGAACCCCTTGAGTCCTGTGGGAGAAAAAAAAAATGAAATCTGCTCATGCCACGTCCAAAGGAAATGGAAAGAAATCCTGTTAGAATATATTCCAGAGCTGACATTTTTACACTTTCGTACTTCGTGATGCAGCTGGACTACTTTACTTCCAGGGATCTTCCAGAGCTTGGTGTACACTCCCTGCCTCCTCCCTGGAATCTCCTGGATCTACAGTAAGTAGACACTTCCTGCAAGTAAGGGCTTTCCAGAGCCAGGACGATTTCTTAGCGGGCTTTTGTGCTTCCAGACTCCCTAAGCCATCATGGGTGAAGCGCTTAGATGTGTTCCAGGAACAGTATTTGCCTCTCCTGGAGCCACCATGCTGGATTCTCTTCACTGAAGAACCCTGACTGACTGGAAGTGTTTGCGCCATCGCAGTGCAATGGGTGGACTGGAAGTAAGAAAGAGACGTAATAGTTTTTCTCTTGAGGGCAGTAGCTGTAAGTTTCCGTGTGGTGAGCGCTACTAGCCGGCCCTGCCTAACGGAAACATTCCAACATGAATAAGGTAAGCTTAAGTGATTGGGGCCACACGTTTGCCGCAGTGCACAAATAGGTAATCATGGTAAATAATTACACAAGGGGTTTAATAAGTAGGTAGGAAGAATTCAGTTATATGTCCATTTGCTTCGAAATTCAGCTGTACACTTTTCTTGGTTTTCATGTGATATATTGCCTTTTGTATTTCGATTTTCTTTTTCTGCTGCGAATTTAACGAAACTTCACGTGTTCTGTGGATGAATCTATGTCTGGTTGGGTATAATATAATATTTTGGGTTTTATTTACCTAATATTTTGCGAGTCACAAGCAAAACTCCACAAGGTTATATGTAAAGTACGGACGCGCAAAGTACTCGCCGTCCACTGTGTTGTACGAATAGGGGCACTCAACCAAAACGGCCACTTCTGTTACAGACTTTTAGATACGTTCCACTTCTAGAATAACGGGATCTTTCGTACACGTTTACCACGCTCGCAGTACACAAAATCAGTTACTGTAACCCCGCCAAGGAGAGCAAGATATTCTAATTATCCCCTCATACGTCATACGTCGCCCTTGTTTCCCTCCCTCATGCTATTTCCACCTTGAACTAACTCATGCAACATCTCCCGCGCCTCCTGTTCTTGGAGCCTCATAACACACACATACGTGTACATCCTGTATGCCTATCACAGTGAGTACACCGGTATATTCCCCGTATATTCAACGCTGTACTCAGAGGTTGTGTATACCTACCTACGGTACAAAGAGGCTTGCATGATACCCTGTACACTCAACAGAGCACACGAGAAGCATGTGTACACAGTATACCCACCACAGTAAACAGACGTCCGTAAATTTTCAGCATGTAGCTCATGGAATACATATCCACGAAGAAAACTGTAAACTTCAGTATGCCTACAACGCCGCTGATACATCGAAGCGAGATGTATACTTTAGCTACATGGGATATACCTGTCCTCATATATTCCAACCAGACTCATGATTGCAATCAGACTTAAAATCCCAACCGAAGTTTTACATGAAAATCCCACCACGTTGCATACACTTACACCTACACATCCTCGCCACAGTATCTACACCCGCATCCGCTCACAAAATATCGCCAAGAAAAAAGCGTCCTCTCTCTCTTCCCCATCGCCTCATGGGCATAACCTTTACGACAACCATCTCAACCTCTCATTCAACCCATTATCCACAATTACTCATTCTCGCCTTTCCAGCCAACCAGCCACCCGATCTGAACTTTCCAAGTGTCTAATCTCCTTTACACCATCTCGGCAAACTTGTAGACTCTGGCCAGTTCAAATTTGATAAGTGTTGGGAGGTGCTCAGCTGATCTTTCTCTGTCAGGGAGAGATGGAAATTGTGCATGATAGACATATATATATTTTTTTTCTCTTTTAACGAACGATGTAGAAAAAAAATATATCTGTTTATATCTCCAGTTAACTGCTGGAAAGGTAGTTGAGGCTCATACATCATTATCTGTCCGACGAAATGTAAAAGGCAGGTACTGTTCTCGTGGAGAGAGAGAGAGAGAGAGAGAGAGAGAGAGAGAGAGAGAGAGAGAGAGAGAGAGAGAGAGAGAGAGAGAGAGAGAGAGGGGGGGGGGGGGGGAGGGAGGGGGGGCAAGTTCCTGCGTCTGGTAGTGACCTGCATTTCGAGAAGGTTGAGGCAGCGCAGCTGGCAACACCCTGCTACTATCGAATGTCACGTCGCTTTCTAACAAGACCGATGAGTTCACTGCTTACGGTCGGGTCGGTTACTGCAGCTGGTGCTGCTGCCGTCCCAAATGACGCCTGGCAAACTAGATACTAAAACATGCTATACTGAGGACTTAAACCTGGACATATTCTATGGATCAGTGGGTGTGTTGAGGACCTAGTGCTGCTGTGGCATAAAGTACGACGCCCGTCCCGCCCCAGCGTCGAAATTCTTCAGGGTTTGTTGAGGTAATGTGGCTTCGCTTAGCGCTGGGCGCTCACCCCTGCCAACCCGTGTCCATCATTCACTGCGTGATGTATCATCCGCTCCGCTCTCCCTACAGAGATGAATTAGTAAACCATTCTATCATTCCCTTATATCAGAGTCAGGTACTCAGGTGCCATGTTTGAGCTGTGATGGGATTCTGATGAAATTAACACCACTGACCTTCATGGCACACCTGCATAGATCACACGTTGTATACTTTCTCCATACATGCTCAGAACATTCTTGACCTTATGGCAACCGATGTGGCTCACCAGTAGCTACCTTCACAGCCATCCATTGGTACCATGACACATGCATCGCTTCCATGCGACCAAGATTCAATTGGAAAAACTACATCAGCATCATGGAAACCTATCATCATCTATTCCTGAGGGAGTCTGTAAGATTACACCCTGCTGACATGTCCGGGGTCACACCTGCCATTTACAAGGCAAAATGTAGCAAACACACCTGGATTTTTACTACAAGAATACTACGCTGTGCAGGGCCTACCGTAGCAAAGTAAGTCGTGAAATACGCATGCTGAAGGAACCTTATTTCCCTACCATACAACACTTGAAACAGTCCTACATCAGGTAGTTCTAGAAAGGCCTGAAATAGCTGGGTGGTTTGAACGAACAGGCTCCCTTCTTTTCCCAGAATTAATCACCACTTCAGCAGAGCAGTTGCTCAACTTCTTAACAGTCACTTCGCCACCATCTACCAAAGACTCCTTCACCTTGACACCAACTGTTTCCCAGCCCGCTTTCCAGTCCCATCTCACCCACCCAGGCACTCTGCCCATGATGTCACCAGACGCTTACTCAGCCTCAAGGTGAAGCCCTTCACGACACGCAGCGTCTTACATGTGAAACTCTGCGAGGTGTTCTACCCCGAGCTGGCCGGATTCTTCTCTTCCATCATCCACTTTTCTTTCCAGCTGTCAAAATGGCCTGACTGTAGCAAGGCAGCGTATGTTACAAACCCACGATCCTGCCCCTTCTGTCAGAGTCTTGTGTTTTGTTTTCTTCTCGCATTTATTCAACTTTTTTTCTCCCTCCTCGCTATTAGGTTCGCCTTTCATCCAAGATGGCCATGATTGTGAGGGTCATGCTTGACGTCAACTACGGGGATGAGGAAACGCTAATGTCTCCGACTGTGGAGGAGGAGGAGGAGGAAGAGAGTGGCGCTCCGTCACAAGAACAGAACATAATGAACACGAGCGAGGACGGGGCGTCGGGAAAGATGAGGGAACTTGAACTCGTTAATCGCATGAGTGATAACGAGTATGAGTATCTACAGAGAGAGTTGAGTGTAAACATACGTAAGACGTAATCACACTCTCGCTCACACAAGTATGAGGCGTCAAGGAAATGAAGGAGAGGTAAGTGGGTGGGGTAAAATAAAGCTTTTCCGGTGGGAGAGGGATTTTATAGTTCCAGGAGATGACAGTATACAACAGACCATTTATAACATGGAAGATTTGGGAGGGGAAAAAATTGATTTTCTAAACTAAAAGAATTTCTAGTAGTCTAGTTGTCTTAGAGAAGGTAAAAGAGAATGCTTCGTTCACAGTAGGAGAACTGAGAGAAGTGATTGACGAAAGGAAATCAACAACATACCATCTATTTGCCGTTGAGGAAGTAGGTTTCTGTACGACTTGGATGATGTCAACAAAAGTCTGGGTAAAGGAGAAGTGTTATAAAGGAACGCAAAATGAAATGGATAAAGAAAAAAGGGTTAAAATGAACTGATAAATATCTGTACTGTAAAATGTAAGAGAAGAATTTGAGCTAACAAATTTCTGTGTGGTAAATTGTTTTAATACTGAGATGTTTAAAACTGTAGGAAATGAAAATATAAGAATTAGAGATGGGATACTGTGCCTATAAACATCCTCTTCACGTAAAATTCACAAACATTAACTCACATACAACACACAAACATACACCCACATACATATACATTCGCACACAAATATGCATTCACATGCATCCAAACGCATACAAACATGTACATATATGCATACAAACACGCACACAAACATGCATTCACATGCACACATATTCCAACACTAAGATGAACTCATGCTTATACATTCGCACACAATCGTGTGAGTGCGGCTGTCGGCCCACAGTCAACCAAGCTGTTCATCCTCACTTAAGGGATGGTCGATGATATTGGATACAAATACACACATATATGCACTCACATGCGTGTACACATGTACACAAACGTGCAAATACGTTCCTAAAGAAACATGCATTCATATGCATACATGTATGTACACAAAAATGCACACACAACACGCAGGAGGTTTCTACCGACATAACAGGTACAAACTCTCATCCTGTGAATTAAGAATTAACCGTAACGTGAGATTACAAAGGTTTTAAGACTTTTGTGGTAATGTCGAAGCGATTATCTCGAATGGGCGAGGCCTTCACATTTTCTGATGTGTCTTAATTCCCACCGCGCGAATTCCTCCTTTTACCTTTGTGGCAATAACAGTTGCTGGGTTGAGAGAGAGAGAGAGAGAGAGAGAGAGAGAGAGAGAGAGAGAGAGAGAGAGAGAGAGAGAGAGAGAGAGAGAGAGAGAGAGAGAGAGAGAGAGAGAGAGAGAGAGAGAGAGAGAGAGAGAGAGAGAGAGAGAGAGAGAGAGAGAGAGAGAGAGAGAGAGAGAGAGAGAGAGAGAGAGAGAGAGAGAGAGAGAGAGAGAGAGAGAGAGAGAGAGAGAGAGAGAGAGAGAGATATTACCAGACGACCCACCCACTGGCTTTTAACGAGGTTACCTGACGAAGGAACTCGAGGGTCTTTTATTCACCGCTAACATGTACCTTGTTAATGATGACCAACAGACTGGAAATGATCCTCTAAAGTCGTTTCCTGAACAAGCCTGTTGTCTGGAGATTTATGAAAACGGCAGGCAACTTCAGGCCATACTATTCTTTTTAGTTACCCAGTTTATAGAAAGAAGTATTTTCCTTATACAAGTGTGAAATCTTTTACTTCTTTGCTCTGAGCCAACTGTTTCTCGTCACCACGAGGTTATTATATTTCTTTCTATCTTATCAGATAACTCTGTTAGATTTCTTTTATTTTCTTCGCTTTACTAAGGGGAAATTTCTAAAATCTTTACTCCTACAGTTGAAATTCTCCACAGCAATGCCCACATTCTACACTGATCTTGAGCAAAGGTGTACCTGAAGGAGGATACGTGAAGACTTTCTCTGCCCTGGGTATATGTATAACCTGTCCACCATGAGTGCAACCAAAAAACTATTGAGCGTACAAGCACTGGCCAAAGGGGTCTCACCCTGGAGATAATCTATGGGGGAATAATTTATGGCAAGAGTAATTTATGGGGATATTTCATGAGGATAATTTACTGAGATAATTTACGGGCAGCGTGTCAGAACAGCTCAAGTTTTTTTTCGTGTGTGTGTGTGTGCTTTTCAACTGGACGACAGCGGTCAAGCCTCATACCCACCAGCGTTAATTAAACAGAGGCTAATTAATGAAGCCAATGTTCCATCATCTGCAGACAACCTCGCGTCCTGTACATGGCAGTGTCCACCATGGCCCCTTTACGTCACATGAGCACTAAGGGATCGACTGTATCTCAGCGTTACCACGATAACAATGCAGGAGGAGCTTAACAGATAAGGATAAGACACTTCAATGTATTTCAACATAGACTCAGGAAGAACAGAATCTATTTGAAAAAAAAAAAGTGGACCTGGACTCCAGCAGCTTGCTGTGGCAGGTGACACATGATGGACGTATCTGAAAATATCGGGAACGGAGTGTCTGTCTGTCTGTACACGTCGGAGGTTTTTTAAAAGTGATACAAGTGATCGGTCTCCTTAGCCAAAGAGAAAATTCATCAACCGTTCCGTCCTTTGAACTCCTAAACGATAGGTTGAAATACTGCACTTCCTTTAATTTCCAGGGCATAGAGTGGTCAATCAATGAACGTTGTTTCCACCTCAGATGGTCACCATAGCCCATCAATACTTCGAGGAGTGTTAGCCACAACGATCCCCTACTTGTATCTTTTTTTCTTCTTCTTCAAAGTTACGTGAGATGTAAAGTCACAGACATCATGAAGTTGTTTGAGATCCCTTCATGGTGTGACGCTGTCTTGCCCGACCAAGGGCAACGTTCGTGCCTTCCCTGACCCCGGTGTCTGTAATGGTTTCGTGCATTTCATGAGCAGACGGACAGACACTGCCGATGTAGTTCCTGTATTCGAACGTATAACTAATCCTTTACAGGTAATGAACGATGCACTTGTGTCCATCCTTCCTGCTATCTGTATGATTCTCGAGAGGACAGTATATGTTGCCCACGACACAGAATCCTCAAGCGAGTCATTAACTTACCAGAAGAGGCTTTCGCAGTTTCACTGACGACTTGAGATCAGTCGATGACCAAATCTTCGTTGTTATTACGTTTTTCTTCGTCTCTCAACATCTTTTGTGTTGCTAATCATAAAGACACCAAAGACAGTCACAACGTTCTAAATAAGCCTGGGATACTTTGGGATTGGCAGGACTTCTCCGAAGTGTTCTTACAGTTTACCTTGAATACACAAAACGATTCGTCTCTCGTGGATATATTCTTTAGGCATCGAATCGTCTCTCAAAGATATGTACCTCCAGGTACCAAAAAAGATCGTGGAGGACAAAGAGGATCTACGAGTATACAAGGGGTTTAAATGCTTTTCCTTGTGTGTATAAGTAACCTTTACTACTCTCAGTGAACAGGTCAAAGCTGAGTCTCTTGTGCCCATTACATATCTGTCTATGATTACAGCCCTGCAGTATTCATGAGCTCCTCATTCTTCACGTCAGTGCACAGATGAACAGACTCCATCTCTGGTTTATCACCAACTCCCTGTCTGTAGGTCTTACAAAGACATCGTGCTGGATGATCTTTAAAAAGCCAGATCACGCATCTGACACTTGATGTTTCCTTTGTTGGTCACAGACTAAATCAAATTCTCAGGCTTACACGGTGATGCTTCAGTGGGAGCCACACTCCCTGAATGTCCAACAGATGGCAACAAAAACGTGTGAGATACAGTCAGATATCAAGACATTAATAACCTTCTGACAGAATGAAGAGTCGTTCCTCGTGTCACCCGCTGGTTCCATCCACAGACGTAAGACTCTTGGGTAATATTTGGCGTGACCTTTGACCTGATTCTAAAAGGTCAGGTCAAAGATCACGCCAATATATCCATAGGGGGTCGTACAGTCGTGCTTAAAACTCATGCAATCGTCCTGAAGGGCAGCACCTGAAGAAGTCAGTCACAGGTTTTCCTATTCTTACACATTCGCAGCCTATATTTAGACGGTGAATTCTCCTAACAATGAAAAACTGTACATTAATACATTTCTTCACGATACAAAAAGAAAAAAAAATTGCTTATTCACCAGAGCGCAACGATGGAAAAACTAATTCATCCTTAGTCATACTTTAGGAGAAAATCCCTCTGTATCTTTAAATCTACCACAATCCCTCATGTCTTCTGTCATCTTTCATATAAACATCCCTGCACGCACTTCCATGAGTCATGAAATCCCTGTCATGCTTTGTCAGCTCACAAAATCCCTCCCCGACTTCTCACAGTCGTAGGAACACGGTCGTAACTGAGCACCTTGCCTATGATATAACGTTGACTCTTGCCCATCTACTCATGGGATGTCAGTTCAGTATGAAGTTCTATATCTACTCGTATGATCTGCGTTCTTCAGTGTTATGTTGTATATCGCTATATAACACGTTGTAACAACCTCAAGGGTCAAAGTGGCACGCCATCATAAAACGTAAGTGTCGTACTGTTTTGAATAAATGTAAAATAATCGTAGTGCTCATGGGTCGTACCATCGTACTCAAGAATCGTACCATCGTACTCAAGGACTGTACCATCGTATTCAAACTGAGCCATCGTACTCAAGGACTGAACCGTCGTACTCAAGGATCGTACCATCGTACTCAAGGCCTGTACCATCGTATTCAAGGTCTGTACCATCGTACTCAAGGATCGTACCATCGTACTCAAGGATCGTACCATCGTACTCAAGGCCTGTACCATTGTATTCAAGGTCTGAACCATCGTACTCAAGGACTGTACCATCGTACTCAAGGTCTGAGCCATCGTACTCAAGGACTGTACCATCGTACTCAAGGATCGTACCATCGTACTCATGGCCTGTACCATCGTGCTCAAGGACTGTACCATCGTACTCAAGGATCGTACCATCGTACTCAAGGCCTGTACCATCGTATTCAAGGTCTGTACCATCGTACTCAAGGATCGTACCATCGTACTCAAGGATCGTACCATCGTACTCAAGGCCTGTACCATTGTATTCAAGGTCTGAACCATCGTACTCAAGGACTGTACCATCGTACTCAAGGTCTGAGCCATCGTACTCAAGGACTGTACCATAGTACTCAAGGATTGTACCATTGTACTCATGGCCTGTACCATCGTGCTCAAGGACTGTACCATCGTACTCAAGGATCGTACCATCGTACTCATGGCCTGTACCATCGTATTCAAGGCCTGTACCATCGTACTCAAGGATCGTAACATCGTACTCAAGGCCTGTACCATCGTACTCAAGGACTGTACCATCGTACTCAAGGACTGAACCATCGTACTCAAGGTCTGTACCATCGTACTCAAGAATCGTGCCATCGTACTCATAGGACTGTACTATCGCACTCAACGACTGTACAATCGTACTCAAGGTCTGTACCATCGTACTCAAGGATCCTACCATCGTACTCAAGGTCTGTACCATCGTACTCAAGGATTGTACCATCGTTCTGATGGGGGTTACGCTAAGAGACGCAGATACCCAAAGGTCCTCATCATGACAGTCCAATGAGAGAGAGAGAGAGAGAGAGAGAGAGAGAGAGAGAGAGAGAGAGAGAGAGAGAGAGAGAGAGAGAGAGAGAGAGAGAGAGAGAGAGAGAGAGAGAGAGAGAGAATTATTCATTTACTCTCTCTCACAAAAAAAAATCACAATTTCAATTCTAACTCGTATCTAGAAAATGAAGCTTTACATTCTATTTCGCTTTAGTCATGGACCATTACAGCCCCGGTTAATTGGTCGCTATAACTTACAGATGATCATCTGGTAGCGAATGTTTGGGTGGACCCGAGAGAGAGAGAGAGAGAGAGAGAGAGAGAGAGAGAGAGAGAGAGAGAGAGAGAGAGAGAGAGAGAGAGAGAGAGAGAGAGAGAGAGAGAGAGACTGGGAAAGGGGTGGAGTCAGAAACTACACACATCACATTATCATGGTGTGTGATAATTTACTCTGATTGTTATACTTAAACGGTAATAAATTACATTAGAATGGCAAAAAGGGATGGAACATAGGCGACCCAATAGCCAATTCCAAAGCCGCTTCATATATACGGATTACATCCAAAGGTTTCTGGTACCAATGAAATTAATTGAGTCTTCTATCTATTGTCGGTGCCGAAGCAACTATATATATATATATATATATATATATATATATATATATATATATATATATATATATATATATATATATATATATATCTCAATGGCTTTTGAATTGGTGATACTCCTTAGTTTTGATCTTTGGCGAAACTTTTAACTTAATACTAATCTTAGGTGAAACTTACAGCTTGGTAACCTCTTAGATTTAAGTTTCAATGCATCTTGTGTCCTGATGACTTCTTGGGATTTAACCTTGGTATAACTTGCGCCTCAACGCTCAGAAAAAAAAAGAAGAGATAAATAACGCCTGCATGTTTCACCTTACGACCAGAGTTATGGCCTTTAAAACCATATTAACGTCCCATATCTTACACGTAATCTGAAATCAAACTTTTTTTTTGCAAATACGTACCTTAAAAGTCTACTTAGAAGAAAAGGTAGATGAGTCCTATATGAGACTATTTTCAAAAAGTATAAGTCGCTTAGAAACAGATCATGATTACTATTTACGGTGTCATACTGATGTTGGCCGTGAATGTAACTAATTAATGAGGTTTACGAGTATCGCATATCTAACTGCACTCTGCAAACACTGTTCCATCCAGAGACCGACACATGTTAATTGAATCAAAATTATATATATATATATATATATATATATATATATATATATATATATATATATATATATATATATATATGTATATATATATATATATATATATATATATATATATATATGTATATATATATATATATATATATATATATATATATATATATATATATATATATATATATATATATATATATATATATATATATATATTCCTGAGTCCACGAGAAAATGAAACACGATCAGTTCCCAAGTACACTTTCGTGTAATAATCACATCATCAGAGGTGACACAAGAGACGCAAATTTCATCAACATAAATAACTTTATTGTTGATAAAATTTGTAAACAATTCAAATTGTCCACATAATAAGTTAATGATACGCTAGTTGTCTGTCTTGGACTATCACATGTTTACCAAATGGCGTCCTAGCTTCGTCTCTTCGACGTATATCAACTGACTGTTATACTTCTCTCTTGTGTCTCCCCTGATGATGTGATTATTACACGAAAGTGCACTTGGGAAATGATCGTGTTTCATTTTCCCGTGGACTCAAGAATATATATATATATATATATATATATATATATATATATATATATATATATATATATATATATATATATATATACATTATTTTGCTTTGTCGCTGTCTCTCGCGTTTGCGAGGTAGCGCAAGGAAACAGACGAAAGAAATGGCCCAACCCACCCCCATACACATGTATATACATCCACGTCCACACACGCAAATATACATACCTATACATCTTAATGTACACATATATATACACACACAGACACATACATATATACCCATGCACACAATTCACACTGTCTGCCTTTATTCATTCCCATCGCCACCTCGCCACACATGGAATACCATCCCCCTCCACCCTCATGTGTGCGAGGTAGCGCTAGGAAAAGACAACAAAGGCCCCATTCGTTCACACTCAGTCTCTAGCTGTCATGCAGTAATGCCCGAAACCACAGCTCCCTTTCCACATCCAGGCCCCACACAACTTTCCATGGTTTACCCCAGACGCTTCACAAGCCCTGATTCAATCCAATGACAGCACGTCAACCCCGGTATACCACATCGATACAATTCACTCTATTCCTTGCTCGCCTTTCACCCTCCTGCATGTTCAGGCCCCGACCACTCAAAATCTTTTTCACTCCATCTTTCCACCTCCAACTTGGTCTCCCACTTCTCCTCGTTCCCTCCACCTCCGACACATATATTCTCTTGGTCAATCTTTCCTCACTCATTCTCTCCATGTGCCCAAACCATTTCATATACGCATCTACATATGCACACACACAATCAAGCATATGTATACACTCACACATGTCCACAAACAAGCTTCACACACACACACATCAGCCAGTTCTTAGTTATCATCTTAAGGTGGTGAACTTGCCTAGTTTTACTAAGTTCCCGCCTGAATCAACCAATAAAAATTCAAAGTTTTGCGACGAGGGCATTTTCGTTCGCTTTATGAGCTCCAGGACATCGTACATATAAATTAACTAACGGGGGAAAAAAACCCCACACAAATAGGAAAAAAAAAGTGATGGAGGGGAGATGGCGAGACAGAGAACGTAGAAACCGTCTTCGACAATTACCGGTGTGGGTAAGGATCATCATCCTCTTTACTATGGCGTAAGACCGAGACGTCACTGTGACAAGGCCTTCACTCTGTGGACTGGATCTGGTGATCGTGAGGCCAAATGCAGACAATATGAAAACCAAAAGCCTTTGGTATCATCTTTATCAACGGAACTTACAAACCCCCACTAATGGTAGTACGTCAGGGTGTTGTGATTGTGAGGTCATCTAGGTAGGAAAAGACTTTTATAGGCGATGGGAGGCCATGTAGGGAAGACACTGATGAGGTGCTGGAGAGAGAACTGCATCCTGGGCAATCTCGTTGTAGAACCTGGGTGTTCTGAAGGTGAGGCCCCTGTGAATGACTCGCTCGTTGGCCAGCTGTACAACTGGTTAAACCTATCTTTATTGCTGCTGTATTGTAGTGTCTTTTTATATGTGGTGGTGTCGAGGAAAAGTGTCAAATGTCTTTTCTTTGTCTATTGCCACTAGTACTGTGCGAGATGGGGGCCTGTGGATGACCAAAGCCATCCAAGATGTTGAGTAGGGAAGTGGTCGAGTGCCTGGATTTAGGGCCTCTCTCTCTCTCTCTCTCTCTCTCTCTCTCTCTCTCTCTCTCTCTCTCTCTCTCTCTCTCTCTCTCTCCCTCTCTCTCTCTCTCTCTCTCTCTCGAGAGAGAGAGAGAGAGAGAGACGTCTTTCGTGAGTCTGTTATGGATCATCTTTTTAAATGATTTGGCTATTGATGACAGGGGTAATATAAGTCGACTGGAGGAGTACGGGAACTGGCCGAGAGGATAGAGGGGGCTTGGAGGATGAGTGCAATGTTTTATTTGGATGTTTTGATACGTTATCAGGGACAGTTGTAAAGGAGTTCTTTGAAATTTTAAATGCTTTTTGAATGTCTGTGGATGTGAAGTGTGTGAACAGTTGTTTCGGACTGGAGCTTATCGTGTTTTATTTTCCCCGTGTACAAGCTGGGAGCAGGTTTTCTCTAGTGCACATAGAATTGAATACGACAGCGTATTAATAGTTATCAATTTTTTTTCTAATGTTCTCTAATCTTCACAGTATCATTCTACCATTAGGTGGGTGCTCAAACACCAGCTGTCCAAAACAAATTGGATAATTTTGGACAACTGGTGTTTGAGCGCCCACCTAATGTTAGAATAATACTGAGAAAATTAGAGAACATAAGAAAGAAGATAAATAACTCTAAATATGCTGTCGTATTCAATTCTATATATATATATATATATATATATATATATATATATATATATATATATATATATATATATATATATATATATGACTAATATTTTTTCTTGTATCTTACCTTATGATGTGATTTTTACACAAAAGTGCACTTGGGAACTTGTGATTCATTTCCCCGTTGACTTATAGGAATATGTGTGTGTGTGTGTGTGTGTGTGTGTGTGTGTGTGTGTGTGTGTGTATCCTACTGCAATTAGCCGTGTATCGATCAATGCCAGAGGTAAGGAAGAACAGCCGGGTCGGTCATGAAGCCCTGCCTTGTCCGGGGGCTTGCATGTGGGTCAGGTTGAATCACTGCTGGCAACGCTGACCACCACCACCACCACACGGCTCTTATTTGGTGATGTGACTCGACCTGAGGTGACGTGACTTGCTCCTCGGCGTTGTGACTCACCCCAATCCTTGTTGGCGATCTGGTCCCAATCCTTTATCACCTCTTGACTCCAATCCTCGCTTGATCTGGTGGCAGTATGTGATGATCAGAAGTATCGCTTCCTTCGCGGTGACCTGTTTCCGATTTGCTGCTGGTGATGTTATACCAATCCTTATAGTGGTAATCTGATGCCGATATATAATGAAGATCCGATTCCTTCTCTTGGGGAAGATTCGATTCCTATTCTTGGGGATCTGATTCCGATTTTGGATGACGAAATGATTTCGATCCTCACTTGTGATCTTCCTTCTTTATTTTGGTCCTCATGAGTCCAATCTCTGGTGAATCTACTTAAATCCTTAAGTGAATCTACTTCAATCTTGAAGTATCTCACCCAAGACGTGGTGATCTTTGTCTGTTTCTTTGTGACCTGTTTGCACCCACTGTAATTTCTTTACGTACTTGGTGACATGATTCGGATTCGATTTTCTATCTTTACCATTTGCAGGCAACGCGACCGATGGAGATAATCTATTTCTGAGTTAAATTAGAAAAAAAATTCCGAAGATTTTTGTAATGCTGAATCGTAATGCAGAAAATCTAAATATTAATGAACTTAAAGAACTAGACCATGTTAGAGGATTATTCTTCACCTGCCTACAAGAAACTGTATTAGATCCTGTACCAGAGAGGATCAGGAACTACCAAGAGACTTCCTTGCCACATCAAAATCAGAAGATGATGAGTGAATTCGTAGACACAAGGACACTTCACTAACTACACATACAAATTTTCGTAACACAAAAATAAGCCAGCTGGGGGATTTTCTGAGTTATCATGGATTTAATCTTAGCCAGTTCATCAGTCATACGCAAATCATGAGATGACTCCTTTTCATTTAATTAGTGTTACTAATAATGTTATGGATGGCTTCAATACTCAAGTCCTGGCCTTCAACCCCCCCCCCCCCTCCCCCTAACCGCCTTGTCTTTTACCGCTTTTTTTGTTGCTATTTTCACAGCTGGATCTGAATGGAGCGTTACTCTAACTTCTTTTTTTTTGTGTGTTATTCGAAGTTCTGCGACTCCTGTTGTGTGTTGTTCTGTTCTTGTTGTATGTCTGATGCTGTCTGGCTGTCTGTCTGTCTGTCTGTCTGTCTCTCTCTCTCTCTCTCTCTCTCTCTCTCTCTCTATATATATATATATATATATATATATATATATATATATATATATATATATATATATATATATATATATATATATACATATATATATTAGTTGCCGGAATCCCTTAATATATTGTTACGCTGCGAATGGAAACTCATCTTCAGCGGGGCTATGTTATGGGAAGTACATTCTCTTCTGAGAAATTCTCATTCCAGAGCAGTTCGTCACTTCCCTGCTGCTGGACGTAGCGCACACCCTTGGGCTAAAAGAGCTTTTAGAAAATGAACCTGGGACACACCACGAATCTTTCATAGAAAATGGTCCTGAGAGTAATTATAATTAAAACATATATATATACATATACATCACATATGTGTGAGTGTGTGTGTGTGTGTGTGTGTGTGTGTGTGTGTGTGTGTTACCGGACTCTGCCTGCCGGTGATCGCACCTCAAGATGAGAGGAAATCTTCAGCAAGGCTGTTTCATCTTCAATGGGCAGCAAGGAGCGCAGTCTTATCAAGGACCATCTCGCTCCAAGGGAGTCCATCACCTCCCTGCTACTGTGTGGAGTGCAGACAGCCCCGAAGCAGCGACGACCCCATAAAAGGGATCCTGGTGTGTGTGTGTGTGTGTCTGTGTGTGTGTGTGTGTGTGTGTGTGTGTGTATGTGTGTGTGTGTGTGTGTGTGTGTGTGTGTGTGTACTCGACACTGCCCCATTAAACCTTCTGCTTTGAATGATGTGATCACATTATGTTCATCATTCGACTTCGCTCTTATTCCTTAGGAGAGAAAACTGTTCATAGAGAACGATTCATGCAATAAACATGAGACCTATTTACGTCATCGAGAGAACAGGTTTTCTACTCCCCCACCAACCCACCCAAACAATTAAAAGGCATTAATTAACCCACGACTCAAGTCGAACAGCCGGCGGTGAAGCCCGGCAGTCTTATGTGAGTTACGCAGCCGGCATGCCGTAAAAGGCCGGCTCCCGCCACATTCCCCGACACTGTTACCACAACCGGACAACAGCCGGGGAATTTGCCCAGTCATCGCAGGGTGGCCCTCCGTTCTGGTACACTTGTTCCCCAACGGAGCGATCGCTTTCCGTAATATTCCGTCCCCCATTTGAAACAACTTGGAACTGCGTCGAAGCTTCTGTCTCCCGTCTCATGATGTGATTCGGCGTCCTCTTCCTCGCCCATCCCCTCAACAGCTAAGGCGTTAACCGTGAATGATTTTCCTTAACAAACGCACTTAGGGGGTATGTCAACACGGACTACCCCCGTCCGCAACTAGGTTTTCACCTCCGTCGGTGAGAGCCGGGTTGCCGCAAACCCCCAGCACCGACGGGAGTAGACAGTTGGTGGGGGAGGAGGGGATGGATGTAGGTACTACAGGTGAGGCATTCACCGCACGACCGTCCTTATCACGGGCATCTTACCAAGACGGAGCTGCAGACAGGAGACGGCTGGTGCCAGGGGCAGACACCATCTTCATTAGGCTCGTTGCCCCTCAGGAGACCTAGGTCTCTCTCTCTCTCTCTCTCTCTCTCTCTCTCTCTCTCTCTCTCTCTCTCTCTCTCTCTCTCTCTCTCTCTCTCTCTCTCAGCAGATCTTCGAGAGGAAGAATACTGAAGCATTTAATGCGGCTTATCTAATCAGCGACGGGCCTCGCCCTTACACATGGCTCCGATGGATCTGACGTAGGAGTCCCATGAATAAAAAAAAAATGAACTTGAGGAGGTTCATATTAGTGATGGGGATCGACTGGCCAGGGATCGACTGGCCTGGGATCGACTGGCCAGGGATCGACTGGCCAGGGATCGACTGGACAGAAGAGAGAGAGACTGTTCCTTGTGACAAGTCACTGCGAGGTACCACCAGGGATATTGGCAGTAGGTTGAGTCTGGGAGTTATATAGAAATCTTACCGACTGATCCACCCAATGTTTATGTACCAGTTTTAATCCTAATTTAGCAAGAAACAATAAGACGAGTTAACAGGCGCTTGAGATCGATATAAGATGAATGGTTCATGACAAAATATCACTTCTTTTGTTAAATAGTTTTCAAGAATGATAGTCTGTTGCTTTATTTTTTTTTTTTTTTACCTATCAAGTGACATCGTGAGGCAGTCTGAGAAGAGAACACGACATAAACGCCATAAAATGACATACACGGCACAGTACAGGCCAAGTAGTAGAAGAAGAAGCATATCACCTGAGTCAACATCTTCCCATTCACACACTACAATCTGTTTTGTATACCTCGTCGCCTCACAGCTCTCTCGAACACATATCCCTGTAATGGATGTCAGTATGGCTGTACTAGCACAATATTAGTATTTCAACGTAGACCCTCATTTATCTTATATACTCACCTTACAGTGAGGTCTTGTTGACCAGAATCTTTTTCTGTTTACAAGCGTGGAGTGTTGTATGACGTCGTGATAATGTATTTCACAGACTTCAACCTTCTCGATATTCTGGTCTATTCCCTAAACGAACCTTTGGTTGAGAGCAAAGAGCTATGAAAGCCACATGTATAAAAGAACGAAGATATTAGCTGTTTAATACTAAATTTTCACCTAAAATCACAATTAGAACTTCAGCCAAATTTGATACTAAGATCTATAACGAAACTAGAATAGAAATTAATCAAGTTGAAATAAAAAATTCAAACATCAAAAAATACTCTAGTCTCAAAAAGACTGACATAATCTCAGATTATGTGTGATTCTTTGGGATATAGTTCACAAGTCCTTTTGGCATCTTTTTCTTTTCACACTTTCGTAACTACTGGGATTAGAAACATGAGGAACATTTTTCACATGTACCAAAATCACCAATCGTCACTCTCATTTAGTATAAAGGACAGTATGGAGCGAAGCAGTACCGTATGTGAAGGAAGAAGGTCTGACTAGGTTGGTTGTCTGGGCTTTGCCCTTAATCAACTGCTTCGGTCAATATTGCCGTCAACGTCGAGCAACATTCACCCGCTGAAATATATCCAACACCTTCTGCAGGTGTTGAAGGCTATGGTCACAAATGCTCTCACTACTCTATGTGGTCTCTTTTTGAATGCCGGATGTGTTTCCTCATTTCGCAAAAGACTGATCACACAAGATTCCATTCTTTTCTTTCATCGATCAAACTCTCGTTAACTTCTTTCACGAGCTGTTCTTTTCTTTCATCTATCAAACTCTTGTTAAACTTCTTTCACGAGCTGATCATTACGTATACTAAAGATCTGGAGCGACGAAGGACGAGAGTATTGGCCACACGAGCGTTGCCGCTGGAGTTTCTGGGTGCAAAACCCTCCCTCAGAGATTGGGTTATATAATGCCCGTGGAGATCCTATTGATAGATCAGTGTAGAGAATGATGGATCACTTTTGACGTATAGATCATTGTAAAAACTTACTGATATACAGATCATTGTAGAGAGTGATGGATCATGGCAAAAACTAGCTGACTGATCACCGTACAGAGAAGCGCCAGTCATTACTCCCGACCTTCGCATCTAGCCATGAAGATTGGAACGGTAATATGGTAAATATTGAGGATATCCTGTTGCTTATCCGCCATGTTCATGGAGCGCAGCATCTGGTGTATATTGCTGCAGTTTATTGAATGACTATTGTGCTTCCTAAAATGAATATGCAACGAACGGTATGCATATATATATATATATATATATATATATATATATATATATATATATATATATATATATATATATATATATATATATATACAGCAGATCTATTATTTGCATATAAGATGCCATCTGAATTGCTCTGGTCCAGCTAAAAATTTATCATCCAATAGTTTTTATCAAAATTCATATCCTGTACAAATCTATGCATTCCATGTATCTGTTTAGAATGCCTGAAGCGAGATTCGGGTAATCTATTGTGAGGTTCATGATGTGGGGCTCTTGCGTAAATTTTCATTTTTGTTTGATGGAGATAATGAAGCGAGAAGCTGGGCTTCACTTTCTACCAGGAGGGGTGGGGGTTTCGTCTCTTGGGGAGTTGAATCAATTATTTGGGCTGGTATGTAAGGGGTTCTCCGGAGCCCTCTGCAGTTGTATTGGCAGGAGGGGAAGATAGAGATGGGGTACTGGGGTGGTAGATATACGAGACAAGAGTTGGTTGCAGGTGTGGCTCATCCAGTAAATATGGGTTTACGTTTTAGTGAATTTTTACGTCACGTGTACGATGCTGGGGTTAGCGAATGTGAGAGATGCGCACATCGATCTGGGACACTTCGATGTGGGCGGAATGTGATGATTGTAAGGGCTGGCAGTGTCTTCTACAGGGGATGAGAGCAGCACCACAGAGGTACACTGGTATTAATGCTGCTAGAACAACAGAGAACTGATAATATTAAAGGCGAGCGAAGCAACCCACTAAAAAGTCAAACCATCCCTGGTCAGGTATGGACGGCGTGTTGGCTCCTTCCTTTCGTCTGTCTGTCTCTCTTTTATCACTCCTTTCTCTACCTCTTCTCAGACAGAGGAACGAAGCCTGTCTTTTTTTCTTCTTATATTTTTTTTTTCTCTCAGCGCGTGTTGGTTTTTTCTTATCGTGAGCAGAATGTTGATAGCTTAGCTCTCTCTCTCTCTCTCTCTCTCTCTCTCTCTCTCTCTCTCTCTCTCTCTCGTTGTTGGCAGGGAAAACCCGTCCTGCTCTCGCCTCTCACGGTTGCCCCCAAGAAGAACAGATGGTTATTCTCTGGCTAGAAAAGCGACTGAATCGCATAAAAAGTGCGTCTATAGCATCGCATCATAAAAAGGTATAAAGAGGAATAATATCAAGTATACATTGACGGTGTAATATATAAATCAAGGAGGAAACAAACGATCACACAATGATGTCGTTAATATGGTGGCCATAAGTCATTAGAGTCGATAGGTAGTCGAATAAAAGCAGCGGGATCAAGAATGAACTAATAATGAACACCCCTGCAACAAAACACAAGGCCATGCCTCGGGTAATGGCACTGTCAGGTAGATTTATATATACAACTTTTACCTTCATGACTCGTTAGTATGTGAAGTTTCTCTTGCAAGTGCCGCTTGATTAGATATATAAAAAAAAGAGAAGAAATCTTCAGTACCAGGTAATCAAGAATTATAACAGATCTAATTCTTTAACTAATGAAACACGTTTTCTTAATGGCTGTCTTCTGTGTATGCACAATGATGCTGGTGAGAAGAGCTTATTTAAGTGATAATAAAATCGAGCGCTAGAGACGTGGCAATGCATATGGTGGCAAGTTGGTGTTCTCTCTCTCTCTCTCTCTCTCTCTCTCTCTCTCTCTCTCTCTCTCTCTCTCTCTCTCTCTCTCTCTCTCTCTCTCTCTCTCAAACACACACACACACACACAAACACTTGAATACAAACACATAGTTACAGTGAGAAGTTAAGACACCATAGGCTTAAACTAATCTTCCAAGGTAAGAGAGAAGAGTAATAGGGTAACTTGATCACAACCTTCAAGTTTCTAATCCAGTTCAATAATGTCGACGGCGAATAGCTTCCCTTGAATATGCAAAGACAGATCATCCTGAGTTCATAATAATAAATCAAACGAGACAGATGTTTGAAAACAGGCAAGAATGAGGACTGTCATAGCACCAGAATATTGGATGAATGGAATAAACTCAGTTTTGTAACATACAGCCGACACTATTGTAAGTTTAAAAAGTTTTATGATAGTAGTGAAAGGTTAAGAGACAATGAGGCCCCCCCACGAGTGTCTTACTCTCTCCCCGTACTGAACAAACAGGTAATTACATACATACACACGAAGGCACATCAGGAAACCCTCCCCTTTCCCTACATACAACCAATCTAACACTGTTCACCCCGACATGACTAAATATTTAGAGCAAACACTATATTTCCTCAAAGGTTCCAAAAGTATTTATTCGCTCTGTTTGTTCCTTGACCAGTTTGTTCTCGTGAGTGTGTTGGGACGGTCAACATCCTGAGGGTCTTGTTTAGTCTGCGTGAGTAAGCTTACCGGAGCAACGGTCCCCCACCTCCTCACCGCCGCCACATACCACCTCCCCACCCTGAGCCAGGTACCTCGCTATGTGCTTCGGTCCTCCTCCTCCTCCTCCTCCTCCTGGTAAACTGGGTCACTACCTCGTCTGGCTTCTGATTCGACTCACATCTCCTCTCGGTGGTATAACGACCTCACCCTACATGGCCATGAATTCCTTTTCTGTCTGTCTTTAATCTAATTTTTTTCTCTCTCTTCTGTGATGTACACGCCCCTGACAAGTCAGGCCACGTAATATCTATTACGTCTGTCGTTGCTTCGACTTTTCTCTTCTCTTTGACGTAGTGAGACTCAAACTTCTCTCATCACTATCTCTTTGACGTCGTGAGACTCAAACTTCTTTCATCTCTATCTCTTTGTAGTGGTGAGACTCGAACCTCTTTCGTCTCTACCTCCTCCCTGCACTCACTCTCTCCTGTTATTAGTGCACTGCGAACATCTCCACCAAATCCTTCTTTGCCTCAGCTGTCTCACTACCCGGGGTGCAGTACGCAAAAAGTCTCTGCCTTTAGATCTACATAACCTCGCCTCTCGATGGCAGAGAGCCCATCTGTATGTATACAACTTCTTCCTTCATCTGTGCATCACGTCTTTAGATTCACGATCATCTATATCTGGTGTTTCTTCGTCTGTTATATGTCTTTCCCCCACTTGTATCTCGTAGTTTGGTGGATCACCCCTCCTAATTCTGTCATATACTGATGTTTATGACTAACTTCTATATGTCCCGACACGAGATCCCACTTCTATACTTATTCATTTTTTCTATGTCGTCTCTGTAGCTGTATCAGTTACTGCATTAGACTCAATTTCTGTAATTTCGAAGTGTCAAGTGTCTTCCTCTGTATTTTATGTCTCTGTTTTCCTCTCATTATCATATTTATATCATTCAATCATGCATCTGTAACCCCACTCGCTCCAGCACCTGGTATCTGTATCACTACTCGCTCCTGTACCTGGCTTCTATACCCCATCTCGTTCCTGTACCTGGCAACCGTACTCCTACCCGTTCAAGTAACAGGCATCTGTATTCTCACTAGTTCCAGTACCTGGTAGCTGCTAGATCCAACGCCTGGTACCTGTATCCTAATTCGATCCAATACCTGGTACCTGCACCCTAACTGGTTCTAATAACTGGTACTTGTGTACCTACCCGCTCCAGTATCTCTTACCTCCAGTAATACCCGACTAGTAAGCAACATGAGGTAATAATGATAATAATAATAATAAAAATAACAATAATGATAATAATAATAATAATAATAATAATAATAATAATAATAATAATAATAATGATAATAATAATAATAATAATAATAATAATAATAATAATAATAATAAGATGAAGAGAAGAGGAAGAAGGAGAAGAAGAAGAGAAGAACAGGAGGAGGAGGAAATCATTATAGGTTGGTAACCAAGTGATTGATAAAAATACAGATTTGTAATACTACAGCCTTGCTAATCTACTGCTAATAGAATGTACTGCCTTTCAGGTCTGGGAATAGCTATCTTTTAGCTTCATAACTCACTGACTGGCCTCCCCTTAAAAAAGAGAGCCGGACCAGTTAGGTGATTACTGAGGTGAGAATTTCCAAGTTTTTCGCACTTAAATGACCTGAGGCTTTGGAGGAGCAACCCTCTGAGCGGCGGGAGTGTGGAGGCTTTCGGCAACGTGGCTGGTGGAGTCTTGCGCCGGTCCAACAAGAAGGGAGACTTGTCATGACCACTAGGAGATGGATATCACCAGCGGGTGAGCAATGATCGAGACGATGCCCACCTGATTGATGAGCTGCCCAGGACGTGCAGAAACCCTCGACTTATTGCCTGAATAATAGGAGGAGTTTGATGTGTGTGAATTGATTTTCCTCCAAAGTTTATCGCCAGGTCTGATATATATCAGTCATGTTGATGATAAGGATGAGTGATACTGAGGGAATATTTATGCCCATAACGATGATCATAATGATCATAAAAATATGATAGTAATAGTCGCCAAACATGACATACGAGCTACAACATGTAGTGTAATGACTCGTGGCAACTCTTTGATAACTTATGGATAATATATCAAATCTCTTGGACGAGGTAGAAGTTGCAATTTCGTTGGGAGAGAAATAGCCTTTATGTTCATTCCCTCATCTCAACGTCTGTTCCTCTGGGTCTCTAGGACCATAAGTGGTCAAGGTGAGACATGCAAGACTTGCTGTGTTTCTACAGATTTCGTTGTGGTGTCTTAATGACCACAGCCCAAAGCCACCCGGCGTCCTTTGGATAAGCACACACATATATATATACGTATGTATGCGCTATAGAGCCACACGTGGATATCACACTGAGTGTTGAGCTGTAGTGCTGATTATATATGATCTCCGACGTTACATGCAAATCCATAGAGAGAACAAGCCTATAATGTCTCTCCTCGACCATCATACATGTGAAAGTGTACACAGAGGGAGGAAAGCCATTTGACATACACGATATATATATCTTGGTCCTGACTGCAAAATGCACATCATACTGGCGGATCCCACACACTGATGTCCTAATAGCTGACAAAAAAGGCGAGTACCTTTTCAAAGTAACTGAAATATTCTTTTCCTCCGTATACAGGTAATCGTCTAGCTTGTCAGTGTCAGTTATGTATGCCATGGTCATAGTTCTTCCCGTCTTAGTTATGAAACTGCGAACAAATAACGTTATATAAACTTTACGAACATATCTGCAGTTAAGTTGGTCAACAATTGCCCCTTGCATTCCAGTATCCCATTGCGAATTAATCAGTATGATAAACAGGATGTTAGTGATAGTCAACCCATCCGGTGATTATTGTATTATATCATTTTCTAATTCGACAAGTCGAACAAATCAGTTGAACCATTCAGTGACCAATTACCCATTCCTCTCGCTCCTTGACTGACGATATCTATCAACTAATCATTCGCTGGTTTACTAAAGAGATCTATCAACCAATCATCCAGCTATATTCTGAGCTATCTCAACAACTGACAACTTAGTTGCCGTTAAATCATTTACCACAATCAACCAAAACTGTCAATAAGAGAAGCTTTAATAATTACTGATTTGATTATTCATAATTACCTCTTTATCAATCTGTTTCTCCACATTGCTTCAGGGCTTCCTATCCTCTGTGCAATGACCTAAGTGTATATGGTCTTATCTCTCGGTTTAGGTATACATTCTTTTTCTTTGAAAAGAAATTATATATATATATATATATATATATATATATATATATATATATATATATATATATATATATATATATATATATATATGTATATATATATATATATATATGTGTGTGTGTGTGTGTGTGTGTAATAATTACCTATTTGTGAGAAAACAGTTCTCAAGGAAGGGAATTTTACACCCGTGTATTCTGTCCGCATTTACCCTCTCCTCATTCAGTTTATTCCAATTATCCGCAACTCTTATACTACAAAAGTACGTATCTAATTCCTTTCTAACAAGTTTACTAATTTCATGTTATGGTACCTAGTTGATCTATCCTTAAATCTCTAAAGAAGTGTTCATTACCTACGCCATCAAACTGCTTTAAAAACCTAAAGGATGTGATCAAGACACCTTTAACTCTTCTCTCTTCCAAGATCGAAAAATCTAGGGTCTCTAACCTTCCCCCTGTAACTCAGCCTTCTTTATTCTATTGTCATCTTTGATATCCTCCTGTATAATTTCTCTGTGCTTCTTTTAATGCGGTGACCAAACCCGAGAAGCATAATGTACTTTTGGCCTATCACAGAATGGCGAAGGCTTGCTGAATATTTCCTTATCCACATTCATAAATGGTGTTATCATCTACCCATCGAAGGAATCTACTGCATCCTATTGCATCGACGGTACACATTAACAGACCAGCCTCGACGGGTGGATGAGAACACCTAGGTTGGGTGTGGCCTGACTGCTACTCCCAGAATTCGATCCCACGCAGACCCGACACCCAGCTGGCCCGTGCTTACTCATAACCAGGTACGCTGACCACTGCACCACGGAGCGCCGTGTGTGTGTTTATGTATTCATGCATGAGAGACCTTCCGGAGGGATGTTGTATGTCCTTAGTTAAGAAGTCGGGTATGTATGAGTGCTTAGGTCGTCCGTCATCAGACTCCAGGGTTAACGTCCTTACGAGGAGTTAGAATCTGTTCATATACAGTGAGGACTGTTGTCAGGATCTGCTGACCCTGTCACTCTACGATCTCAGATGTTCGTGTGTCAGTAAATGTCACGTCTCCTGAAGGAGACGTTACCGCTGATAATCTACCGTCATTTGGAGGAGGTGCGTCCCAAGGATGCTGTTAGTAAAATGGTAAAAAGAAATTTTCAGCTTCTCTGCGCAAAACCGCTGGGGGTGTGTATGTACTTTTAGATATGTAAATTTCTGTTGGGTAAGGATGAATGTGTGTGTGTGTGTGTGTGTGTGTGTGTGTGTGTGTGTGTGTGTGTGTGTGTGTGTGTGTGTAAGTGTGTGTATGTGTGTGTGTGTGTGTGTGTGTGTGTGTGTGTGTGTGTGTGTGTGTGTGTGTGTGTGTGTGTTCATCTACATACAGTTTATTGAAAATCAGAACATCTTCCTTAATAATACGAGTACATCCACTCTGAAGAACGATCGAGTTACTGAATAGGGTACACCGTCATTAGCTAACCCCTGAACAACCGCTGCCTTAAGTGGCCGGTGACACAACACCAGGACCCAACTGGCTGGCCCCTGGGTACAGATGGACCGCCTTGCATAAGGACGCGGCTCTTCAGAGCGGCACTTTTGATCACTCGAAGTCGCTGTTACCTGATAATGGTTACTGCTCTGTACCCTTCCTTCCTCCATCACTAACTGCTCCACTTGCGCTCCTCCCAGTTGCTCCTCTTATGATAATAATTAATGATTTGTTACCTCGGCATCTGATAGGAATGTGAGGTTTTTGTGCGCGCGTGTTAATGCATGTGTATTTGCATAGATCTGGGGATAAAGTGAACGGCAAAGTTGAAAAAGTTGTGTACTTAAGAGAGCTTTCGGTTATACAGCATTTGGTTGTACATACAAAAAAACTCTTGGTTGTACACGTCTAATATGAGACGGCTTATTAGCTCAGATCAAACGTTTTGGCGAAATGCAAGATATACTTTTTCCCATACGAAAAGCAAGTCTCTTTACTTTGTCGATTAAGGTCGTGGAAGTGGCGCCTCTTTACGGCAACTCCGGGGATTACTGGATGAGTGTAGTCTGTACTATCAGTGGATTGACGGAGTCTTGTGGTGACAGTGGATGAGTGGATTATGAAGAAACAACGGCTAAGGTGAAGCGTAAACATGGGAGGAAAGTAAAGCCAGCAGAGAATAAGCGAGGATAACAGTGGACTGGTGAAGTTTAAGGGAGCAATGAGTAAGTAGATTTCTGTGGAGTGAATTTTCCTCCGTGTACCCCACCATCCTCAGCCACCTCTCACGCCCTCGCTGAAGAGCAAGTTCAACAGAGGCCAACTCCGTTCTACCAAGACAAGAGTGGCTCACCTTTTTTTACAGTAAGCCGGTGTGTTGGAAACGGGAGACTGTAGCAGTAATCGTCTATATCTCGTTGAAGAAAATACCTGGCGACAGCTAGGTGGTCCTAAGGCCGTATGCCATACCACTCAGGTCAAACACGCACCAAAACAAAACTCACAGTTATAATACGGATGACTGGGTGACGTCTCCTCATTGGCGCCGTTTGTAAACTCTCGACCAATCAGTTACCGCAGCCCAGACAATCACCAAACACCAATTAGTAAAGGTTTAGTTATTAGTTTAGTAAGGTGAATGGTAGCCAAACCCATGTGGCATTGGTACAAAAAGAAATTATATTTGCAATTATCATGTCTGGCGAATGCATACGATTGCCGGCTTGATGACCAGTCATCAGTCAATAACCATTAAATCCAACCAACATATATTCATGGGGCGTCCATTTGTCTAAACAGACATCAGGGAGAGACAGATACGAATAACTTTCTTAAGAATATTCAAACAACATATTATGGACTCTGCCTTAATGAGCAGAACCCATGCCTGTGTGGCATTACTCTTTCCACTGTATGCTTACTGTACTGTCAGCAACGACTGACGTATTGCTATGCTTTGTTCACTCCGTACTTGAAGGATCGTCCCCATGAGTCAACTAGTGAAAGGGAACCCTGTAGACGTGGATCTTACAGATCCTGTGTCCTGCTTCAGGAGAAGACCTCTGGTGTTGTTCCTACCTATTTACCCGGGTGGAAGACGTGGCACCTCGACTCTCGAAAACCTGGAGACCTATCGATGCTTGGCCTCACTTGACTTAGTAAAACGGTTGGTTGCGTGCCTTCTGATTTTTAACAGATCTAGTCTGTGTTTCTTGTGAATGACCGAAGCCAAGTGATCGTTGTAACGCCTCTGGCTTTCCTGCCATACACTGCCATCTCAGTGTTGCTTATAGCTTACAGTCATGTATATATACATATATAGCCTTTAACCTTTTGCCTTTCACGGTTTGTCTTTTTATACAATAATATACCGGAGTATTCCCACTCACTCGAACCTCACTGCTGCTGCATCAGCATCAGCAGCAGCAGCTGAGAATACACAAAACACAAAATCCGAACTGTGAAAAAAAAAAAAAGACTCGCTCCCAAACCGGAACCTTGGTAAAGTATTTGTGACGGTTGCCGAGCAAATTCCACCTTGATGAATGTTGGAATGAGAGAAGCTGCTTGCCTCTGCTGCCGTCGCTGCTGCGTTGGGGGTGAACGGTCACAAATTCTTATTAAGAAAATGAGGCATTACTGACGTCCCAATTTTCGTGTAACATTGTAAGCATTGTTGGCTATATGCTGCTACAGCTTCAGCAGACTACCCTGCGGCCGTGGGAGAGGAGGGGGTTTTTGAGCGCGAGGTTAATCCCAACATAATTCCTTCACAGATGAATTATATTTCAAATTACTGTGGTAGTGGTCGTAATACCCTGAGGGTTAATCGTAGCTCCATGCACCGTTGTAATTAGTGTAATCGTGATTATCTTTCTCTTCTAGAATACTCATGATATCATGCAGTGCCTGGCTATGTAAGTGAGGCAAGTATATGACTTGTGTCTGGATTCTATGCCAATGATCATCAACATTTGCAATTTGTTTCATCGTAAACCACTCCGGTATCCATTCTGTGTCGACCATACTGATGCCCCGTTATGGATATTGCTTCAACCTTACCACATTGCTGCTCCCATAACAGTGAAACAAGTCCAGCCATCACTCAACACAGTGCTACCCCCATAACACAGCAAGAGGTTCAACTCTCACCACATTACTACGCCTTAACACAGCAGGAGTTCCAGCTACCACAACAGCCATGCCCTATAACACAGCAGGAGTTCCAGCCACCAAAGCAGCCTTGCCCCATAACACAGCAGGAGTTCCAGCCACCTCAACAGCCTTGCCCCATAACACAGCAGGAGTTCCAGCTACCACAACAGCCATGCCCTATAACACAGCAGGAGTTCCAGCCACCACAACAGCCTTGCCCCATAACACAGCAGGAGTTCCAGCCACCACAACAGCCTTGCCCCATAACACAGCAGGAGTTCCAGCTACCACAACAGCCTTGGCCCGATAACACAGCAGGAGTTCCAGCCACCACAACAGCGTTACCCCATAACACAGCAGGGGTTCCAGCCACCACAACAGCGTTACCCCATAACACAGCAGGGGTTCCAGCCACCTCAACAGCGTTACCCCATAACACAGCAGGAGTTCCAGCCACCTCAACAGCCTTGGCCCCATAACACAACAGGAGTTCCAGCCACCTCAACAGCCTTGGCCCCATAACACAGCAGAGGTTCCAGCCACCTCAACAGCGTTACCCCATAACACAGCAGGGGTTCCAGCCACCTCAACAGCGTTACCCCATAACACAGCAGGAGTTCCAGCCATAACTACAGAGCCGCCCCATAACACTTAAGTGATCTAACCATTCATAGCCACAGCGTTGCCACATAACATCGCAAAAAAGAAAAAAAAAACCGAACCATTAAGCCAGGTCGTTTTGTACCCCCATGACGTCAGTCACTCGACTACACTTGCTAGCTTTGTACAACGATGATCAGATGATAATTCATCGTATTTCTTTAACGCTAACTTTCAGCGGCCCTGGCAGGTCACTCTGCTCACGTCTCCACCAGCTGTAAAGAATGGCTTTTTTTTTTTTCCTTTTTTTCCTTACCTCAACTTCGAACGTACTACTGAGAAACACAGAGCAGTTGATGACGACGTAAACTTCGAAAGTAATACTGAGAAACACAGAGCAGTTGATGACGACGTAAACTTCGAAAGTAATACTGAGAAACACAGAGCAGTTGATGACGACGTAAACTTCGAACGCACTACTGAAGAACACAGAGCAGTTGATGACGACGTAAACTTCGAACGTACTACTGAGGAACACAGAGCAGTTGATGACGACGTACCTAGCCTTGTGGCGGAACGGGTATACTGAATACGACCAACTGGCACACTGTGCGTAGTTCCCTCGTAAACATAAGGACTTCGTCCGGTGTTTTATCTTGGTCATGAGACATAAGGTGTCGTTCCGAGATGCTTTTACTAGTCTACCTGAGTGATTTTCTTTGATGATTGTTTACGATCAATATTAAAGCTATATCAACATAACGTAATAGATGATTAAATAATCAAGGGTACGCACTGTTAAATGCGCAGAATCAATTCAAGCTGTAATCATTTTAAATTACGAGTAATAGCTTGCGCATGTACCTATCTATCTATCTATCTATCTACCTATCTATCTACTTATCTATTTATCCATCAATCTATCTACCTGTGTGTGTGTGTGTGTGTGTGTGTGTGTGTGTGTGTGTGCATGTGTGTGTGTGTGTGTGTGTGTGTGTGTGTGTGTGTGTGTGTGTGTGTGTGTGTGTGCAAATGAGACGGGGCTAACGTGTTTAAAATTCTCCTCTCGAATAAACAAACATTGATCACACACACACACACACACACACACACACACACACACACACACACATGCACACACACACACACACACACACACACACACACGCTATCGGGATTAGAGATGAAGAAAGATCTTTTTTTTCTCATAAGACTCAAACAAAACATAGCTTTAAAAGAGTCTCCCTGTATCTCATACTGACCTATTATGTACGGAAGGTAAGAACGGTAGTCCATGTTAAGTGAAGGAGAAACGTAGAAATTATGTATAACTTTTGAAGTACACTAAAGTGAGGGGGATCAGTGCGAGCCGTGTGAGGGCGGGTATGGATAAGCTCGAACTCTCGCTCGTTAAGATAACTCTTCTTCTTTTTTATCGTGAAGTCAGTGCTAACTCAGGTTATGTGGGCGATATAATGCTATCTATTACGGCCGGACAATGGCACCTAATGATCAGGAAAATGTGCTAACTCGAGAGAGAGAGAGAGAGAGAGAGAGAGAGAGAGAGAGAGAGAGAGAGAGAGAGAGAGAGAGAGAGAGAGAGAGAGAGTATGTGCCTTTAGGGACTGGGTCCTCAGGAATATGCCAGCCGCCGTACTGCTGGGAGTTGCAGAGGGCGGACCGAAGGACCTGTGTGTGTGTGAAGGCAGCATCACTAAGAGGTCTGGGATGGGTACTTCCACAGTGCAGTTGGGTGTGTGTGTGTGTGTGTGTGTGTGTGTGTGTGTGTGTGTGTGTAGGGAGGGCTTCTGGATGTCTATGTGATTAATCTTTCTACGTGAGACGAATGGTATTCGAGTACATAGTATTCGAATATTTCCCTATTAGGGGCGATGATAGCCTAGCGGTAGCGCTCCCGCCTGTTGCACAGGGGTCCCGGGTTCGATCCTGGCTGTAGGAGGTTTGTATGTTCTATGAAGGTGCGCGTTCATATGCACTTTGTTAGTATATATATATATATATATATATCATTATACTCTGGAAGCAGGTTTTCTCTAATGTGCATAGAATTGAATACGACAGTATGTTTAAAGTTATTAATCTTCTCTCTTATGTTCTTTAATTTTCTCAGTATTATTCTACCATTAGGTGGGTGCTCAAACACCAGTCGTTCATTATCCATCATTAATTACATTCAAGCTTTCGCCTTCACACAGGCATCATCAGGAATCTACAAAAAGAGAGAGAGAAAAAAAAACTGCTTCACAAAACTTGGACAAGAAAAGTAAATCTCAGTGAGGGAAACGCTAAACAAATTAACAACCTGACCTCAGCTCCACGTATGAACAATAACGGTCTCGCTTGGCCCTTCGACGTGCATCTGTGACGGACTCTCTTTTCTAATACTGTTCTTCTCTGTTTTTTCCCTCGACTGTGAGTTTTCTAGTCTTCTGTTTCCATATGTTGTGTTTAGACTGTAGTACTACCCTTCATGAGATTATCAATTTTGTTAGTGTTTAGTGCTATGTGCTGTGTTTTGCCGAGTGTCTTTTTATATTTGGTTTGCGCTATACTTTTCCTATCCAGGTTTGAAGAGCAGTTTTTTTTTCTCTTTTTTGTAGATTCCTGATGATGCCTCTGTGAAGGCGAGAGCATGAATGTAATAAATGATGGGCTACGGACAACTGGTGTTTGGGCACCCACCTAATGGTAGAATCACCCTGAAGAAATTAGAGAACATAAGAAAGAACATTAATAACTCTAAATATGCTGTCGTATTCAATTCTATGTTTTTATATATATATATATATATATATATATATATATATATATATATATATATATATATATATATATATATATATATATACATATATATATATATATATATATATATATATATATATATATATATATATATATATATATATATATATATATATATATATTCATTTATTTATTTATTTTGCTTTGTCGCTGTCTCCCGCGTTAGCGAGGTAGCGCAAGGAAACAGACGAAAGAATGGCCCAACCCACCCACATACACATGTATATACATACATGTCCACACACGCACAATATACATACCTATACATCTCAATGTACACATATATATACACACACAGACATATACATATATACACATGTACATAATTCATACTGTCTGCCTTTATTTGTTCCCATCGCCACTTCGCCACACATGGAATAACAACCCCCTTCCCCCCTCATGTGTGCGAGGTAGCGCTAGGAAAAACACCACAAAGGCTCCATTCGTTCACACTCAGTCTCTAGCTGTCATGTAATAATGCACCGAAACCACAGCTCCCTTTCCACATCCAGGCCCCACATACTTTGCATGGTTTACCCCAGACGCTTCACATGCCCTGGTTCAATCCATTGACAGCACGTCGACCCCAGTATACCACATCGTTCCAATTCACTCTATTCCTTGCACGCCTTTCACCCTCCTGCATGTTCAGGCCCCGATCACTCAAAATCATTTTCACTCCATCTTTCCACCTCCAATTTTGTCTTCCACTTCTCCTCGTTCCCTCCACCTCTGACACATATATCCTCTTGGTCAATCTTTCCTCACTCATTCTCTCCATGTGACCAAACCATTTCAAAACACCCTCTTCTGCTCTCTCAACCACACTCTTTTTATTTCCACACATCTCTCTCACCCTTACATTACTTAATCGATCAAACCACCTCACACCACATATTGTCCTCAAACATCTCATTTCCAGCACATCCACCCTCCTGCGCACAACTCTATCCATAGCCCACGCCTCGCAACCATACAACATTGTTGGAACCACTATTCCTTCAAACATACCCATTTTTGCTTTCCGAGATACTGTTCTCGACTTCCAAACATTCTTCAAGGCTCCCAGAATTTTCGCCCCCTCCCCCACCCTATGATTCACTTCCGCTTCCATGGTTCCATCCGCTGCCAGATCCACTCCCAGATATCTAAAACACTTCACTTCCTCCAGCTTTTCTCCATTCAAACTTACCTCCCAATTGACTTGACCCTCAACCCTACTGTACCTAATAACCTTGCTCTTATTCACATTTACTCTTAACTTTCTTCTTTCACACATTTTACAAAACTCAGTCACCAGCTTCTGCAGTTTCTTACATGAATCAGCCACCAGCGCTGTATCATCAGCGAACAACAACTGACTCACTTCCCAAGCTCTCTCATCCACAACAGACTGCATACTTGCCCCTCTTTCCAAAACTCTTGCATTCACCTACCTAACAACCCCATCCATAAACAAATTAAACAACCATGGAGACATCACACACCCCTGCCGCCAACCTACATTCACTGAGAACCAATCACTTTCCTCTCTTCCTACACGTACACATGCCATACATATATATATATATATATATATATATATATATATATATATATATATATATATATATATATATATATATATATAACACATACACACATAAAGTTTCTCATTAGTGTGCACTAGAGCAACCAGGTTCAGCACCTGTCAAGGCGTCTCAGGTCACTCATAAAGCCACATTAAGTGAGTGCTACACCAGGTATGAATTAGAACAAGGATCTAATGACGGCCTAAAAGGCGCAACGTCATTCCTCGCCTCCGGCCGGGGCAGCGGCGACGATGGAGGCGGACTTCCTCGTGAGAAACTTAAATTCTCTCCCTCGACGCCCTCAACCCTGGCGATTATCTGTTTCTCAAAAGAACTCACGTGTGGATGACGGACTAAGGCATATCATGGGAGAAGGATGAGGAGGAGGAGGAGGAGGAGAGATCGGTGATATTGGTATCTTGGGAGGCATTTTGCGACAGTCTTTTTGTGGGGCGCCATCAGACTGTGCCTTGGTTGGATGATTCAACCAAACCTGTTTACATGAGAAGGCAAAAGAGGGATCAGTCTGGAAGAGAAAGTAGTTGTGTCAAAGATGGTAAAGACCAGTTAGGATTTCTTTTTTTTTTTCTTTTTTACTTTTAAATTACAGTATCTGACGCGAATAATTAATCGTGTTTGATATCATTTTTGGTGCTTGTCTATCCCGCCCGTCACTGACAAAGGTTTAATGGAGAGATGAAAGAACAACAAAAACAAAAAAGAAATGTAAACGTGGCATCCTACTGGGGTCAGAGAGGAGATAATGACATTCTGAATCTTTTTCCTTCTCCTCAGAATCTGATATTGGCAGCCATAAGTGACACAAGTGGACGATCAAGACGGGTTCCTGATGTTCAAAGAGAGAGATACACGTGTCTAGCTCACCCGAACACCAGGTGTGTTGCGTGTGTGGTTGAGAAGGTCAAGAAGCTACAGTATACATGTGTTAAGCACATAAGAACTGCAGGTGTGTTGCACTTGTCGTTGAGAAGGTCAGGAAGCTACAGTATACATGTGTTAAATACATATGAACTGCAGGTGTGTTGCACTTGTTGAGAAGGTCAGTAAGCTGCAGTACACATGTGTTAAGTACATGTGAACTGCAGGTGTGTTGCGCTTGTGGGTGATAAGGTCAGGAAGCTATAGCACATATGTGTTTAGTCCATGTGAACTGCAGATGTGGTGCACATATGTTTGATGAGGTTAGGGAGTTACACATGTGTCTGATGCAGCAGAACAACGAGTGTGGCGCAGCTGTGGTTAATAACGTTACGGAGCCGACAAAGGTGGCTATTACAGCCCACTAGCTGAAGGACCATTGCTCTAGAGAGGCATTTTATTATTGTAATCCTTACTGTAACCCAGCCAAGAAAAAACTGGCTTATACTTCCACACAGCAAACTAATATATGTGTTTATGAATTCATGCCTTATATTTCTCGGTGAAAAATGATTTTGATGGGTAATGCCAATTGATATTCTTTAATCATACGTTTCATAGTCTTCGCTTAGTTATGTCATTTAATGCCATTTTGTATTTCTTAATCATACGTTTCATAGTCTTCGCTTTGTTATGTCACTGTGACCCAAGACTTCTAGGTGGCGGAAGGGGCGACACCAAAGGACTGTGTAGGGTATGTGACTTGGAGCCAAAGTCTGGAGGAAGAGACAGCGAGGAATAAAAAATCCTTCTGTGTGACGAGGTTAAACTATGAAAATCCCATACAATCTAGAGATCACACCAGACTTTGATACATGGGGCTGATATATTCCTATCGAGACTGTGGTCACCATGAAAACGTGTGACCTACGGTGACCTATATGGAGAATCATCAGTGACCTCTGTGCGTTCCGTGATGTGACCTGTTATGACCTGTATGGTCATTCATCACTGACGCCCTGCGTCCCAAATCACCAGCCATGAGTCCTGCAATGACCTTTACGGTAAATCCTCAAGTGACCTGTTGTGTCTACAGCCACGTGACCCTCCTATGACCTGTATAGGAAATCATCAACGACCTCTCGTGTTCCAAGTGAATCTTAATTTCACCTACGTACTATGACCTGTGAGGTGACCCTTAGTGTTCCAGGTGTCCAGTGCCTAGCCAGCCAGCCAGCCACGGTGGTGTGTGTCCCAACTGGACGCAATCATGACGAACTTCCTTTCTCACTTCTTAACAAAGTCTTTTTTCTCATTTTCGTTCATGATGGCGCCTGACACTTAGTTGGCAACTCATGTACCATCTGCTCTGGGGCATTGTCGCTGGCCATCAATCCTGTGTGTGTGTGTGTGTGTGTGTGTGTGTGTGTGTGTGTGTGTGTGTACATAACTGTCTGTAAATCAGTATCCAGTTCGGGTAAGAACGTCTCTCGTGGGAACACACAACCTCCTCATCTTGTCAGCAGCCATTATTCCTTTTTTTTTCCTTCTCCTCCCCCTCAACAGTATCATTATCACTGCATGACGACGGTGAAATACATCCTGGGCAAAAAAAAGAAATGAAAAATAATACTAATATCGGAGACACATACGAGCGTTTGTAATAGCGTTATTTCACGATGGAGCTGGAGAGATTACATTGCCTCGATCTCATTCTGACGATGATTCGAAAGAAAAGTATAACTGACACGATGTCTGAGAAATATAGATGTAATGACAACAGAGCCTCTGGCTTGAGAGACGAAAGCATCGGAATATTAAGCAGTAAGAGACAAAAAAACATCATTAAACATCATGGAACATAAAGACGATTGGGATTATCCCTGCCAACCACAGACGACCCGGGACTGAATGGTCGTTCGCTGGTCATAATGGTTATGATAATCAGATTCCCTTAATTAATGCAAGAGACGTAGTGATCAGGTCCGAGTTCATATTGCCTATTGGTTATCGCGAACACCCAATGAGCAGAGAGGGTTTCTGCTCGGCGTCTCAGAGCCAAGGGTAATGACAGGCATTACGACCGGTAGCCAGGAGACAACGCTACCTGGTTCACTGACCTAGTACTGGTACTGCTACCGGGACTGCTACTAGTACTGCTACTGGTACTGCTACTAGTACTAGCAATGGTACTAGGACTGCTACTAGTACTAGTAATGGTACTGGGACTGCCACTAGTACTAACACTGGTACTAGTACTGCTATTGGTACTGGTACTGCTACTAGTACTAGCAATGGTACTGAGACTGCTACTAGTACTAGTAATGGTACTGGAACTGCTACTAGTACTAGTAATGGTACTGGAACTGCTACTAGTACTAGCAATGGTACTGAGACTGCTACTAGTACTAGTAATGGTACTGGAACTGCTACTAGTACTAGTAATGGTACTGGAACTGCTACTAGTACTAGTAATGGTTCTGGGACTGCTAGTAGTACTAACACTGGTACTAGTACTGCTATTGGTACTGGTACTGCTACTAGTACTAGCAATGGTACTGAGACTGCTACTAGTACTAGTAATGGTACTGGTACTGCTACTAGTACTAACACTGGTACTAGTACTGCTATTGGTACTGGTACTGCTACTAGTACTAGCAATGGTACTGAGACTGCTACTAGTACTAGTAATGGTACTGGGACTGCTACTAGTACTAACACTGGTACTAGTACTGCTATTGGTACTGGTACTGCTACTAGTACTAGCAATGGTACTGAGACTGCTACTAGTACTAGTAATGGTACTGGTACTGCTACTAGTACTAGCAATGGTACTGAGACTGCTACTAGTACTAGTAATGGTACTGGAACTGCTACTAGTACTAGTAATGGTACTGGGACTGCTACTAGTACTAGTAATGGTACTGGAACTGCTACTAGTACTAGTAATGGTACTGAGACTGCTACTAGTACTAACACTGGTACTAGTACTGCTATTGGTACTGGTACTGCTACTAGTACTAGCAATGGTACTGAGACTGCTACTAGTACTAGTAATGGTACTGGTACTGCTACTAGTACTAGCAATGGTACTGAGACTGCTACTAGTACTAGTAATGGTACTGGGACTGCTACTAGTACTAGTAATGGTACTGGGACTGCTACTAGTACTAACACTGGTACTAGTACTGCTATTGGTACTGGTACTGCTACTAGTACTAGCAATGGTACTGAGACTGCTACTAGTACTAGTAATGGTACTGGTACTGCTACTAGTACTAGCAATGGTACTGAGACTGCTACTAGTACTAGTAATGGTACTGGAACTGCTACTAGTACTAGTAATGGTACTGGGACTGCTACTAGTACTAGTAATGGTACTGGAACTGCTACTAGTACTAGCAATGGTACTGGTACTGCTACTAGTACTAGTAATGGTACTGGGACTGCTACTAGTACTAGTAATGGTACTGGGACTGCTACTAGTACTAGTAATGGTACTGGAACTGCTACTAGTACTAGCAATGGTACTGAGACTGCTACTAGTACTAGTAATGGTACTGGAACTGCTACTAGTACTAGTAATGGTACTGGAACTGCTACTAGTACTAACACTGGCACTAGTACTGCTATTGGTACTGGTACTGCTACTAGTACTAGCAATGGTACTGAGACTGCTACTAGTACTAGCAATGGTACTGGTACTGCTACTAGTACTAACACTGCTACTAGTACTGCTATTGGTACTGGGATTGCTACTAGTACTAGCACTGGTACAAGTACTGCAACTAGTACTGCTTCTAGTACTAGCAATGGTACTGGTACTGCTATGCCTGACGTGAGCTACAAGGCTCTCTTGATTGGTCATGTGTGTATGTAGTTGTGTGTGTGTGTGTGTGTGTGTGTGTGTGTGTGTGTGTGTGTGTGTGTGTGTGTGTGTGTGTGTCGCTTTCATAGTGTGGTGATTAGAGTTACTGACCATTAGTCAGCACGGGGTCGGGCCCGGATCTTGGGGGCGGCAGTCGGCCTACACCCCTAAGGGTTGATCGACAAATGGGTACCTGGCTTAGACTGGTGTGTGTGTGTGTGTGTGTGTGTGTGTGTGTGTGTGTGTGTGTGTGTGTGTGTGTGTGTGTGTGTGTGTGTGTGTGTGTATGTGTGTGTGTGTGTTTACACAAGGGAGTTGACATGGTACATATCTACAAGGTTTAGAGACTGAGCTGGACGATATTAAATTCTCTTCTCGTAACACACAAATAAGTCATCACAAATGGGACCACAGAAAGACAGACAGACAGACAGACAGACAGACACACACACACACACACACACACACACACACACACACACACACACACACACACACACACACACACATACACACACACACACACACACACACACACACACATACACTATACAGAAACAAAATGCAAAAAAATAGAAACTACTGGAGACAAAACATTTATACAAGGAAAAGAGGCAAAGTGTAACAAATCTCTTACGACTTTTATGAGAGAGTTAGTTCTGCTCCCAGTGGACACGAGATAAGGATACGTGAATCGTATGTTCCTGGACTGCCAGAGGGCGTCTGATACTGCACCACATAGGAGGCAGGTGGGGATGCTGGACCATCAGGCATGAATAAAGAAGGGGACTTCGTCGGTGCAGAGAAAATTACCTCAGTGGAAGGGAACAAAGGAGCCGTTCCGAAATGAATCTGAGACAACTGTGGCGTGCCACAGGGCTTGCTCTTGAGGCCACTGCTCTTCTTGCGAGATGGACTGGACTCATAACTGAGTATGCTTGAGGATGATGCAACCGTCATGAAGGAACTAAAGGACCATGATATATAAAGGAATAACAAAGAAGGTCTTGAGGGCAGACAACAGAGATGATATCAGAATTAAGAGAGGCAAATTACACTGAAGCGTCAGAAGCCATGAATTTGCCCGCCATGAGAGAAAGAGAAGAGTAAGGGGTGACTTCACCACAACCTACGAGTTTCTTCACTAGCTTGACGATGTCGTCAGCGAGCAAAGTTCTTCGAAAGATGCAAAGGTAAAACAACCAGAAGCAATAACAGGAAACTAAGCGAGGAAAGTCTTAGAAAAGCAGTGAAGAAGCTACTCTTACAGTAACAAGAGCTGTGGATAAATGTAATACGGTCAGTGACGAGATGGTAAATGCTGATAACATACAAAAGTCTGAAAAAAAAATAGACTGTGTGACTCTGTAGAGAAAGTTCAAGAGGAGAGACTGGAGCTGTGCGAGCATTAAACTCCCTTCCAGCATTGTATGAGAGGTAATTACTGGTAGATAATTGCGTTTCTTTTTTTTTCTCTCTGCCCCACCCGCATGTGGGCTGCTGGCATTCATTTCGCAAATATACCTTTTTTTCCACTCTCTCTCTCTCTCTCTCTCTCTCTCTCTCTCTCTCTCTCTCTCTCTCTCTCTCTCTCTCTCCATTTCACACGTAAAACACTCAAAGCGACATGTTGCTCACATGACTCCTCTTTATTAACTCGAACTTTTCCTGTGGTGAGCGCTACTTCGGTAACCTTATCTTTTGGCAAAGTCTCGTCGTAGATACCGACGTAAGGAGATCAGTAGGTACTCTACCCCCCCCCCCCCCCTTTTCTTTTCCCCAACCCATTTCTGCATTTTCTCTTCAGCTTTCCCTAAACTCTTCTTTCTTTCTTTCTTTCATACCTGACGTGGCTGCAGAAGTGCACCTTATCAACAGCTGTGGTAGGGAAGCGGGCCATCTTCTACCTGGCGAATTTTGTGTGTACAGAGAACAGCTGGCCCTCACTACACCCGTTGCCATCAGGATCACCATGTCAAATATACCTGGCTGAAAAATCTCTTATCAAATTAAGTCCACCTGAGGAATGTTCTGATGGTGTCAGATGCTCACTCACTTCTAGGTCTAAAGTTCATGATATCAATTAAGGATGCAGACACAGAAAACAGACACTGCAAACAGCGAGACGGACAGGGGATAAACAACGATATAATTAGACAAACAGACAGCTTGACAACCTCACTGTACTGAAAGAATAAAAGCCTTTTGATACCCCGGTGGGTGAAACAAAGGCTTCCTCGCCTTCTTCACCTTAGGAAAACACCTAAACAATCGCCAGATAAATGTGGCAACGTCTGCATCTTGGAAACCAAACAGTCCTTGAAGGAAAGTCTTTTGATGGGGACGTCCCCGAGGCCAGACTGAGGTGCTCTCAAGCCGCAAAAGAACCAACAATATTTAAGGCTAAAGTTAACTGGGACGTTAATATAGTTGATCCTCTCGCAAGGCTCGAAATTTTCTGGTCGTTTTTCTTCTCTGCTTATGTTAGAGCCCAGAGACTCACTGGATCACATTATTCTTTCAGTTGCACTCTGGGTCTTTATCCCTCGCCTAGGTGCACGCATCGTATAATTTGACCTGGAAATCCAGACAGTTATGATCCAGACTTCTTGTGCCCTCTGCAGACCTGTCTAGACTGGCGTCTCGTATCACCTCCTCCTGAGCTTCCTCTCTCTCTCTCTCTCTCTCTCTCTCTCTCTCTCTCTCTCTCTCTCTCTCTCTCTCTCTCTCTCTCTCGCTTCCTGAACCGACTTCTTGTTCTGCTCAGAATCGGTCTTCATCCAACCCTTAATGTATATCTAGTCCAATCCAGACTCATTCTTCATCGTACGTCCCATCCTCCCCCCTTTTATTATCTCGTGACCGCCCTTGACTCAACCTACCTCCTCCTCCTCCTCCCTTTTACCCATTCTCAACCAGTGGTGCTTAGGTCCTCTTGCCACGCTGGCTGGTTGGTGTTGCTTCCCGAGACAATGGTCAGTAAGATCCACAGTTCATATGGCAAGATTTTCATCGTGAAGGAGGAGGGAGGGTGTGGGGGGAAATCTCTTTGTATCATCCCTTTCTATTGTTCTCCTTTATTTCTTTTCACTCAGGACGGCTCGATTACGGGAGGTCTCCTTTTGCCTCGCTCCTCTCGAACGACGACGCCACCTCCTCACCACCACCACCCAAATCTCTGGTGAGGTCATGAGATGTAAACTGACACGGCGTGTTGTGTACCGAGAGCGAAATTCAATACTGTCGTGGGTGGGGATAAGGTGTTAGAGAGTGAGTGTGTTGAAATAAAGAACGTGGATAAACCAAGGCAGCTGACCCCAGAGGGAAAACCGGCCTGGGTGTGTGACGGTAATCAGGTGATGGGGCGAGCGAAGAACACACGTGATGGAGGAGGAGGAAGGGGAGGAGGTTACCCTTGACCCTGACTCATGCAGGTCGACCTCACCTCCAGCCTCAGAGTCACGTTTGTGTACATGTTACTCGGTTTCAAAATGGTGTCTTTCTGAGCGGGAGGGTCTGACTGGGTGCTACAGTCGACTTTGATCTTGCTATGCGTTCTCTTCATCGTAGGGTTTTCCTCGAGTGGGTATATTCGTCCTGCGTGGACCAGATGTGTCACACGAAGAGTTTGCGAACAGTACCTTTTCGTCTCATTGATCTCCAGTTTTCTATATACAACTCACACTCTCTCTGATTCGTCTTTTTTCTTTTTTGATACAGCAGTTTTCATCTCGTCTATCTATCTTTTTCCGATCGATATGGCAAACCAGGTTAGAGGTATTACCTTAACGTATTTTTCTCATGACACATTTTGATAGAAGCCACTGTCCCCGTGTTCATCATTCCGTAATAATGTTCCGGACGACTCTGTTGTGAGGCCAAAGCTTAACTTACACACACACACACACACACACACACACACACACACACACACACACACACACACACACACATATATATATACATATATATATATATATATATATATATATATATATATATATATATATATATATTTTTTTTTTTTTGCTTTGTCGCTGTCTCCCGCGTTTGCGAGGTAGCGCAAGGAAACAGACGAAAGAAATGGCCCAACCCACCCCCATACACATGTATATACATACACGTCCACACACGCAAATATACATACCTACACAGCTTTCCATGGTTTACCCCAGACGCTTCATATGCCCTAAATTCAATCCACTGACAGCACGTCAACCCCGGTATACCACATCGATCCAATTCACTCTATTCCTTGCCCTCCTTTCACCCTCCTGCATGTTCAGGCCCCGATCACACAAAATCTTTTTCACTCCATCTTTCCACCTCCAATTTGGTCTCCCACTTCTCCTCGTTCCCTCCACCTCCGACACATATATCCTCTTGGTCAATCTTTCCTCACTCATTCTCTCCATGTGCCCAAACCATTTCAAAACACCCTCTTCTGCTCTCTCAACCACGCTCTTTTTATTTCCACACATCTCTCTTACCCT